>NC_138148.1:5482300-5659800 GCF_964199315.1 Orbicella franksi | reverse complement strand
TTGCACCGTGTTGAACCAATATTTCGATCGTGAATGTGAACGAATATAAACCGTTGAATGTGAATGAATATATCCCGTAAATGTGAGTAAATATATTTGTGAATACGAAATACGTCGTTGAATGTAAATTAATATATTTCTTGAATATAAATTTAGTTGTTGAATGTGAATAAATATATTCGTAAATAATAATAACAACATTAAATGTGAATGAATATAATCTTTGTGAATTTTGCACCATTTCGCCAACCATAGACACTCCCACAGCGTTAGAGATTTTCCTTTGCTTTGAAACGAAACGAAACGAAACATAATCAGATCCTCTACGAAAACATTCACGCAACGCGCGAGTAATATCCGCGGAAGAACTGGGTACAATGTCTAAAAATAACTTAAGAGGGATTACCTTAGTTAGTTAAAGGACCTACATGGGGGATTCACTCTCTTACCTTGATCTCTTGGTTCAAAGTGATCTTCGTATCGCGGATTATATGTTTGCCTACAAGTATGTTGCAATACAGATGGTAGTCTATCGTATATCTATCATATAGGAAATAAACTAGTCTGAATTTTTTCTTTTCCTTCAATCCGCATGATGTTCACTTTATAGCCAGTGAGCCGTTTAAAATTCTTTGCTGCCTAGCTTTTCTACTGTTAATTTCTTTTCAGCCATTGCAAAAACAAAAACACAGCATTTTTCATCAACCGAAATAATTTCTCTCAATCAGTACCAATTACTTACAGTTGTGTCCAGTAAACTTTACGTGCTGTTATTGTCCCTGCTAGATAAGGCCTCTTGAAGTCAGTGTGCGGTGGCCGGAAAACCCAAGGTGTGACTCAGTCATACGTGGCTCCCATAATTGTCAAAATGTGCGATGGGAATAAATTCCGTCAGGCTTCATCGGCTTTAGCGGTTCAAGAAGCAGCAAGGGCTAAACGTCAGAAGGACTTATTGTAAACCGAGGAGATAAAATCAATATTCCAATCAGAAGATGAAAACAGAACATGTTGGCAATCTTCCAGCGCCTTCATAAACTAAATTTTATGGTAATCTATTCTGACTGTAACTCAGACTAAAAATACAAACTTTACTGAATTGCCAGAAAGTAAGAGCTATTTACTTACAGTGGGATGCAAACCAGCCTTTGAACTGAAACAAACCTTCAGGCAAAATGCAAGTTTGTCAGGTTTGTCAAGTTTGTCAAGTTTAAAACGGTATTTGTCACGTTATTGTATCTGCATTTACGTCATCCAAAAAGGCGGTTTAAATTTCGGAAAATCGAGAAAAACTTACTCTGCTAAATGTCTTGTAGTCAGATAAGGTTAGATAAGAGAAGCTATTGCAATTGTCTTGAGATTAACACTTTCTTTTGTAGTCGACTGGCGCAGACTATCTCTCTAAATACACTTCTGGGAGGAATTGTATAAAACAGGAAAATTGTAAATGAAAACAAGTCACTCTCAAATGGCCAGTCAACTGAAACACTGTGCATATCAAATGAGTTGAAAATCGTTGTTCTCTGTGCCATACAAATACAGCGGATATAAGTAGGCAACGTTTTCTTAGTTATCAAGCTATCATTCTATCGATTCCTCACAAAATAACTGGATTATCATCACGGATATCTACAATTATATCAGTGAGCTGACTGCTATTAGTCCAAGATAACGTTTTCACCTTCTTCAATATATAGTGACACTGTGACTCAAATGTTGATCATACAGATGGCAAAATAGGCCACTCCGAGATTGCGCGGGGAGCTGGGGCGGGTTTCAAATTTTAATCAGTCGATAAACCGAAACATCTACATGAAAGATCACTTTGCGATGTTTCATGTAACCAAGTTTGATTCTTTAAGACTGAACAGGGACCAAGTTCTGGACCTTGAAACGTGGTTTAAAATATTTTCACTAAAACCATGTAAACTCTTAAATCTGTTATCAGTTTTGTAACAACTGTTAAAACACGTCATGTAAATACTATTTGAAAGAAGCTGAGGTGAAAATTAATTTGTTTTACAAAAGTTTATGAGAGTACCACAGAAATCATAAATAATTTAATGTTAATAGTAGAAGTCACTAACACACAGACCAATTTACATGTCTTGCTTACAGTGAAACAAAAGAAAAATTAATGCTGCGTATCAATGCACTAAGCCCATGAAAATTTCAACGATTGTAAAGTAACATAACTGAAGGCATAAAGTTCAAAGTGATCCTCGTATCGTAGTTTATATACAGATGGGAAATGTATCGTAACTATCATATACGAAATAAACTGGTTTGAACTTTTTTCTTTTCGCTCCATCTGCATGATGTTTACTTTAAAACCACTGAACCGTTTAAAATTCTTTGCCCCCTAGATTTTCCTACTGTTAATTTCTTTTCAGCCGTTACAAAAACAAAGACATAAAATGTTACATCAGACTCCGCTTTGCACTCAAACGTAATTAAACAGTAGGTTACACTATTTGCTTTTAAAACAGTGGGATGAAAACCAAGCCTTGACTTGAAACAAAGCTTCAGACCAATAGCAAGTTTGTCAAGTGTAAAGCCGCAATTGTCACGCGATTGTATTTGCATTTACGTCATCTAAAAAGGCGGTTAAAATTACTGAAAATCTTGGAATTGTTTTTCCGCTAAATTTCTTGTAGTCAGATAAGAGATAAACAGAACTATCGCAATTATTTCGGAATAAATACTTTGTTTTGTAGTCGACTGGCTCTTAATATTGGCTTTAACTTTAACACTATCCGATCAGTTTCTCTAAACACCCATCTGAAACGAACCGCATGAAAAGGAACACAAGCAGAACATAGGCTCTTGAAACTAGTGGCTCTCGAATGGCAGTCAACTGAAACACGGAACATATTAAATGGGCTAAATAGCGCTGTTCTCTGGACCATGCAAATACAAAGATATCCAGTTCTCTAGATAAGCTACGTTTTTTTAGTTATCAAGCTATCGTTCTATAGATATCCCACAAAATAACTGGATTATCATCACGGCTAGTTAAAATTGTATTCGTGGGATGACTGCTATTTGTCCAAGATAACGTTTTCACATTGTTCAATATTGACGCTGTTACTCAAATGTTGATCATGCAGATGGCAAATAGGCCATTTCGAGAATGCGTGGGGAACTGAGGCGAGTATTATTAACCAATCGATAAACTGACACCTTCATATAAAAGATCACGTTGAGATGTGTCATGTGACCAAGTTTGATGCACTTAGGGTGGACACAGACCAAGTTGTAGACCTTAGGACATGGTTCAAAATCGTTTCACTAAAACCAGCTAGGTAAACTTTGTGATAACTGTTAAAACGCGTCATGTAACTACTATTTGAATGAAGGTCAAGAGAAAAAAAAAATTGTTGTTCTCTCGTTTATGAGAGTATCACAGAAATCATAAAAAATGTTAAGAGTACAAGTCACTGACACACAGACTATTTACATATCTTGCTTACCGCAAAACAAAAGAAAAATTAATGCTGCGTATCAATGGACTAAGCCGATGAAAATTACGGCGATTGTGAAATAACATAACTTATAAAGGGATTAGGTACAAAGCGATCTTCGTATTCCAGATTATATGTTTGGCTACTAGTATGTTGCAACACAAATGGGTAAACTATTGTATCTATCAAAAAAGAGTTAAAGAAATAAACTGGTTTGATTTTTTTTCGTTTCATTCCATCTGCATGATGTTCACTTTAAAACCAGTGAGCCGTTTAAAATTCTTTGCCGCCTAGATTTTGCTACTGTTAATTTCTTCTCAGCCATTGCAAAAACAAAACATAGCATTTTACATCAGACCTCTTTTACATCTCACAATCAGTAAATAATTACTTACGGTTGTATCTAGTAAACTTTACGAGCTGTTATTGCCCCCGCAAGATAAGGCCTCTTGCAGTCAGAGTGCGGTTGCCGGAAAACCCAAAGTGTAACTCAAACGTGGCTTTTACAATTGTCAAAATTTGCGATTGGAATGTCTACTGATAAGCTTAGTCAACCTTAATGGGTTCAAGAAAGAGAAAAGTCTAAACGTAGGAATGACTGATTATATTCCAATCAGGAGATAAAGACAGAACATATTGGGGAATCTTCAAGCGTCCTCATAAACAATTACTATATTAAAATCTTTTCCGACTGTAACGTACACTGAAAATACAAACTTTCAAATGAACAGAAAGTGAGAGGTAATTACTTACAGTGGGATGAAAACCAGGCTTTGAATTGAAACAAACCTTCAGACAAATAGCAAGTTTGTCAAGTGTAAAGCGGTAATTGTCACGCGATTGTATTTGCATTTACGTCATCTAAAAAGGCGGGCGGTTATGATTACTAATAATTTTGAAATTTTTTTCTGCTTAATGTCTTCTAGTCATATAAGAGAAAGTATTGCAATTATTTTGGGATTAACGCTGCGTTTTGTAGTAAACTGGGTTTTGAAATTGGGTTGGTATTGAACACATTCAGATTAGTTTCTCTAAATACACTTCTGAGACGTACTGTATAAAACAGGAAAATTGCAAATGAAAACAAGTAACTCTCAAATGGCAGGCAGTCAATTGAAACACTGTCCATCTCAAATGAGTTGAAAATCGCTGTTTCTCTGTACCATACAAATAAAAAAATATAAGTAAGCTACGTTTTTTTAGTTATCAACCTATCATTCAATCGATTTCTCACAAAATAACTGAGTTATCATCACGGATAGCTACAGTCATGTCAGTGAGCTTACTGCTATTAGTCCAATATAACGTTTTCACGTTGTTTAATCGTGACGCTGCATCATACAGATGGCAAATAGACGACTCCGAGATTGCGCGGGCAACTGGAGCGAATTTCATTTAATCAATCGAGAAACCGAAACCTCTACATGAAAGATGACGTTGAGATGTGCCATGTTACCAAGTTTGATTCTTTAAGACTGAACAGAGACCACGTTATGGACCTTGAAACATGGTTTAAAATCGTTTCGCTAAAACCATCTAAACCTTGTGATAAGATTGAATGTTAAAACAGGTCATGTAACTACTATTTCAAAGAAGCTGAGGTGAAAATTAATTTGTTTCTCAAAAGTTTATGAGAGTACCACAGAAATCATAAAAATATTGATGTTAAGAGTACTAGAAGTCGCTAACACACAGACCAATTTACATGTCTTGCTTACAGTAAAACAAAAGAAAAATTAATGCTGCGTATCAATGCACTAAGCCCATGAAAATTTCAACGATTGTAAAGTAACATAACTGAAGGCATAAAGTTCAAAGTGATCCTCGTATCGTAGTTTATATACAGATGGGAAATGTATCGTAACTATCATATACGAAATAAACTGGTTTGAACTTTTTCTTTTCGCTCCATCTGCATGATGTTTACTTTAAAACCACTGAACCGTTTAAAATTCTTTGCCCCCTAGATTTTCTTATGTTAATTTCTTTTCAGCCGTTGCAGAAACAAAAACATAAAATGTTACATCAGACTCCGCTTTGCACTCAAACGTAATTAAACAGTAGTTTATACTATTTACCTAACAGTGGGATGAAAACCAAGCCTTGACTTGCAACAAAGCTTCAAACCAATAGCAAGTTTGTCAAGTGTAAAGCCGCAATTGTCACGCGATTGTATTTGCATTTACGTCATCCAAAAAGGCAGTTAAAATTACTGAAAATCTTGGAATTGTTTTTCCGCTAAATTTCTTGTAGTCATATAAGAGATAAACAGTACAATCGCAATTATTTCGGAATAAGTACTTTGTTTTATAGTCGACTGGCTCTTAATATTGGCTTTGACTTTAAGACTATCATGCAGATCAGTTTCTCTAAACACCCTTCTCGGACGAACTGTATGAAAATGAAAACAAGTAGAACATGGGTTCCTGATACTAGTGGCTCGCTAATGACATTCAACTGAAACACGGAACATATTAAATGGGCTGAATATCACTGTTTCTGTGGACCATACAAATACAAAGATGTCCAGTTCAGTCTCAGGATAAGCTACGTTTTCCTAGTTATCAAGCTATCATTCTATCGATATCCGACAAAATCACTGAGTCACCATCACGACTAGTTAGAATTATATCAGTTTGCTTCCTGCTATTTGTCCAAGATAACGTTTTCACATGGTTCAATAGTGACGCTGTAACTCAAATGTTGATCATACAGATCGCAAATAAGCCACTCTGCGACTGCGCGAGGAACTGGAGCGAGTTTTGATAACCAATCAATAAACTGACACCTTCACATAAAAGATCACGTTGAGATGTGTCATGTGACCAAGTTTGATGCTTTTAGGGTGAACAGAGACTAAGTTATAGACCTTGAAACATGGTTCAAAATCGTTTCACTAAAACTAGCTAGGTGAACTTTGTGATGCTAATTGAAAGTAGCTGAGAAAACAAATCACAGAAATCATAAAAAAATGTTAAGAGTACAAGTCACTGACACACAGACCTATTTACATGTCCTGCTTTCAGAAAAACAAAAGAAAAGTTAACGCTGTGTCTCAATGCACTAAGCTGTTGAAAATTACGGCGATTGTGAAATAACATAACTTATAAAGGGGTTAAGTTCAAAGCGATCTTCGTATTCCGGATTATATGTTTCGCTACAAGTTTGTTGCAACAAAAATGGATAAACTATTTTACCTTTTTAATATAACAATTAAAGAAATAAGCTGGTTTGTATTTTCTCTTTTCATTCCATCTGCACGATGTTCACTTCAAAACCAGTGAGCCGTTTAAAATTCTTTGCCGCCTAGATTTTGCTACTGTTAATTTCTTTTCAGTCATTATATTGCAAAAACAAACCATTGCATTTTACGTCAGACATCTATTACATCTCACAATCAGTAATAATTACTGACAGTTATTTCCAGTAAACTTTACAAGCTGTTATTGTCCCTGTTAGATAAGGCCTCTTGAAGTCAGTGTGCGGTGGCCGGAAAACCCAAAGTGTAACTCAAACGTGGCTGATACAATTGTCAAAGTTTGCGATTGGAATGCCTACTGATAAGCTTAGTAAATCTTAATGGGTTCAAGAAGCAGAAAAGTCTAAACAAAGGAATGACTTATTATATTCCAATCAGGACATGAAGACAGAACATCTTGGGAATCTTCAAGCGTCCTCATAAACAATTATGACTTCTCACATTCCACTCAGGAAATGAAGAGAGAACATAGAGGCAATTAATCCTCACGCGTCTTCATAAACTATTATGGTAATCTATTCCGACTGTTACTCAAAGAGTGAAAATACAAGCTTTAAAATGAGCAGAAGGCTAGAGCTATTTACTTACAGTGGGATGAAAACCAGGCTTTGAACTGAAACAAGCCTCAGACTAATAGCAAGTTTGACAAGCTTTCGCGCGATTGTATTTGCATATACGTCATCCAAACAGAGGGTTCATATTACTCAGAAATTCTTTGCTCAAAACTTACTAGAACCGACCAATGACTGCTGACAAACTTTACACGAGTCTTTCAGCCAATAGCATCATGGTTAAACTGACCAATCACTTCAACGGACCAAACGTATAACATCATCGACTGACTAACACTATTCACTTGACTCTGAAGATGACGTCCGATCAGGTTGTCGAAATGTCAGTCACCAACAACGGTTCTTTTCAGAACTACCCTCACCCAGACGATCACACAAGACGATCTATTCTCTGCTCTGTTGGATCTTTTGTAGTAAGATAAGAAATACGAGATAAATTTCGTGACAAACAGTTTGTTTTGTAGTCGATTGTAACTAACATTTAAAGACTATCAGATCAGTTTTTCTAAATGCTCTTCACAGGTGAACTGGTTAAAACAGGAAAATTGCAGAGATCACTTGTAAATGTATCGTAAAATATGATAATAAATTATAAATCCTACTTATTAAATATAATTTTTACTTAATCAGGAAAATATCAAATGAAAACAAGTCAACTGATGCACTGTGCATAGTGAATGAGTTGAATATCATTGTTTATTATATACATGAGTGTTTTACTCTTTTACTGGAAAATACATCACTCTTGAAATTCATAGGAAATTACATCTGGGACCCATCCATATCTTCACTTTGACGGTTGCTTGCACAAACAGTCAGTTTGAATCCTACGCTGCGATTGGCTTCCTAAGCGGGCAAGATGGCGCTCAAGTCTTGCTCGCTCTGGATTACCCCCTGCGTCCAGTAGGAAAATAGTGCTCTTTTTCCATAAAATAAATCCTTTATTAACCAAGTTTGTTCGGTCAAGATGGCTGGATATTGGTCTCGGTCGTTTTTATCGAGTTTATGGACCTCGATTCCGTCTCGGTCCATAAACATGCAAAAAAAGAACTGGGCCAATATCCAGCCATCTTGACCTCACGCTTGGTCATGCAATAACCAATGCATAATGAAAGAGAAAACTACACGGTGGCTTGAAGATATGTATTTTATTCTCTCGCGTTAAAAACAATAATTATTTTACTCGCTCGTTACACTCGTTGGTTAAATACTGTTTTCACCAGTCATATCTTGGCGCCGCCGAACAATACCCTCTACCCATGCAGTCAAATACAAAGAACATCTAGCTGGTTCGTTTTTGACGTGAAGCTAACATTCTGTTGATATCTTAAAAACTGTAGTTATCACACGGTCATTCGATAACTATATCATTGTTCTAATAACTAACACTTCTTGACGTGGATCGGTGGTGACGCCAAA
Organism: Orbicella franksi; assembly: GCF_964199315.1. NCBI lineage: Eukaryota > Metazoa > Cnidaria > Anthozoa > Scleractinia > Merulinidae > Orbicella > Orbicella franksi. The sequence continues at coordinate 5,651,089 of NC_138148.1, read as the reverse complement.
TGTACGTCAAACAGAAAAATAAACCTTTAGAAAAAAGTTTCCCCAATCACGCAGAAAGAGAATTGCTCTTCAATTTCGATATCCCGGGTTATTGCCTTAAATTACCACCGGGGTATGTCGCCGAGTCTTTCAGACTCCTGTTGCAGACAAAAAGAGATGGGGGGTATTGGGGACCCTCTTCCAGACAATAAGCAAAAAAAGCAAAAAAATATGTACTCTGTTCCACATTAGAATTGCCACGCATTTGTTTATTCTTTGCCTACATCCAATTTTTACCTTACAATCTATTATATATGAGTAAATACCATTATTATGGCAACTGAGAAAGAACAATTTGCCTTGCATAACGACACGTTAAACCTGTTTATCTCATATCAGTCAGGGGCACCCAACGGATCGTTTCGGTAAATTATCTGTTCGGAAGGCCTTTAATCCCCTCTGATTTTCTTAAGAGAATTGTCATCTCGAACTTTCGTGATATGAGAAATTTAGTGTCTGTTGTTTTCGGATTGTTAAAAATGTCGTTTTGGGTACCGATAAAAGGTCAGCTTTCACTTCCGGATAGGCGATAAGACCTAAGGTTTTCGGGAAATGGACAAAAAAGCCCTAATAAATTCGAGAATACTCAAGTTCCCCCTAGAATAACCGAACAGATAAAATTTTTGTAGCCCAATCTAAAATTAACCTACAAAGCTTTAAAAGTATTCCAGATAGCCTAAAACACCGTTTAAAAGCATTCGAGAGAAAACGGTCGTTGGGTGTCCCTGACCAGTGGTACTAAAACATAACCTAAATTGATTATATACTACTAGTGCTGAATGTATTTACAACTTATTTTCGCTATCGAAACCACCAGGAAACTTTATGTTCAGTGGCACGGAAATGCTTTTTCCCACGTTTTCCAGGTGTAGAAGATATAGACGTTTCCCACTATTCTCTAGAAAACGTTCCGCGACCACAGCGAGTCAAGGTGGGGCGAGTGAAGCGAGCCGAGCGTAGCTCATAAGCTCGTACTGGTTCACTCCCCAAACAGTTTTCTTTTTTCACCCTACGATGTAATCGGGAGACCTTGTTGTGAACGATTGTACACGTTACTCTCATTTAGGCGTAATAAGCAAGTTATGCACAAAAAAAAGAACCAGTGAAATTTGAATAGGATAGGTAATCACAAACCAAGGATTGAAACTAGTAAATATTATCAAATTCCACGAGTTAAAAGACTCTGCCCTATTTGTGGATCTAATCAAATTGAGGAATCTCTTTCTGATGTATTGTATTAAATACACTATTCTAAAAGACGAATTGTTTAAAAATACAAAATATATCTTCCGACTTTTAAACAATATTATCTCCATTAATAGCAATCAACGAACTTATGACTTCCACAAATCATTATGTTATTAATTTGAATTAGCGAAATTCATTTGATCTTGCTTTGATCTACGCAATGTGTTTCTTTAAATCAAACCGATGCAACTTGATTGCTTTATACTAGCCTTATTATATATTCACGATAAATATTATTGTCTTCGTTTTAGTTTAAAACAGCTTTTGCAACATTGTATGTATTTATGGTCACACAATTAAAGCCAGTTGCGGTTGTGGTTGTTGTTCACAGACATAAAAGTATATATCCCGATTATTCTACAACGGGAACACACAATAAAGCTCCTAAAATACAAATACAAAACAAAATAATCTCTAGGATATAAGAAAACTAAAAGAGATAAATCCCTTACTATAATTTAACATCTAACACGCGCTAATATAAATACTCCTTACTTTTCCGCAATGTCACGGAGACATATGAGTATGTTTTAAAAGTAAACTAAACTGGTAAATGCGTATTCGAATGTAATCCACGCGTGAGGGTGGAAGTTCGACAAATATGTTTATTAAGAAACTAAACCTAATCGATATGGAGCTATAGAACCCGAATATGAAAACAGTAAACGATATATACACCCTACATATACTAAATGTTGTGTTATATGTGACAGTATCAACTGATCAGTCACTCGCGTGGAAGCACTCTAGTCATCTTAGCTTGGCCTTGTTTTGCATTCGCGTTTCAGTCTCAACTCTTTCTTCCTCATGCGCTATTTTAGCACTGACTGACCAGTGGTCGTCTTGACTTGCGTTTACACAGTTTCTGTTTGCAATGGTCTGCGTCATCCCTGCGAGGTCATATGATTGCAATATCTCAGGGGTCTACCGAATTTAGTTCCACCGTAGACAGATTGCTAAGGGCACTTTACTGGAAAAGCATGTGAAGACCACAAGTAAACATTCTTGAAGCCGTGCCCAGGTAACTTACATCCGCCATTGCCCGTTAAGAAGCTTCTGGACTCGGATCTACCAATTTAACAAAGTTGAGTTTTTTTCAGGGCAAACCTTTGCCCAAATCAGCGAGCAAACTGAAGTCAACTAAAAGTAAAGGGTATCCAAAATGTTCTTATTGATTTTGTCCAAATTCCATCGTGACATCATCACCAATGAGGACAAACGGAGCCCAGTGCTTCACGGCACAAAACTTCTCTGACTCTCGGAGGCATTTCATAGCCCAGTTGAGAGCCACACTAGCACTATGCCCGCGGGCCAAATGTTCGTAGAAGCTTTTCATAAACTCCATAGTGGCTTGGTCATCAATTGCCCAGAGCGACACCAACACAGAACGAGCACCAGCACCCAGGAAAGCCCTGCCAATACCGACCACACCCTCAGGTGTAATCCTCCCTTGAGCACTGTGACAGCAACTGAGTACAACAAGTCTCGCTCGCAGCTGCACAGCTTGTACATCTGACATTCTTAACATGTAGTCTGTCTCCTCGGGGGTCCTGGATGTCCCTGCAATATTTGGAGCCAAAAGAATTTCGCCGGCTGCCATGTCACCGTGGGCTGCAATGTGTACCAAGGTAACTGAGCCTAGCTGTTTGAGCACCTCATCTTTACTTGCTTCTTCTCCCGTAAGAGGCTTGGAGTTAAGAATCTCGCCTATCATCTGTACTTCCTTCCTGGCCCCTGGCAAAGGGTTTAATCTTTTGTGCTTTTTCTTGGTTTTCTCCAAGCATGGATCTCCCACAAGAAGCACTCCATTCTTACTGTGGTAGCCCTCTGGACAACTTGTGATCAATTTTAAACTTGTAAGCGAGGGAAGAATGCGGATCTTGGTAGATTCACTAAGATATTTGGAAGCTTCATCCACACACGCAGCATAAGGCGCCAAGCACAATGGGCCATCCGGGACAATGATTAATTCATCGCCTTTGAGAAGGTGTACAATTGGGCCAATTACAGTATCGAACAAGACGCGCAGAGAATTAGTTGTACAATCTGCCATGTGCTGACAAGATTCTTCACTGAGCGGTGCTTCACCTTCTCGGTCATCCAGCGAACGATTTTCGCATTTAACCTTGACACCAACACCAATTTCTTTGAAGGCATTTTCCATGAACAAGGACACATCTTCAATGGTCCTTTTTTCAAAATGGACATCTGTACCCATGATTAGCCACAGATTGACTGTGTTATCTTTCAGTGCGATAAAAACTGTTGGCGTGGGAATCTCACTCAATATGTCAGTCGTTGTTGCTTTAGATTCCAGTGACTCAGGCGCTAGTGATTCAGAGCCATATTGATATTTCATCAGATCCATCAAGGCCTGTGCTCGTCCTTGTTCAGCAACACGCAAAGCTTCCTCGGGCATTTCAAGACGTAGTAGAATACTCCACAGGGCAGTGTAAGAATCCTGACAAACGTTACGGAAGCTTATTTTCCACGTATCCTCAGACTGAAGAAGACTTCTTGTCTCGTTCAAGACCTTTACACTGGATCGATAATAATTGAGGGCTTCATGTAAATCACCCGATAATTCGAAATCACGACCTAGAGAATAGCATGCACGCCCTTCTTCCTTTTTCTCTCCCAGTTCCCTTGCAATGCTCAGATCTTGGTTGTGGTAATATATGGCCTGTTTAAAATCACCTAAACTGTGGCAAGCATTGCCAAGACAGCCATACGCTTTTCCTTCTCCAGCTCGGTTCTCAAGTTCATTACTAATGCTCAGGTCTTTCTGGAAATTATCTATGGCTTGTTCAAAATCACCAAGGAGATAATAAACATTGCCGATGTTGCCATAAGATTTTGCTTCTCCATCTCTTCGCCCTAATTCTTTTGCAATATAAAGTGACTGCTTTTGGCAGTCCATAGCCTGTTCGAAGTAACCCAGACTCCGGTAGGCAATGCCAAGATTTGCATAAGCAGCTTCTTCTCCATCTCTCTGTCCCAGCTCCTTTGCAATACTCAGAGCTTGCTTTTGATAATCTATAGCATGTTTAAAATCACCCAGACTGCAGTAGGCGTTGCCAAGATGTGCGTAAGCAGCTCCTTCTCCATCTCTCTGTCCCAGTTCCTTTGCAATACTCAGATGTTCCTCGTGGTAATCTATGGCCCGTTTGAAATCACCCAGGCTATCGTAGGCGATACCAAGATTTCCATAAGCAAGTCCTTCTCCATCTCTCTGTCCCAGTTCCTTTGCAATACTCAGATGTTGCTTGTGATAATCTATGGCTTGTTTGAAATCACCCAGACCCTGGTAGGCATTGCCAAGATTTGCATAAGCACCTCCTTCTCTATCTTTCTGTTCCAGTTCCTTTGCAAGACTCAGAGCTTGCTTGTGGTAATCTATGGCCAGTTTGAAATCACCGAGACTCTTGTAGGCGTTGCCAAGATTTGTATAAGCATTTCCTACTCCATCTCTCTGTCCCAGTTCCTCTGCAATACTCAGACGTTGCTTGTGGTAATCTATGGCCTGTTTGAAATCACCCAGACCCTGGTAGTCGTTGCCAAGATTTGCGTAAGCACGTCCTTCTCCAGCTCTCTGTCCCAGTTCCTTTGCAATACTCAGATGTTGCTTGTGGTAATCTATGGCCTGTTTGAAATCACCCAGACCCTGGTAGGCGTTGCCAAGATTTCCATAAGCGCTTCCTTCTACATCTTTTCGTCCCAGTTCCTTTGCAATACTCAGAGCTTGCTTGTGGTAATCTATGGCCATTTTGAAATTACCCAGACCCTGGTAGGTGTTGCCAAGATTTGCATAACCACTTCCTTCTCTATCTCTCCGTCCCAGTTCCTTTGCAATACTCAGTTGTTGCTTGTGGTAAGCTATGGACTGTTCGAAGTCACCCAGGCTACAGCAGGCGATGCCAAGATTTCCATAAGCAAGTCCTTCTAAATCTCTCCGTCCCAGTTCCTTTGCAATACTCAGAGCTTGCTTGTGGTAATCTATGGCCTGTTTGAAATCACCCAGACCCTGGTAGGCGTTGCCAAGACTTACATAAGCACCTCCTTCTCCATCTCTCTGTCCCAGTTCCTTTGCGATACTCATATGTTGCTTGTGATAATCTATGGCCTGTTTGAAATCACCCAGACCCCGGTAGGCGTTGCCAAGATATACATAAGCATGTCCTTCTTCATCTCTCTGTCCCAGTTCCTTTGCAATACTCAGATGTTGTTTGTGATCATCTATGGCCTGTTTGAAATCACCAATATTCCTGTGAGCGATACCAAGATTGCAATAAGCACGTCCTTGTCCGGCCCTATCGCCTGATTGTTTTGCAATGTTTAGATCTCGCACGTAGTTTTCTAAATTTCTCTTCATCATTGGTTTATACAAGTATTAATCTGGTCAAGTTGCATGGTTTTTTCAGGGTACACCTAGAAAACACCAAAAAAAAACTATAAGAAAATGTGGCAGGTTAATAAGATCAAAGACTGTGATTAGATGTATCTGTGATGATCTTTTCCTTCGCTGATTAAGGAACCGGCTGGAGAACAAATGTTTCAATCAACAGATCCGTTGCGTGCTCCTGTATTTTAACAGTCAGTGAAAAGCAGCCAGGAATAACTCCTCCATTTAATCAAGGCAATTTCTTTTCTTGTAATCTCTTATTGTGCAGTTCCCTGTGATAAAACGAATCATTAACTTCTTCGCCGTTCAAGTCGTAAAATCGCACGTGTCGGGATTTGTATTTTGAATTTTGTCAATACTCAGCAGGGCATTTGTTCTCTTTTTAATCTCAGGGGTTTGTTGCAACATCAAAAGGCCTCTAGCGCTGAGGGCATTAAGGGTTAAGGTCTTGTTGGGGTAATATAATTATAGCTACCTTATGTTGAAGAGTTGACTGGCATAAAATAGCAAAATTAATTCGAAATGTTATTACTGTGCAGGGGCTGGGCATTGTCCCAACCCCAGGACAGCCTTTAGGCGTTTGGCTTTCATTATCTTTTGCTTTGTCACCAAGCAGAAAAAAACCCAGATTCTGAACTTTTAGTTTCAAAGACGACTTGTAAAATAAACTGTAAAATAAAAAGGGCCGCCAAGCGGAGCACCATAACTATTTTAAGAGAACTACATGCAAGCATAGAAATAGAAAACCACGGAGCTCTTTTTTCATGGTCAATATGGCTAGCGGCATGTACCGCGGGCGAGTGCGCCCAACAACGAAAAACAACGTCGCGCATCATGGTGCATCGTGGCACAATAAATAAGTGGGGTCACCACGCTTTTTTACGCGTCAGGAGGCTCTTAAAATGGGGTATTTTTACTGGTTGCACGTGAAAAATTCGAATCACCTTCATACAAAATTAAGTCTAATTGTCTTGAAAGTAAAACTTCTTTTATTCACATAAGCAGTATTGCTTCATTTAAGCTGTTTTTGATTGCCTGGTTGTGGGAATATTGCACTTTTTCGAACAGTTCCTTGGTTAGTTTGAAGTCCTCGGCTTGGCCAAAATACACCCAGTACGGAGCTATTTTCCAAAAAAAAAATTATGTTCTACCATCAAACTTTTTTTCCTCTTCAAATATGTTCTTTATTAGACTGTTCTTAGCAAATACCTGCAAAAAAAATCGGGAGCCACCTTGCTCTTTTAAGAGAAAAGGAGCATTTATTTCGCTATCGAGCTTAGTTTGAGAGAAATCTCTCAAGTTTTGTACGCGCACGCGCTCATGTACGCACGCTAATGACGCAAAAATCGTGCGCAGTAGGGATGCGCAATGCAATACTAAGGAATCACCTTAAAGTATAAAAGTTTCTTGTATAAATGTTTTTTTCACTGCTCATGCTTCGTGTAGTTTGATGTTATTCAAACGGAAAACAGAAGGCAAAAAAATCTAAACAGAGAACCTCACCGCAAAGTTACAAAACTCAAAACAAATTTCTCGCTTATCCTGGGTTAGCTTAAGGGGGTATGGTACCCTAAAATATGGCGATGTTCATGAAAAATTCAATTTCCTGGAAATACAAGATTGAAGACCCTTGAGGACTTGTCAAAAGCATTTTGATACGATCTTGCCGAATTTCCTTCCAGATGAGTGTGAGATTTAAGGAAAGTACACAGTGGTATAAGTTTTTTCACGTAGCAAGGGCCGTAGCAACGACTGTTTACTATGAGAATGTGACCAAAAATATAGATTATTTTTAACTTATATGAACGAAACTATTTAGAAGAAAACTTTTAAGACATGCACAACTTGATTAGTATAATTATTTGTGAAAAGCTTTGCCTCAAATTGCCATCACAGGCTCATTTATTTCCCTTATGAAAAGGAATATTTCCCACAACTGCAGTAACTTTTTACAAAATAGAACAACCGTTGCACCCCCTTCCCCGAGATCCAATCTGCACCCCCCCCTTCCCCGCTATTTGTGGCTCGTTAAATGATTAATACTTCGTGTAAGAAACTTAAAGTGCATTTTTCTCAAAAGTTTACTTTTGTACCGACTGACTTCGTGCCAACATTTCTACTTTGCAAGGTTTTTAAGTAGAATTCCCGAAACTTGGGCTGATCAAAGACCAATAGTGTCGTGATGTCATAAACCAAAAAAATCGTAACATTTTAAGGTCTGTCACGTGAGATGAGATGATTTGTCCACTGGGTGTGGTAAAAAATAAGGTTATTTCCAAATAAAGCTGTAAAAAGCACTGAAAATAAGAGTTAACTGTCAAAACTTAGGTTCATTGCACAGAACAAAACAGAAACTTACATGATATGCTTATTTGACAGTTAAATCTTGTTTTGTAAAAGAGCAGGAAGTGTTGGCGTCAACACTATAAAACACTACCTCAAAAGGCTGTGGCTGGTTTCCATAGCAACCATTTTCAGTGAAACTCTAGCAATTTAATTTCTCTTTTTGAGTGCAATAGCACACAATTGATCTTTCTTCACCATATTTAAACAAACTTTCCGGTCCATTTGAGGGTACCATACCACCTTAATCGGGTTTTGAACAACCCGACCCAGGAGCTCCTCTTTTAGGCTTGGCTAAATCTCTAGATTATTTTATTGCTCTCTTCTGCTAACGTAGCCTCCTATGCAGACGCTCCTCGGGCTCGTCACGCAATCTTCCTCCCCGCGCACAATCTTTCTTCCCCACGGAGAGGGAGATTGCGTGACAAGCCCAAAGAATGTCTTCGTTAGAAGCTACTGCCAACCCGAAGAAAACAACGATTTTGCTAAGAAATGCACCACGAGTACCCGCGTTAATAGAATTTCCATTCAAATTCTTACATAGACGAGTGTCAACTAATAAATTCCACCGGCCTTTTTCCGCGAGACAGTAATTTAGTCTAACTCTTATCTTGCAGGAAAGACTTTGTTATTCATGAGTTAGTGAAGATGATGTTTCAAGCACAGTCCTTCGTCAGAGCTTATGCTATAACGCTGACGAAGGGCTATTGCTCGAAACGCTGGTTTCACTAACTCACTCCGGCGGTTAACCGTTTGCCTTTAATAAACAGCTATAAAGCCAGTACTCGTCGTCCGCCGACGGATCTCGGCAGTTTTCACTAGCGTCGGAGTCGTAATACGCGTGTGATACACTGGCATCTAGTGAAAATCAAACCAACGGAGTCGGAAGCAGAAAAGCGTTTTCGCTTATGATTCTGTCGCTTATGATCCAGTGAAAACTACAATCATGGACAAAAGTGTTGGGACACATTTGCACTTTTGACGCTTTTGTGCACACGCCAGACGCGAATACAACTTCACCTGCCTAACCTCGCCGCCCACCCCCCAACCCCCATACAATGTTGAAAACTACTACCCGCAATTTCTCCTGATTTTCAACATTGTATTTTTTAAACTTCCATCGGTTTGTGTTTCCATTGGTTTGCGTCCATTTACGCAACACTTCTCGCATATTTTTAGCTACTCCAACTTTAGATGTAAATATCTAGACAACCAATCAGAATATCGAAAAAGCCCTACACACTTTTGTTGATTGATACCTTGTGAATAGGACTGTACAGCCATTTTACTCGTACTGCGGAATCCGATAGCCGATAAATTCAATAGAAGAAGCCTAGGTCGTTTCACGCCTTATCGCCTCCTGACACTTCCTAAGAGAAAGCATTGCTGAAATTGTATTTTTTTTTCGTAAAGTACAGTTATTTAGCTTTCTTATGATATATAGTTTGTTGGGATTTTATTGAAACTGGCGCGCGTACGATTTTTTTCCCGAAGGGCACCTGCGAAGTGGGAAGTAACCTTAATTTCCTCAACGTATCAACAAAGAAAACCAGCGAAAATATTTTTCAACACGTGATTTTGAGATTGGAAAGGCATTTCTAAGAGCTTGTGCACGGCTTTCTGTATTTTGTAATGGTTTTGGACCCACCGGGAAAGGTGTTGATCTATATATAGAAACTATTGTATGTGATGGTAGTGACAACGAAGTCGCTTGATTTGGACACGCAACGAATTGTTTACATTGTAATGTACAGTTGTGCTGGCGCGAAAATGTGAAAAAGCTGTGACCAGCGGTGTTTAAAACGGAAGACATGGAGGATTCTCCCAATTCTCCATATTGTTTGACTCACGGCGCAACACTTATCGCTGTTGCAACTGAAAGGTGAAGAATAGTAGCCTATTCCATAACACTCTATTCATCCTCAGTTAGAATAAGGTATGGTAAATAATATTGCTCAGCGGTCTAAGCCAAGCGGAACAGCTCGGCTTAGGGTAGCAGTATTTTTGACTCATGCGAATTTGGTCAGGGTGGGTGGGTGGGCCGATCCTCCCTTCACTGCTCCGCTGGCTGAGACTAAGCACGAAAGGAGTGTTATTCTGCTTGAACTCAGTATTTATAGTCTTATATATAACATCCTTGTGCTCATGCCTGCATGCGCTGAATCACCAGGAATGTAATAATTTCACGTGTTTTACTTTCGCATATCATTACGAATGTCTTGAATGTTAAAGAATTCCGTTCTTTGTATCTGGCATCACTTTCTTCGCAGGAATTGTCGATCGTAAGGTCTTGTGTGAAAAGATTTAGTGGCTCGCAACAGGTTGGAGAATCACCTTCGTCGAGTCAGCACTCTACGATGGGGCGAAAAAGACTGAACCACGAAAGTGCTGAAAGTGCCGAAAGTGGTCGGATGTGTCTTTTCGTTGAGGGCGATCAACATCACAAGAATCCCCCTCAGTTTAGATCTATTTCTTCCAAGAATAACACGACCGCACCACAGCGTCTTCCACAATTTTAAAAAGTTGGAACTGTTTATAAATGCAGGCTTAGAGTTGGTGTTTCAGAAAATATGTTTAAAATACTGCTGTATTGCCCTTGCAGGAAAACAGTGTGTAAATGGTTTTGTTTCCTGGCGAATAATTGTTAGCATATCTTTTTGCTTTGGCATCAATGGAAGGAACTATGAGAGGCCAATAAGTGATTTCTACTTTTCTTTGCTGGCCCCAATCTCCAAACGTGGAAGCAGAACTGATTATAATGATGATGAGTGGATAATGTTTCAGCTATGTACTGATGCAAAAAGGCTAGGAAGTGTTCCTTTTGCAGTCAGGTATAATTAAATGATTTAGGTGAAATTAGGGTTTTAAAAACCAGGTCTCAGCAAGGCATCAATTTCAAAACAAATCTGTCACTGCATAAAACTATACACATTAACTTTTCAACTGTGATATATGTCCAATTGAAAACAGACATTTAGATACTCTGTTTGTGTTTACCGCCTGACAACTAATCAGTGAGAGACTTGCAATCAATTCTCTAAAATAAAGAGACCTTTCTACCGCATTGAGGGTAGAAAAATATGTCCGTTTCTTCAAGCCTCATATAAAAAAATTTGCTGCAATTTGAGTTTTACTGAATAAATGACTTGATTTTTTTTCCATTTCATGGGTACTGAAAAAAAAATAGTAACTGAGGTAACGTAAACAATAATAGTCTTATGGATAAAGTGTAAAAGTTTACAATGGATTAGAAAATATACAATTGTGTTCATCACTTACAAAATAGAGACTAAGGTATGAAATTTTCACTTTTGAAGAACAAGTGGTCAACCTATAATTTCTCCCTACTGTAGTAGTAATACATTTTCAAGTAGACAGGACAAGTTAAGAAAATCATCAACCAAGGGATACTGTTTCGAGATCATTTTTCCAATTATATTGTCAATATACAATGTCCACAATGACAGTGTGTAAATTATAGTAAATCACTGTAGGGGAATCCTCTCTCTCATAACTTGTAGTTTTGCTATGTACAGAAGAAGCACCATTTTGATTTTGTCATCACCAGTGTGTGGTCGTGTTGAACATGTGTAGAAACGGTTCTGCCTATTGGAGTTCACTGCAATGATTTCTGGATCCACCATTCCTAGGGAACTTGATGTATAACATTTTGTTTGCTCAGCTACTGTTGCAGTTAGTGCGACTACAGGCACCTTTGCAAATATGGCACCTACCTACTTGGGCATATGCAGGGCAAAAACTCTTTCTATAAATACAATGTATGCAAATGTTTGCTGATTTTTCAATGATTATAATTAGTTTTTGATCAGTGATAGCATACAAGTAGCTCAGCCAATTAAATTTCCACATTTTGCACTAGTAAATACTAGTATTTCAAATTGTCGCAGACTAATTCTACAGTTTGAAAGCCACTCATACAGGATTGGGATTGTCTGAGTGCATAGATAAAACAGAAATGATAATCACACAAACAATGCCACCATTCATTCATTCACTGTAACCTAATCAGAAAATTCCACCCTCAATTAGAGATGGTGAGGCAAGACTAAATAAAGAAACTAAATTACATTTCTTGTACACAAAAAGCCATCTACAAGAACACATGTGTGACGTGACAAGCGTGACCACATCATGTGATCAGGCACTCACGTGACGAGCAGAACCTCGTGCAACGGATATACTTTGGTAGTGTGCGAGTGCCAACTCGGCATTAAAAGTTTCTTATCACTATTTAGCCTGAGCTGTGATTTATTCCCTTTATAACTTGACATGGTGTCAGAAGTGGCTCTCACGCTTCGTTACTGGATGATGTGATGAACATTCGTCGCCACACTGGTGAGTAAACCGTCGACCGAAATTGGAAGCTTGTTCTGCGTGGCCGCCATCTTGGATTTGGCGAGATGACTGATTCTGCTGAAGGAGGCGCTGAAGGAACGTCAGCCGTAGCTCCGTTGATATTGCCTCCAATGAACCTGCCGCCACCTAAACCGCTCGTCGTAGATGATAATCTGGCTAGTAATTGGAAGCAATGGAAAAAAGTATGGCAAAGGTACGAAATCGCGACTGGAATTTACAAGCAGGAGAATCTTGTTCGAGTGTCAACATTGCTTTCGGTTATCGGCGAAGAAGCTGTCAAAGCCTTTGATACGTTCGCTTGGGGCGAAGGCCAGAGTGAAAACAGTATTACAGACGTCTTAGCTAAATTTGACGAATATTGCGAACCTCGCACTCAAGTCATTTACGAACGCTACCGTTTTAATAATCGTAAACAGGAGCCAGGCGAAAGCATTAGTGCGTACGTGACCGAGCTGCGTGTGATTGCGAAGAACTGTGCTCACGACGAAATCACACCGGACGAGATTTTACGCGACCGCTTGGTCCTTGGAGTCCGAGATGAGAAAGTACGCGAACGCCTTCTACGAGTAAACGACCTGACCTTGTCTAAAGCCATCGACATTTGTAAAGCGGCAGAACAGACTAGTCAGCAATTAAAGCTGCTTGCCAGTGGAACAGAGGAGTCAGTTGGTGCAGTTAGAACACAACAAAGAAATGAGCCACCTCAGAACACACGAAGGCCACGTGACCCACCCATCCAGCGAACAGAATGTAGATTTTGTGGATATCAGCATGGAAATCGCCAGTGCCCTGCAAAAGGCCAAACTTGCCACAAGTGTGGACAAAAGAACCACTTTCAGTCAAGGTGCCGAGCAACCAACCCAAAGGTAAACACCGTAGAAGAAGTACCTGAAGAAGTTTTTCGTATAAGTAAAGTTGGAAGTAGATCACGTGCTTTGATTACTATGGAAGTCGGCATGCAAGGCAACCAAAGTCAGGTGACATTCCAACTAGACACAGGTGCAGAGTGCAATCTCATTTCATTGAAAGATTATCAGCGTGCCACCGGTGATGTGGATTTGGCACAAGTCAAGCGCTGCTCACACAAGTTTATTAAACTTACACCAATGAACGATACAAGATACTGGGGTCAACAGAGCTCCCTACATGGCGCCATGAGAAAAGAAATGTGTTGCCATTCAACATTACAGAAGATGACCTTGCCCCACTGTTATCATACAGCACATGTATTGGACTGGGACTCATCACAATTAATGACTGTGATAGCCCATCAAACGTCAGTAGTCTCGAGGATACCCCCAGCGTTGGCATTGCCGTAACAGTAGGGATTGCCGACATTCTAGAGGAATACAAAGATGTCTTTGAAGGCTTGGGTGACCTCCCAGGCGAGCACCACATCGTCACTGATGACACAGTTCCACCTGTAGTACATCCTCCGCGTCGTGTACCAGTTGCTTTACGAAACCAGATCAAGGAGAAACTTGATGAGATGGTAACTAGTGGTATTCTTGCACCTGTAACTGAACCAACCGAGTGGGTTTCCAGTATGTTGGTCATTGTCAAGCCCAACAAGCTGCGCATATGTCTTGACCCGCGTGATTTAAATAAAGCCATCCGTCGAGAGCATTACCAAATGCCAACAGTGGAGGAGGTCGCGACCCGGCTTTCGCAAGCAAAGAAGTTCACGGTTGTCGATGCCAAGGACGGCTTTTGGCAGAAACGTCTTGACACTGAGTCTAGTTACAAGACCACCTTTAACACACCGTTTGGGCGCTACAGATGGAATAGGATGCCGTTTGGCATCTCGTCAGCGCCAGAAGTCTGGCAACGTACAATGCACGAGTTTGTCGAAGACCTGGAAGAGTGGAAGTGATTGCAGACGACTTCCTGATTGCCGGATTTGGCAATACAGAACATGAAGTAAACCAGAGTCTTGCAAGAAATGAGCGCGCTTTTCTCGAGAAATGCCGTTTGTGGAACTTGAAGTTGAATCGTGCAAAAGTGAAATGGCACCAATCAAGCGTGAAATTCATGGGTCATCTACTCACTTCTCAGGGGCTAATGCCTGACCCAGAGAAGATTCAGGCTATATTGCAGATGCCTGAACCTGAAGATGTCACTTCATTGAAGCGATTCCTAGGGATGGTGACCTATCTTGCTAAGTTCATGCCCCACTTGTCAGAGATGACAGAGCCACTTAGACGTTTGGAGGACAAGAATGTAGAGTTCCAGTGGTTAGAACAGCACTCCCTTGCCATGAAGACAATCAAGAAATTCCTGACAGAGGCACCTGTCCTCCGTTATTACGATATAAACAAGCCGGTCACTGTACAATGCGATGCAAGCCAGTCTGGCTTAGGAGCAGTACTGCTGCAAGATGGTCAGCCTGTCTGTTATGCCTCCCGTGCCCTCACTGACACTGAGTCTCGATATGCGCAGATCGAGAAAGAAATGCTTGCCATCACTTGGGCATGTGACAAGTTCGACCAATACCTCCATGGGCGAGACAAAATCACTGTCGAGACTGACCATGAGCCATTGAAGTCTGTGTTCAAGAAGGAAATTCACAAATCACCCAAGCGCCTGCAGCGAATGCGCCTGGCCCTACAAAAGTACAATCTAGAAGTTCAATACAAGAAAGGAACACTCATGCACATTGCAGATGCCTTGAGTCGTGCATATCTGGAGACCACTGATGGGGCTCAGACCGAGTTTTGTGAGATTCGTGCACTCGAGATGGTGAATCACGAAGAGTATATTCGAGTTGAACCTCCGAAGCGAGATGTCTTCCGACAGCGAGTCGCTGAAGATGCTGATATCCAGGAACTAATCCGAGTGATCAAGCAAGGCTGGCCCGAAAAGAAAAATTGCCCTCCTGCTGCTCAGCCATACTATGACGAGCGAGGCGAGCTGATAGAGTCACAAGGTCTGGTGTTCCGTGGAGAACAGCTTGTAGTGCCTGTTTCACTTCGAAAGGAAATGTTAAACCAGCTCCACAGCAGCCACATCGGCATTGGAGGATGTGTTCGCCGTGCCCGTGAAATATTGTATTGGCCACGAATGAGTGCTGAAATCAGAGACTTTGTGTCTCGTTGTACAATCTGCCAAACATACCGACCAGAACAGGCCCGCGAAGGGCTTCAGCCACATGAGCTGCCTTCACGCCCTTGGCAGAAAATTGGTGCTGATCTGTTTGTTCTTGGACAGCAGACATTCCTAATCATGGTTGATTACTGGTCCAATTTCTTTGAAGTGGTTGAGATCCACAAGAAGACAGCACAAGCTGTTATTACTCAACTCAAGGTGCAATTTGCTCGCCATGGTATTCCAGAAGTACTGATTACAGATAATGGTTCAGAATTTGACAATCGGGAGTTCCAGAGTTTCTCCTCTGAGTGGAATTTTGATCACCGAACCTCTAGTCCAAGATATCCACAGTCAAATGGAAAAGTGGAAAATGCTGTGAAAACCTGCAAAGGACTTCTTATGAAAGCGAAGGACGACAAGAAAGACCCACTATTAGCAATCCTCGATTGGCGCAACACCCCAAGTGAGGGGTTCAGTACCTCGCCAGTTCAGAGGCTAATGGGTCGACGCACTCGTACTTTGCTACCAACAGCTGCAGTGCTCCTCAGGCCAAACAGTGACATTAAGACGACGGCGAGTAACCTAGCAGCTAGGAAAAGATTGCAGTGCAAGCAGTACAACAGAGGCATCAAGAACCTTGCCCCCTTAAAGGCAGGTGATTCAATCCGCATGAAGTTGCCTGGGGAGAAGAAATGGAGCTTAGGCCACTGCACGCGCCCTCTTGCCCGACGGTCGTACGAAGTTGAGGTGGAAGGACGGCGCTTCCGTAGAAACCGCCGCCAGCTGCGGTCTACTATGGAGCCGTCACCAGAACCATGCAGCCCCATCGATGAGCCTCATCAAGCTGAGAATGAAAGCAAGCCACCAGATTTACCAGAGTTCCTGCCAGGACAGATCCACACCCAGACCCCTGAGATTGAAGTGAATGATTCAATCCCCGCCACAGAATCTGTCCCGGTCAGCGAAGATCCCATACCTGCTTTCCAGCCCAGACGCTCAGAGAGAGCCAGACGTGCCCCAGCATGGCTTGAAGATTATGACTTGAACACTTGAACATTGACTTGAAACACTTGAAATAGCTTTAGTTTATTGTTGGACCCTATTGTTTTTGTTCTTGCTAATTTTGTAAGGGAAGGGGATGTGACGTGACAAGCGTGACCACATCATGTGATCAGGCACTCACGTGACGAGCAGAACCTCGTGCAACGGATATACTTTGGTAGTGTGCGAGTGCCAACTCGGCATTAAAAGTTTCTTATCACTATTTAGCCTGAGCTGTGATTTATTCCCTTTATAACTTGACAACATGTTGACTATTTCAAAAATGGTGCAAAGTTTTATTTGTCACATTCTTTGGTCCCAAAGAATATTTGCTGGGCAAAATTCGTTCACTTGCAAAGCCCTAAATTATACTGTAGTAAATGGAAATGTAATAACTCAAGACAGAAATTAAATACTTGCCATTCTACAACGAGATATGCTTCATCAATTACGACAGCTCTCATATTGTGTCTTATATCTTCACAATCCAATAACTTCCTTAATTTTCCAACAAATGCCTCCGGGTGGCCATAAATTATTGCTGGTTTTCAGTGTCACGCAATTCAAAATAGATCAAAATCAAAATCAAAACCTGTCAATAGATAAAGTCCAGAATCTGGGAAATGAAAGAAGGTAAATATGCAAAGACTCTCGCCAAAATTCTGGTCACAGCAATTTTCCTTATGCGAGATACGCGGATAAATTTTTTACCCAAATTTATAGAGATTTGTATGGAGACGCCGTGCTGGTGCCATCCGTATGGGCACCAACATGGCGGCCGGAAACCAACAGAAACATCTGTCACTGAGTTTTGCTACAAAAGCGTAAATTTATCCCTCGAGAAACTCTAAAACATTAAAATAATACTTTTTCTAAGACATGAACTGTTCAGATAGCCAAGTTCCCCGAAATAAGTTACTTTTTAACCATCATGACGGTTTTCTAGGCCGTCATGTAAATGCAGCGTCACGCAAAAGTTTAGAAATTCAAGCGTAGTGTGTCACAAAACCAAGAACCCATTCGGAGCGAAAATTTTTATGAATATTAGTTTTCAGCTGCTTTCATACCTCATTAAAGTAAAATCTTAGGAAGATGAATAGTTTTGTAGTTCGAATTTTAGTGACGTCATGTGAAAACCAGCTATTGGATACTTCGATTGCTTGATATCTTTAAGTTAAACCTCGCTCAATGACTCAGTGTTCCGAACCATTAGACAGCTGACCTGCAAATCGTTTTGCTTCACCGTCTGATCTCGCATTTAAAGGCGAAACAACCAAAATAAACGATTCAGTTGATCCATACCAGGAGTCAAAATTAAGGGCAATCACTGAAAAATCATTGACTTGCCAAAGCAGGTAAAAAATTAATGTCTTTGTTGAAACTTTATTCCGGAACTCTTTACAGGCTAAATGCGATAAGCGAAAACAACGTACAATACTCAAACACAACGACACAAGAGCTCAACGAAAACCTAGCGAAACGCCATAAACACGTTTTCATTCTCTCTCTCGCCGGGGGAGGGGAGTGGTGGGGGTGTCTTTCACCCCCGAAGATACATGGAAACATCTCTGACACTCACCCCCGTTGACCAGTTGCGCAAATGGTCAATTAAACCTTAAGTCTAAGGGGCAATGTTCACCACTCCTTAGGAAATTACTCTGAACTTATGGCAAATGTGCACTGTTCTCAAAGTTCACTGTTCTTAGAACTTAACAATCAACGTTCCTAAAGCAACTGATTTTCCATCAATGCTCTCCGTTCTCTGTCTGCCCTACGTGCTGCTTCCCGCCTGGGCCGCGCCTCTTCATTCTCGGTTCCAGCATGCAAATCTGGGACATCCACTGTCAAATCCTCTTGTGAACGACTTTTAATGGATACAGCTTTTGTAGTGGACGTCTCAACAGTGTTGGTCTCCTCTTCTTTGGTGTGATTGACTTGAAAACTGGTCTACGGAAAAGTCCATCCTTGCCTTTGATAAGGTTTTCGACTCGGCCAAGTTTCCAAAGTCCTCGATGCGGACCATCTTCATGAACAATAAGTGTCCCCAACAACAGCCGTTTGACCTTCTGCATCTTTCATTTTAACCCGGTGGGAATTTCTTAGTTCAAGAAGATATTCGTTTCTCCACCGAGTCCAGAAGTGATCCTTGAATCTCTCGAGTAAGGCTACCCTCCCTTTAGCTTCTTCACCGTTCAGTTGGCTGATTTCGATTTCTTCTTGATCTGGCACAGCCAATAAACGTCTCCCGCACAATAAATGGTAAGGGGTCAGGGGTTCTTCAATTTCTCCACTGGATACGAATGTGAGGGGTCTGGAACTAGTACTGTTTGAAGTTCCTAACTGGTTACCTTTGCATTCTTTAATTTAGAATCTTCTTCAGGCACCTTTTCACACTCTGCGCTAATCGCTCCAAGTAACCACCTCACCATGGGGCCCTTTCAAGATTGAATGTCCACTTTACTTCTTTGTTGGGGAGATGTCTTCTTACTGCTACTGAATTAAACAGGGCTCTTCACGTCTTGGATGCAGAATTAAAGGTCTTCCCACTGTCTGAATTCAATTTACGAGGAAGTCCACGACGACAAATCAGCAACAGTGTACAGTGTAGCAGTGCAGGTGTACAGCTCTAGGCACTGCACAAGTGTATACTGAGACATAAGTCTTACGCATTTAACCGTTCTCCTTTACATAGAGGAGACCCGCGAGGTCCACACCAGTGAAGGTAAATGGTTGCTCCCTTGTGATCCTGAACGGGGGCAATGCAGGCGCTGTGGGTGAAACTGTAGGGCTTTCTTTGTAGACGACGACAAGTTGTTCATCTACGCAAAATCTTCTTTACAGCTTGTCTCCCACTAACAATCCAGAATCTTAAGCGCAATTCAGTCAGTGTCTCTTTAACTCCATTATGATGGACCCTTCCATGGCAAGCTGTTATGATGACAGAAGTGGCATGATGGCTTGCGTTCAGCAAGACAGGGCGTTTTTGTGACTCTTATAATTCTGCATTTCCAAGCCTCCCACCACATCTCAGGATTCCGCTTGGGTCTGAGAACACTCCAAATTCTCCTTTCCAGTTCTTGAACTTCGTATTCGACATTACCTTGATTTGAATATCTCTAATGCAAAGCTCTTCTTCCTTGAAGATATCATCTGCTGAAATGTCTGCTGGGACAAGTCTGGGCTCCCGTCCCTTGGACTTCAGTTTTCGTATAAATCTCAGAACAAGAACTGTGATTGATAGCAATCTTTACAGGCGACTAAATCTCTTGCAATCAATAATGGCACTCACCGTTAGACTAGAAGATCCTGCAAGAAGTGACGAGCAGGGTAGCTTTGACGCAAGGTCACGATGTTCCTTCTTTGCTTCCTGTAGAGATTGAACAAGAGCTTGTTCAACATTGATGGCTTCTTCGCTGATCTGCTTTGCCTCTTAGTAGGACTTCAACCAGTCTGGCCCAGAAACCCATGTGCTCTTCGCCAAGACTGCTGGTGATGTTCCGCGTGATGCTATATCGGCTGAGTTATCTTTACTTGAGCAGCGACTTCATGAATTTGGTGGCATAAGGCTTCTGATCTCACATACTCTGTTCTGAACAAACTGTTTCCACTCACGGGTCTTCTCCACGAATCCAACACAGGGCTACCTCTGAATCAGACCAGCATCTTACATGGGAAATTAGAATAAACTCTTCCGAGACAGTTCGGACATGAGAAATCAGTCGGGCCAAAATCAGTGCTGAGAGCAGTTCATGGCGTGGAATTATTTTCTCGACAAGTGGCGCAACTCTCGTTTTCGATGTCACAAACGTGAGGTATGTTTTATCAGGTGTTTCTATCTTCAAGTACACTACAGCTGCATACGCATTGACTGATGCATCACAGAAACCCTGTAGCTTGCTGACTGCACCTCCCCTGCAACACCGAAGAAGTAGCATCATGGCACCCTTATTGGCTCTGCCTCCTTCAGGCTCTTCACTAGATGCCCCCAAATCTCTCTTAATCCAATACTTCATCCCAGCCCATCTTCTTCTAATATAAACTTTGACAAAATAGTTCCGTTTTGACAGTCACTGGGGTAGTAAAACCCATGGGGTCATAAAGCTTGGACTAATCCGTGCTACATCACGCTTTGCCGGGCTCCAATCGTCCAATGATGAATCTTCCAAAACTTCTTTCAGATCAAGGACCATTTGATCTTCCTCCTTGTTCCAATGTACACCCAAGACATTCTCAGTCGCAGGTAGGGCACTTCCATTGTGTGTTGCACTCTTTGCATATGATTCATCTTCTTCCATCACAGTCTCATAATTGTCCTTTGATACAAGGAACTGATTTCCATAGCAATTGTTTTCGAACAATCTCTCTTTCTCTTCGATCTGGCTAATTAATTTCTTGGAGCTGGAAACAAACTTAATTAAAATCCACCTTCAGCTAGTCTTGATTTGGCTTTAATGTATAACTCATAAGCTTCAATGTCATTACTGTCTCCAGAACTAATGTCATCTACATAGATGACATTAGATAATTGACTGGGCCCGATAAGACCCAACCCAGCTTGGTGTGCATGGCTGTTGGGCCTGAATCCCCTCGGATGAGTCCGCCTGTGACGAGGTACCAGTATTGATCTGCACCGACCAGTATGTAAATGTCTGCTTCTCCTTCACAATGATCAGGTAAAGTCAAGTCAGCAAGATGGGGGTAATTTCTCACTGCCTGTTTGAGACACCGACCTTGAACCGGGGAACTGATGACAGGGACACAGATAGCAGAAAGTGTTACCTCATCACTACCCAGTGTGTCTATACATAGGTTAACTACTTTGCAAAGTGATTTGCAGTATTGGAACCAAATGGCTTGCTCGTTAGGGACTCTGAGTGTGAAACAGGTAAATGCAAGGCATCTCGGACTCGTTCCGTAATATACGTTCTCTGGCTTCCTCCATAAATAGTTGCATTTTCCGTCTGCAGGAGAACAGTGCTCTTTGTACCCACACACATATTCACAGGTGATATCACCCCTTTCTCATCGACTACACTTTCAAGCTTTTGGTTTTCCGTACTGACTGGGCTTTTAGTTGTCTCGGTAGGATCACAGATGCTGGAGTGATGTCGTCCATGGCACTTGCTACAACGGGATCGTGAGCGGCAATTTTTACTGAGGTGATATTTTCTGATACAAATGAAACAACTACCACTGTTCTTTAGAATTTCCTTGCGCTTTTGAACATTGGTGACAATATTACACTGAACAGATGGGTGATGCTGACCACAGTAAACACATGCAGATTTCTGATTTCCGTCTGAACCAGCCATGAGTGCAAAGGTAGAGGGGGGCTCCCTTGCCCCCTGATTTCTTGACAGGTGGCAGTTTTTTGTCTGCCTTTGTAGGCGTATCTCCAAACTGTGTGACTGTTGAATAATCACAACGTTCCCTGTTTGTGTTAGTTCTTCCTTAAGCGCCTTCAACACTGCCTCAAGGTTCCAATTTTCTTTCGAGACAGATGCTTAATCTGATTTCTTCTGGTATTTTGTGAAACGTCAAGGGAAGCAAGAGACCTCCATATTCTTCTGCCTTGCGGCCTAATGCACTCAATGCTCGCACATTTGCCTCCACTTCGTCATAAAGATGCCTCACCGCCTTCAAATCACGTGCATTTTCAACAATAGGGAGATTAATAATTGCATCTATGTGAACATTAACAATTTTCTGAGGATCTCCATATCTTTTCTTTAACACCGTCACAGCTGCATCATAATTCGCGCAAACCATTGATGGTGGCCGCCGCGGATCCTCGAAGTGACGCTCGAGGATTGGGGAACTTTTCAACCGGAGTAAGCGACTGATTTGAATTAATTGCTGAATCAAAGCTGTCCCTGTCCTTGAATATTGACATCGAATGACGGTAGATGTAATTTCGGAAGTCTCGCCTGCCGCCTCCATGAGATGGCTTATCAGCTTGATGAGGAGAATTCCCTTGCGTGGGTGGCGCGACGACATCGCTTACTTGCTCAGTTTCCTCGCGCGTGACATCCTCGAGTGTGGTCAAGCAAATATCAGTTTCAACCATAAATTCGGAAGAATCTCTGCTTCGATGTTTTCCTCTTCGACTTGGGCCAAATGTTTTTCATTGATTGCGGCGATTACATCCATCTTCTTTGCAGAGCCGACTTCTAATGTTTGATTCGACTTCTGTGTTCGGGGATTTCACGGTCGTAGTTTCCCGCCAACTCGTTTGCTTCGTTTACTACTCGTCGTACATGCGCCTTGTGTCCATTACGAATCACCAAAATCCTTGTTCTTCGGTCGAAGTCTTCGATCGCTCCTCTTACGAAGTTTCGCTTTTCATCCGGCTCTGAAGTACCGGATGAAAACTTTCCGGAACGCTTTACCGGCAAAATGCCATACGCAAAAACATCGTACAATACTCCAACAAAACGACACAAGAACTCAACGAAAACCTAGCGTACCGGCACTAACACGTTTTCATTCTCTCTCTCACGGGGGTCTTGCGCCCCCAAAGATACATGGGAAAATCCCTTACAGTCTTTCTTTAAAACAACAATGTTCATTATCACTTCTCTCTGTTCTACACTGACGGAAACATTCTCCATATTGATACCATTTAAGGCCTGTTACAAAGATTACTCGAATCCTGCTTCGACGCCGCTATTGTTAATCCCATACATTATATAGAAACATCACGACTGCATACATGAGGACCGGAAGTCCTAGAATCTAGGATTCGGAAATCCTCAATGCTATGTCTCCAGAGCCCCTCGATTCTCGTGCCAAGATTCTGTCGGCTAAGAGAAGCGAAAAGGGCTATGGGGACGGGAACCGAAACCTCTACATAAAAGATGACGTTGAGATGTGTCATGTGACCAAGTTTGATTCTTTTAAGAGTTTGGCCGGAGACCGGTATGTCTTACCGGACTCCGGCCAAAAGTAATTTCGTAAAAAGACGCTTCAGACGGCCCAGGAAGGCGAAAAACACCACACATGAGTCAATTAACGTTTCACTTAACTTTACTGGGATACTCAGACCAAGGTGTAATTTAGATATGCAATTTTCAGGGTTTTATTCATAACTCTCGTAGATTCTTTTCGTTTTTAACCACACACACACACAGAGTGGTCCGCCTGTGGGAGCACAGAATCGATCTGTTGTTGATTCTGAAGTAACTGTACGTGATCAAACTGTGTGAAATCCCGATTTCTCGAACCTCCCGATAACTCGAACCAAAAGTCGTTTCCCTTCCTCAGTCAAACGCTGTAATTTTACCCCCGATTTCTCGAAATCTTCGATTTTTCGAACCAATTTTCGTTTCCCTTGGATGTTCGAAAAATCGTGATTTCAACTTTACATGCATCGTATTACGCGTCTGTTGAAATCTGTTAAATTAACAGCAAATCGATTCGCGCTACAATTTTACGATGAATTTAACTGGAAATACGGTCAAATACGTCCCCTCTGCTACCTGTGGCCTGGGCAATGATGTTCATGATCATTCATCTTCCCAAAATATTTTCGACTTAAGTGTAGGTGAAACTTAACGGCTTTAGTGTAGGCAAAACGACTTTAGTGTAGGCGAAACGACTTGGGTCGTGTAGGCGAAACGACTTCTTCACGGGATAATTGATATCCATGTTGAACCTTATGTAGATTGCTGTAAGGAAACCGATCACTGTTCGTTTAGACGCAGTGATGAGTTATTTATAACTCTAAAGATAAGATATGAAAGAACGAATGTTCTTAAATATACTTATTTTCATAGAGTTGTGGGAACATGGAACTTCCTTACCCTTTCCATTTGTGAGGCTACAAGTGTAAATTCTTTTAAAGCTTTAGTCAAAAAATATTTTTATGGATTAATATATTCTCTGAATGTTTTTCTTGTTATAATATTTAATATTTATTACTACCATATTTTAATTTGCATCATTTTCACTTTAGTACCATTGGTGATCTGCTTTAATATGGGGTCTTTGACTCTTTTGCATTTCATCCTTTGGTTCTGTTTTTGTATGTCATAAATTGTAATAAATAAAATAAATAAACAAATTCATACTTTACACGAGTCTCGTGTTCCAGTCGAACACTACAGAACACTTGAAGTGTGTCGTTTAGAATACCCTTAAAATCTCACATATGCGTCAGTATTCAAACATGAACACGTTTCATAATTCGCATGAGTCTCGAGTCGCAGTCGAACACCACAGAACACTTGAAGTGTGTCGTTTAGAATACCTTAAAACCTCACGTATGCGTCAGTATTAGAACATGAATACGTTTCATACTTCGCATGATCGCGTCTCGTGTTCCAGTCGCACGCTTCGGAGCACTAGCGTATTGTCTGACCAAACTACGCGGTAGTGTATATTACTTGCATAAAACCCGTACTTGACGATGCAAGACATCTTTGGCTGTGAAAAATACGACATACCTTTCGTGTTCATAGCGTGCGATTCTCGAAAATTAGAGCATACTTGACGTATCCATTAGTATTCGAAGACGTTCACTTCAGAAGTGGCGTCGTGCATCCGTATTCCAGTCGCAAACTCTCGAACAACTGGGGGTATTCGAAAATGAAAAATGTCCGAGTCATAAGTAATAAATGTTCGAGTCATAAATGATCACTATATCTTCGAAGAACATCTAATGCAACATTACAATTTGAATACGGAAAAACAGGGCGGATTCTAATAGAATATTCCGGGTGTATTTCGAGTCAGCCGAAATCGAATACGTCAGAACATTGCGGTATACGCGGCGTGCGCCGATCCTTATTCGAATGAATTCGGGCCCGAATATTTGGCTTTTCGCGCAATGATCATTCATCTCCCCAAAATAATTTCGACTTAAGTGTAGGCGAAACGACTTTCATGTAGGCGAATCGACTCAGATCGTGTAGGCGAAACGACTTCGGTCGTGTAGGCAAAACGACTTTGATGTAGGCGAAACGACTTGTAGGCGAAACGACTGACATCCATTGTATCTATCATATTGGAAATAAACTGGTTTGATTTGCCGCCTAGATTTTGCCACTGTTAACTTCTTTTCAGCCTTTGCAAAAACAAAGGCATAGCACTTTACATCAGACATCTTTTTTCATCTCACAGTCATTAACCATTACTTACAGTTGTTTCCAATAAACTTTACGAGATGTTATTGTCCCCTGCTGCTTGAAGTCAGTGCGTGGTGGCCGGAAAAACCAAAGTGTAACTCAAATGTGGCTCCTGCAAGTGTCAAAATTTGAAATGGATATGAATACTGTTAGGAATGTGTTTAAAAATGGAAAAGGTGTAGTTAGGAGATGTCATAAGGTCTATGGAAAAAGGTTTGCCATTGACTCTTACTTGTTCACGCGCGCAAGGGTATTTAAAGTAACGTGACCCGAAGCTTGATTCCAGAGGTTTTTCTTGTATTTTCTTCTTTTCACGAACCTCTGGTTACCTTGGACTTGAATCTCATTTTCATGCAGACGCCAGCTGTCAAACGCGTCAAATTGATAATTACAAAAGGGACCAATGGCAACTTAGCGATCACGTGCTTATCAGCCGCTAATGTTTCCACTCGGGTGGTGAAGAGTGGTATCACTTGACCTACTTGGCCAGGGTAACGCGCATGTCTACAAGAATGTTTTCATCCGCAACGATCGCGGAGGTTCTGTCTTGTTAAACATTACTACGGAGCATGTTTCTCCACTTCTCGTTTTGTAAGAAGGACTCGGGACTTCCGAATAGAAAGGCATGAGCTTCTTTGAGCAGATTGTTCTCGTCGACGTCTTCACGGCTCAAACTGGCCGCTGAAATGCCACGATTTCGCAGTTCGTGGATATGAGAGTCCACCAGAGACTTCAGAGGACACACAACCAAGATTGTGGCATGATGAGGGTATGAATAGCCTGACAGGTACAGGTATTTGCGGACATCAGGGAGCAACTGAAATATAATTGACTTTCCATGTCTGGTTGGCAGTATGGCGAACACATCCTTGCGATTTATGACTGCGAGCAAGGCTTTCTTTTGATGCTCGGTGAGACTTTCAATCTCTGGAAAACGCTCCACGAGTACCGAGGTCAAAATTTCTTCGAAGACACTCAGTCAGAAACATAATCCATGTCGAACAGTTCCCTGTATAACCTGAGAACTGAAGTGTTTTGCAAACAAATTCCTTCCCTTACCTCAAGAAGTGCAGTGATAGATATCCCCACCGTCCCCTCGGTATTACCAATCAAACGAACCAATCATATTGATTGGCGTGTTTGTTAAAATATCAATCAATCCGAGCCCGAGGGTCAGTTAAGTCCAAGGAAACCAGAGGTTTTTCTTCCTCGCCGCTTCGCGACTCGTGTTTTCAGCGCTTCGCGCCTATCTCGACACTCACTCATGCGGAGAAAAATCAAGAGAAGAGAAAAATCAAGAAAAACCTCTGGGACCAGGGTATACTTTAAATAGCGTATGACAACGAATTTCGCTTTCATATCACTGATGAGGGTTTAAGCGTTAGCCGAAACGTCTGTTGAAAAATATCCAGAGTCAGTGGCAAACCTTTATCCATAGATCTTACTGTTAGGAATGACTTATTATATTCCATTAAGGAGAAGGGAATAAATACTGTTAGACTTCACGCATCAGCCTTATACATGTAATGGGTTTTAAGAAGCAGAAAGGTCTAGACGTGGGAATGACTTAGTATATTCCATTAAGGAGACGAAAACAGAACATGTCTGCAATCTTCAAGCGTCTTCATAAACAAATGTATGGTAAAACCTAATCCTACTACAACTCAGACTGAAAGTGCAAACTTTAAAATGAGCAGAAAGTGAGAGCTATTTATTTACAGTAAGATGAAAACTAGACTTTGAATTGAAACAAACCTTCAGACAAATAGCAAGTTTGTCAAGTGTAAAGCGGTAATTGTCAAGCGATTGTATTTGCATTTACGTCATCTAAAAAGGCGGGCGGTTGTGATTACTAAAACATAGTTAAAAATAGAAGGGAATTGTTATGAAACCCCACAAAGTTCTTTGTTGTATGTTTTTGTTCGCATTTTTGGCCTTGGCCGTGCACAAAACACAATAGTTGTTTACTCCGCACTGAGGAGCTAACCAATAGAAACGTTTTGGTTACGTAATTATCTTGAAATTCTTTTTGTGCTTGATGTCTTTTAGTCATATAAGAGAAACTATTGCAATTGTTTTGGGATTAACACTTTGTTTTGTAGTGGACTGGGTTTTGAAATTGGGTTTATATTTAATACTATCAGATTAGTTTCTCTCTGTAAATATACTTCTGAAGACGCACTGTATAAAACAGGGAAATTGTAAATAAAAAAAGTCACTCTCGAACGACAGGCAGTCAACTGAAACACTGTGCAAATCAAATGAGTCGAAAATCGTTGTTTCTCTGTATACATTAATACAAAGATATCCAGTTCTTTCGATTAGCTGCGTTTTTAGCTATCATACTATCATTCTATCGATGTCCGTCCCACAAAACTACTGACTATCATCTTGGACCAAGATGACAGAGTTATGCAGTTATACATTTATATTACTTAACGGTCGCATTTGCATACGGTCTTGCCTAGAATCAAAACAGGATGATCATTTCTGACATTTTCTGTCCTTCTGACAATTTGGGGTCGAACACAGATATCGGGAGGGACTGGGAGGGACCTCTGCAATGATCTTTTCCAGTACTCCAATTTGTTTGAAGACCGAGAAGATCCTGGGAAAGATTGAGAGGGTTGATGGCAACTGCGTCTCTTCTCTTCTAGACTACGAGTAGTCCCTCTTTCGCTTAGTCCGTCGTGCGTGACGCGAAAGAAAACCGCGAGAAAAAAATGGCCGCGCGAAATCCTGGAGGCGAGGAGCACGCGAAAGGAGGGACTACCGCCTAAGCCCAAGAGTTTGAATTATGCGTTGCTCTCACAACGCAAAAATATGATTGGCTTATGTTAGGAGCGTTGATAACGTGTTGTCAACATTCGAGATACCTGTGACGTCTTGCAGGAATGTTTTGGAACCGAAGCAAATCGAAGCGGTACCAGAGCAAATCGAAGCGTTGGAATCGCGCTTCGCAAGCCGTGATGTTCTTGCGAATCTGCCAACAGGCGCTTTGGAAAGATTTATATTTATCCAGTGTTTTGTTTGGCAAAGCTTTCTGCCTCCACCCCGACTGCGAGCGTGTTAGTGATTTCGCCGCTCAACAGCATCGTCTAAGTCAGCGAATATAAATTCACTGAGCTTGGCCTTTCTGCCGTCCATTTGAAAGATTGAACCGGACTCTCACTTGACACCGGACATTCACATGAAATTTTCCGCTGCTATCGGCAAACATTTCACCGCAGTTGGATGATCTCCTATGTATAATTTATAATGTATAATGTAAATTCTCGGTTGAAAGTCTATTGAAATTTTCGCAATAACTTTTAGACGCAGCGAAAATCGTTACAAGAGGCCTCATTCGCCGTCTTTTTAAAACTTCTTCGACAGTTTCGCTGAACGAACACTGAACGAAGATATACTTCTCACGGCATATGTTTTTGCCTGGCCACTTGAAGAGTAGAGTAGAACAATTTTATTCAGATCTCCCGTGGCTATTGATAACAGGCGATAATAAGAGGACGTCAAGATGAGAAATCCTACACCGAAAAATCACTCGGCCGTGAAAGGGCAAACTCTTGGGCTTTGGCGGTAGTTCCCTCCTTTCGCGCGCTCCTAGCCCCCAGGATTTCGCGCGGCCACTTTTTTCTCGCGAATTTCTTTCGCGTCACGCACGACGGACTAAGCGAAAGAGGGACTACTCGTAGTCTACTTCTCTTCGACCGGGTAAATTTTTCTTTTTATCGTCGATTAGTGTAAACCAAGTGACAAAGTTTAGCGTTAGTTTTGTATTCCGTCGTTGTGTGAGGAAAATGGAAGGACTTGAGATCTCCGAGATGCGTGTCGAACCTTGTGTGGACTCTCGCTTCATTTGCCGGTCACGAGTTGTCTTCAGATAGGTCAGTACTGTAACAGCGTGATATCCTTTCCTTTTTGTTTTCCTTTTTGGTTCTAACGACCGTCATTTTATACTTTGCGCGTACAATTCGCAGCCCCATACTTGGAGTACCTGCTCCTCAGTTGTCAACCAAAATAGTGGCTGCAAATTATTGTGCAAGGAAGCTTCAACTAAATGAGTACATTTGTCATTGATTAATTTTTTCTGTTTTGGCAAAAAAAAAATGGTGTGCCCAAAGAATGGGACTATGTCAAGGAACACGATGAGTATGTCCTTCGACATTCTTTCATTTT
Source organism: Orbicella franksi (assembly GCF_964199315.1). Taxonomy (NCBI): domain Eukaryota; kingdom Metazoa; phylum Cnidaria; class Anthozoa; order Scleractinia; family Merulinidae; genus Orbicella; species Orbicella franksi. The sequence goes on along the minus strand of NC_138148.1, from coordinate 5,621,251 downwards.
ACATCTACCTGCGATCAGGCTAATTATCCCCGAATACCCAGGGGAAGTCAGTATGGCGACAACAGAAAAATCTACAAAGTTTTCTTTTTCTTTCCCGACTTCCCCTTGCCCCTGCTGACTGCCCCTGGGCTTCCAAGGATGGCCAATATCTTTTCTTCGTCAAATTATTTACTTTTTTCATTTTAGCAGGTTACACAGCTCCCTAAAAAGGATTCAGACATGCAAACAAACTAACCTTATCGCTGGTTATCTTTCATTACGCTCGTAACAAGACATGTAAGGTGTCTGTTGTGCTAGCAGCAGAGGATTAACCTTTCAGTCACCATCACTCTGGACAGAATTAATTGGCTGTTCTACTAGGGGTTTTAATTAGAGTAAAGTGTATGGATGGGTGCAAGGTTGGGCAAATAAATCTTGGCCATTGCTGAGAGGTGGTCTTAAAGATAAGTTTCACAGTACTATTTAACAAACACCAGACAAAAGTGTAAACAAAATGGTGTCTCTCATTGCAATTGACCAATCCTTCCTGTGTAGACCAAGAAATGCCTGAGATCTGAGCCAAAAAATCCCTTCCTGTCTGTGCACTTGCTCCATAGGGATCAGTGCAATGTCTCTAATAATGTATTTGTTGAAAATAACACAAAAATTTAAAATTGGGCAACAACTGACTGAGGTGATCAGCAACAGTGCAATGCAAGCCAATCTTTATAGAGCTTTGTCATCACTTTGGGATTGTACATGTTGAATTTCAAATGATTGTATCTTGGTGTGACCAAATTTAAGCTTGCAAGAGAAAGATTTGTTTACTCAGGCTGTTATTACAAGTACATACATGACTTTATAGAACTAAGTCTACATGTAAGTGAGGATTCAAATTCTCCTTCACTGGCATGACCTATACACTTTGAAAATTTGAACCTTTCTTATAGAAGAACTTGCTGGAAAATTAAAACATTTTGTCTGTGATGTGTCTTAAATTCTCAAGCTCTTTTCTCATGATGATGTATGGATACTGTAAGGAGAAAATTGATGTTGATCAGAGCAGATTTTCACGACTTGCATACCGTAAACCTTCAAATTAGCACCTCCCCTCGGATAAGCGCCCCCTTTGAATAAGTGAATTGACTCTCACGACAGATGGTGGTGAAGATCTGCTGATCTGCTGCCTGAAGCCCAACTAACCTTGTGCAGCAGGCCTAGCCCAGCTGAAGGGATTAGACTATGATTGTAGTTCTTCATGAGAGATAGGATCCTTCTGAGTCTTCTGAGGGACTGACACAATAACGTAATTACACAATGTATTACAAAAAAAAACCAATCAAATCTGACCTTAATTTGGGAAAAATTAAACATTAAGTACGTCCTTGACTAAGAACCTCCCTAAAATAAGCACCAGCCCTCTTCTCCTAAATTTGAATTAAGCTGCCCAGGCACTAATTCAAAGATTTACGGTACTGTAATATAAACTTCTATGCCTCGTTATTGTGAAGATTCAAATTCTTCTTAACTGGCATGATCTGTACACTTGACAATTTTGAACATTTCATATAAAAGAACTTGCTGAAAAATTAAAACAATTTTCTCTGTGATGCATCCTAAATCTATGGATACCATAAGGAGACAAATGATGTTGGTAACTGTTGAGTTAGTCTTTAGATTTTATTGTTTACAATGATATCTTTTTATGCATAGAGTGGTCAGGAAAGAAAATGGGACTACCTAAAAGTTCATGATCCGTATGTGAGTAATTTAGTGTCATTTCAACACACACAAAAAAGAAAACAATCCACAAGGGCAGAGTCTTCTTAGAACACACATCCACTTATAAGTTAGCAGCCATTACTTAAAAATCAATCAACAATAATTTATTAATATGTTATCAGGATTGATTGTAAAATAATTCAGATTTACTGAAGTCCAGACATGTCAAATCAGGCTTGAAAAAAGAAATATGAAAGTATTGCAAGAACTTAAAATATACATGTAAATACACAAGATAAAAATTGGCAAGTTTACTGTGGAACTGAATACTAAGTTTTGATTTTTTTTTTGTTTTTGTCACGGTGTGTGCACCCTCTTATTCAATACTACAAGGAATGCTTTTATCCTTGTGAAACAGTTTAGACCAGGTAATCAATTATTAACAAAGTCTTAGGGCGTTACTTTGTGATGATCCAGAAAACAATCAATGATCCAAGATTATTCAGAGCATGAGGTGCATCAAAGAAATCGAGAAATCCTGGGTCATGTGTACTAAAGGCATCTGTGTTGAGTGTCGATGGATACCCTCAATTAACACTCAATTGGCATTGCCCTACGAAACTCAATTGATATTGGATAAACATCTTGATTGATACTCAGCCAACACTAAATGTAGATTGACACTCGAGCAACATCTCAATCAGCATTCAATCAACATCCAAGTGATCTTGATCATCCCAGAGAAACGCACACTTACCTGCTTCTTGTGTTGCTAATGTTATCTTCGTCTTGTTGTCCCAGAGAGCCACGTTACTGAATATTACACCACTGTTGCTGATGAAGTGTGGAAAGTAATCAGGGAATTACTTTGGTTTTGGTTTTACTGTGCCTACTAGTCTAATTGGTAAGTTATTGGTTTGGATTTGGTTTTACGACACTCAATTGAAATGCGCTTTAATCTAGTAAACTTTGTCTTAAATTATTGTTTGCTCTATTGATTATTCATTTTTATCAAAGTAGCCTGATGAACCTTTTAAATGTATATGGTAAAATATTTCATGCAACAAGTGTCTCACAACTTTCTTGAAAACAGAGATGAATTGCATTTAAAACTGTACCATACCATGGGTTATCGACCAAGCATGAGTTCAAGATGGCTGGATGTATGTCAAGTTCTTTTCTGTACATTTATGGACCAACACAGAGTCAACGTCCATAAACACACCAAAAAAAAACAAGGCCAATATCCAGCCATCTTGACCAAACAAGCTTGGTCAATAAAAGATTTATTGTATGGGATAGAGAACACCAAAAAATAATCTTCCTGACATTTTTCTTGTGAGACACAGCTTGTTATTCCAAGTGGCCAGGATAGTGCTATAATACCCACCTGGGTAGCCAATCACACCACAGGATTTCGTTCATCTTGCCCACTCACAGAGCTTACAACTGTAACAAATTACTGTGCAACAAACAACTGCAACATCAATCATTGTAGAAAACTAAAACAGGATATTATAACATTTTGCAACCAAGGCCTTTCTTTGTGATGATGCAGCACTAAAGTCAAAAGATATCTTATTAATATGATATCATAACTAAGATACTAAAATGTTACTGGGTGAGAGGCATTCTAGGCTCAATTTCCAGCCACTGTTTGGGAAAGTGAGCCCACACTTAACACTTGTAATCTCTCCAAACTTCTCGTTTTAAGGACGAAATTGCCCTTGCGAATTAAAGCTAGGAATTCCAAGCTTTTCTAGGGTTAAAAATTTCTAGGAATTGTTCCAAGAAATGCACCATTGAGAGGGCAGAGATCTTTCTTTGTGCAGTTGCATGTTTTCGTTGGCTTGATATGTACATGTACATTGTTGTCAACAGCATCATACATGTATACAAAGCCACTGTCACTTCTGCACCTGTTGAAACAATGTTTTATGTTGGCATTCAAGAACAAGCATAGCTTGAAAACTGGATACAATAATCACAAGCTTTCATTTAAACTTCGCAAGTACTCACATGACACTGTCCTGTCGAAATATATCTCGGACCTGAAGGGCAGTAACACTGATTTGTTGATCAAGTGGTCTATTGTCACATGAGCAAGTCCATATAAGGGAACCCCAACATGCTACAATTTGTGTCTGACAAAAACTCTATTGTCACGCGAGCAAGTCCATACAAGGGAACCCCATCACACTGCAATTTGTGCCTGACAAAAAAACACTCTGCATTCTATCCGCAGACAAATTTACACTTCTAAACAAAAGATCTGAACTTGCAACAAAATGCAACAAGTTCTTTGCAGCCAATCAGAAACAGGATCACTCCACACATCCTCTATTAGTCAGTTTAAACCTTGCTTCAAATGCCACTAAGGGCACAGTCTGATGATCACTCCAAGTGTGAAACTTGTGTTATGGTCTTAATTTGTACTTGTAACTGTCTTCTAACTATCTTGATTTGTATTTGTACCAAGTTGATACTGTATGTTAGAATTTTCAAGCTGTCAGGGGCTCGTGCAATTTTGAGAGAATTTTTCATTTATCACTAATGTGGTGTAAATCTTGAATTGCATTGGTATTTGACAATGTACTATTATATTTACCTACGCTTAATGGTAATTGCTAATAGTGTAAACGTGCACTGCAGCTATACATAGAAACCAATATGAGACACTCCATGTTCAGATATTTTCTATGGAGAGACATCATCACTCTGGAGTACACAATGGCAATTTATATAGCTACAGTAGTCAGGAAGGATCATGATTGTGTACCTAAGACATCTTTGGTTGAGTGTTGATCAACACCCTCGATCGAGACCTTGGTTGACACTCTATCGACACTTAATCAACATCTCAGTTGACAATTGCTTGCGAGTTAACTAATTTTTGCTGATATACCATCAGGTGACACTCAACCAACTATCGCCTGACTGTCAGTCAGCTGTCGATCGAGGTTGAACGAGACGTTGATCAAGTATTGGCTGAGTGTCAGCCAAGTATCGATCAAGGATTGATTGAGGGTATCAATTGACACTCGACTGCAGATGCCATTAGTACACCTGATCCTTCAGGAAAACATTGGGATCTCCCCCTGCGATTAAACTAATTAGAGGTCTTCCTGAGTAACATCCTTTCAGTTAATCAGAATAATATCAATAACAATAATAATAATGTTGATAATAATAATAATAATAATAATAATAGCTATTTATGTAGCACTTTTTCCATAAATGTCCAAAAGCCCTTTACAGTAAGCATAGTAAAAGAAAATTATAAGACCTAAGACAAAATTTATAAGTTCATCACTGATTTAAAAATTAAAAGTTCTCATTCTAAGTGTCGAAGTATTACATTATTGTTACGGTTGATTCCCTTTCAGAGACAGAGTTTTTCTTTCTGAAAGGCATTACTTAATGTACCAGTAGGCACTTTGTTTATCTGAGTATATAAAATTATATTGATTAATTTCTCTAGTGGGATGTTTGAATTTTAATTTGTATTTGGTAGAGCAGGATGTTCCTGGACTCCAGGTGTACTTGCATTTCTATACATTGCTGGTTACATCATGACAGTATGTGGCTGTGCACTCCTTTTACGATATTCCGAGGGGGCTACTTTACTTGCAATTGTTACGGTGCGTTACACATTATCAGTGGAAAAACTTCTGACCCAGGGACCACTCTCCTCTTACTACTCAAGAACAGTTTATAGGCCTAATTTTTGTTCACGTCCTCCTCCCTGCCATCATTCAATCAAGAAAGCCTCCTCTTTTTACCAAAGACAAAGCCCATCTTCACTTTGAAATCCTCCCACGCACACATTTTGAGCACTTCTGTATCTGTCTGAGGTTATTGCTACCATTTACAAGTGCCAGTTGCTTTGCTCAAATATGTTACAGCTTAAAGTAATTACTGTATCTTTTAAATTCCTCTTTCCCACATTTGTTTTAACTCTTGTCTTTGTGCACTCCTCTTGGGTTTATATTTTGGATGTTGTTTCAAGAGAAACCTTTTGGCTGGCATCCTTACCTCCTGACAAGCTCATGGTTCAGTGTCACTGCATTAATGATTATGATTCCAGCTGCTTTCATTTACAACACAGGTTGAGTAGCCATTCAAGTAAAATATTCTATCATAATTTTTAGCGGAGCTTGTGCACAAAACCCACTGATCTAAACAATTTTGGTTGTCATGCGACTGTCTGTGTGTGCGTCTCTCCGTATGTCCATATGTCCGTACACCAAGCCTAATACCAGAAAATATAAGATCATAAGTAGCACCATTAGCAATTACATCTTTGATATTGGACATCCATGTTATGGTTAATTGACAGCTGTCAATAAACAATTATCAATTATATCCAGAATGATCAAGGTCGAGGTAGGGGTTATCAGCCAAAGCTAAAGGCTGCAGCTGATAACCTTAGTGAGACCTTGATTATTCTGGATATCACAAAAACCGAATGTAATAATTATATTATACATTGAACGAAAAAAAAAAGGAAGTCATGTTTTTGCTTCTTCTCTGCCGGCAGGCAAAACAAAGCGCATGCACTTGACATGATTACCCTTAGAAATCATGCACCGCAGTCATACATGACATGATTACCTGTGACCTTGAGAGTCCTTAACATGATTATCGTATAATCTGCAGCTAGATGACATCACAGGCACGAAAATTCACTGTACGCTTTCGGCCAATCAGAAAAGGATAGTGAGTTCAATGTAAAATAAAACAAGGTATCTGCTGTGCTGTAGTAAGTGTTATATTGTGTTTGCCTTATGTAGAATGCCAGAGAGAGAAAGAGAAGAAGTCATTTCACCAACAGATCCTGAGAGATGGCTTGGTGATAGATTGATTGGAACTTTACTGTTGTCAAGAAATATTATTTCTGACAACTTTTATAACTTACAGTGTTACCTGTTGGTGTTTTTAGATCAAAATTGCTGACAATCTTAAATTTTACTTTCAAGTTAAGTTGTCTGCAGTGTTATTATTTTAATAATACTTTAATCTACCAAAACGCATACACTGCACAATGCAGACCTATTTTTGTTTAAGAATAACTTTTACAAGATCTTTAAAACCAATTATGCAAAATAGGCCACTAGTATTGCTCCCATCATGCGTTGCATTATAATCATAATACTGATATGTTACGTTGAAAAGGACAATGGTAAAGTCTTTGTGAGGAGATATTTTTAGACTGACCTTTTGCAAAGCTCTAAAAATACTAAAATATGACTTAGTGTAATGAAAATTATTATTAAATAAAGGTTATTGACCAAGCAGAAGATCATGATATAGTTACAATATTTTTAATCAAAGTGCAATTCATCACATTCGTTCAGTGGTTTTCAGAGCCACACTGTATGCAAATCAAAAATATTGTTAAAATAGTTATAATTAGCTCTTATTAACCGAGCAGGAGGTCTGTATGGGGGAATCTTGACCGAGGTCGTGTGTACAGACCTCACTGCATTCGGTCTGTACACGCGACCAAGGTCAAGGTTCACTCATACAGACCGACTTAGCTTGGTTAATAAGATGTTTATTATATGGCAAAGAAGAAAACTTTAATTCGTTTAATGTCGTTGGTTTGCTGACATTTTGCTTGCAAACGGAAATGTGCTTAACTTAAACCTGCCTAAATTTGCTCGTCCTCTTTACTTTTTTTCTTTTTGTCATCAGGCTTTTTGGCACTTCCATAAATGGTTGAGGAGAAAATAAAAGAAAACGGTGAACATTTTTGTATTTTAGTTTGTACTTTTTGAACGCAAAATGAAACCGGTCTAGATGCCGGTCTAGATGGGAAAATCTAGACCGCGGTCAATATCTATTTCAGCCAAGCAAATTCATGAATTCGGTAGTTCCCAGTCCTTGTGAGACACAGCCATATAATAAAATGTGGGAAAGACCACAACAATATAGATAAGAACCACAAAAACCTGCAGTAAAAACTATTTAAAAACTAGATGAAAAATATGCCTATATAAAATACATTGAAAATTGAGACAGTGGCCATTATGACCAGCCATCTTGACCTTACAATCTTGGTCTGCACAATAAAGGATTTATTATAATTATAGCATATAGGACACTATTTTCTTGTGGGATACTGTGGGTGATCCTGAAAGTGTGCAAAATAACCTCATCTCGCATTCTTAAGGTAGCCAATCACAGAGCAGGAGCTAGTTTAGCTTACCCTCGCAAAGCTGACAAGTTAGTAAAGGTTACAGATAAAGATGTATTTATTTACAGTAGTATGCAGTAAAAAGCATTAAATTATACAGGAAAAATAAATTACAAATTTTATACACGTGCATTGCAGGTACTCTACAGATCAAATAGTCACTGTTATTACAAAATATGTATTAGAAGAGCTTATATATAAAACTTACACAATTTTAAAATATGTACAGTACTTTTCATTCACGAGGAAATAAAATGTACAATGGCGTTAATCTTCAATTGATACTGTGATACTAAGATCCCGTTTCAGCCGGCCCATTCAAGTTGACCTTAATTTTACTTCAGGATTGCGCCCAAACATTCTAAGGCTCGACTTCCAGTCGCTGTTTCGGAAAAGAGCCCCCCCAGGCGGGGGGGGGGGGGAACTCCTATATAAAAAGGACAGGGGTGTTCGGAAATTTTGAAAAGAAGCCCTAAGATGCCAAGTACCAAGATGCTGTTTTGATGGTGTGGCTTGAAATGGTTTTCACCCCTAAGAGGTACCAATTCTCGGTCCTCTTAAACAACACGGTCCTGTTTTATTTTTTTTTTCGCTCAATACCCTAAAAGGTACTGCAAAAGCTTCCCCTAAGAGGTACCCAAACCGCTAAAAGGTACGACGAAAACCCACGTTTTTATATGAGAGTCCCCTATATTACACCATGACTAGCTTGATTTTGCAACCCTATCCCAGACTTGGCACTTAAAACCCCTACCCTATCCCAGACTAGCTATTTTACATGCAGAAACTTTATCATTACATCGTAGCCCAACATAGGTCCGAGTTTCAATTCTATTGTATAGAACCCCGCGTGAAGAACTCTGTTCCGAGACTAAATAATTTATACACTGGCCACTTTCCCAGTCAGTTATACCTTATTCCAGTCCAAACTGTCTGATTTCTATACCCTATCCCAGACTAGACTGCCTGAAAACCACAACCTTCACAGCGCCACAAACCCATATAGCGTATATATGGGGGTACCCCCTGGGGTGTAATGTATTCCTATCCCAGACTAGACTGCCTGAAAACCATACTCTTCACAGCGGCACATACCCATACAGCTTATATATGGGGTTCCCCCCCCCCGCCCCCGGGGATCTAGGGTAGATATGAATAAAGTGTTGACGCAGTTGGATTGCGAGCTGTCTTCTCCCTTCTCCGATTAAAAAAAACTTCAGATGCGAAAACATAGTAAGAGAAAGGATGCTTGAAAACTTGAGCGAAGGCAAGTACTTCTGATACACCGCTGATCAAACGACTAAAATGGCTACAACCTTTTACAGTCGCTGTTTTCCTTGCATTTTGTTACCGCTGGTTTCGACTGGTGTAGAACATGTACTACACTGTCAAAGATACCAAAGATATTCCTTTCCATTTTTTTCTCTTTTTTCTCTAAGAACTGAAAGATTTGACCAACACTAAAAAAAAACCATTGTATACAGGGTTATCGACTCAAACATTGTCAAGTCAAAGTCGTCACCTTAAGATATAAAGAGAGCTCGCCTCAGTTTTCTTGATCACAGTCACGTGACCACGCTCGCCTTGCAGAGAAGAGAAGAAATCAGGTCTCTATTTGAAACAATTACAAAAGTTTTAATTTGACTCTTGTTTAGAACATATACGCTTGTAATCACAATTTACGTTGAACTTCAATTATGACTGATCAACATTTAGTCATATATGCAAACTCTAATGATTTTCTATCGAAAGAATTCCATTCCCATAAATTTAAAAAATGCAGCCCTGTCCAAACGAGAAATGTTTGGCGATCAAACATTGCTTGGTACCTAAAGCATTTTCCCGTTTGGACACCTTGTTCGATCGTGTTTGACTTTGTTTCATAAAATTTGAAAGACGACAAACATTTGGTCAATCATGGTAAACCATTTTGTTTGTTTGGACGGTGATCAAACATGTTTGATACCGTTTGGCCACTCAGTACAACATCAACATGTTTGGTCAGCAAACAACGTTTGATAATGTTTGATTGCCAAACATTTCCCGTTTGGACAAGGCTTAAGGGTTAATTCCTTGTTACGAAAAGAACAGTGATATCTTGAAATCATTTTAATGACTGCTCACACTAGTCTTAACAGATTTGAAATCTCCTTATTCTCTAGTAAAAAGCCTGCATATGAGCCGAGTGGCCAATCAGGCCGGAGCTTATCCCGGTTTCCGTAGTATGAAGCGACTAGAAGCATTTCTCTCCCCCCCCCCCCCCCCCCAATGGGATGCTAGTTCATCACAGGGCTACCCCCAACATCGAATTCGACGCTACCCATTTGTATCCCTGGGTATAGAGAGGTACTGTGAGTAAAGTGTCTCCTGTGAGCCGTGTCCCCAGCCGAGGCTCGAACCAAGACCGCTTTTTCCGGAGTCGAGTGCACTACCCATGAGGACCAACCATGCCCCCACTTATTCTCTAGTAATCTAACCATAATTTTTTTCTAGCCTATGAACAGGCTCCTGATTGGGGTATAGGACGAAAAGTATCGGCAACCGCCAAAACAAATTTGGCGTGCGAAGCGAGTCGAGGGTTGGCGAGCGAAGCCAGCCGAGCGTGACCGATGCATTTTGTTTTTTTCTTCTCCAGACTGCCCTCCGTTAGCCATTTTCTTTTTCTCGTCCTATAAACTAATCGAGAGCCTGGCCTTTTCACTGGCTAAACCATTATGGAAAATTCGACAACGAGAACACACAATTAAGCTCCTAAATGATAAATGCAAAATAAGCTCTAAACTACAAGTGGAAACTGAAACAAATAAATCTGTTACTATAATGTAACGTCTAATACGCGAAGAAATAAGTTCTCCTTGATTTTCCGCAATGTCACGAAGGCAAAGTATGTTTCCAATGTAAGCTAAAACAGTAAATGCATATTCGAATACACTCTACACAGGCGGGCGGAACTTCCACAAAACATCTCCTCTAAAGAGTTGGACTAAATCTAATCGATATTAACAGAACCCATGTGCGAACACAGTGAACACTAATGTACCAACTACACTAACTGAATGTTGCTTATATGAGGGTCTCCCGGGGGGGGGGGGGTCTTTGTTCCCTTGTTCCCTTCCAAAATTGCCCTATGTTCCCATGTTCCCACACATTTTCGTTATTTGTTCCCCTTTGTAATTTTTCGAATTCTGTTCCCCTGTTCCCAAAAAATGGCTAATGTTCCCTTGTCCCCTTCGATACTTTGCCAATGTTCCCTTGTTCCCCAAAACCCCTGGGAAACCCTCTTGTATGTGTCAATATCAATTGAACAGTCACTTGCGGGGAGATGATCATTTCATCTTGGTCATGTTTCACTTTGTCACTTCAGTCCCCGCTCTCTTTTTCCAATATGGTGCTTTACCACTAATCGATCAGTTGACGAGGCGGTCTTGTCAAGTTTGGTTTACACAGTTTCTCTTTGCGATGGTCCTGATGTTATCCCTGCGAAGTCAAATGATTGCAACATCTACCTTCTGAATTAAGTTCCACGGTAGGTAATTTGGTGAGAGCAGTTTACCGGACACCAAACGTAAACCTTTTTGACGCACAGGCAAAAGTAACATATCGGCCTTTGCTAAGAAGATATTGGACGCAGATCTATCCGGCAAAGTTACGTTTCTCTCAATGCAAACCTTTGTCCAAATCAATAATCAAACTAAAGTCAACTGAAAGTAGAAGGTACACACAATGTACTTATTGATTTTGTCCAAATTCTATCGTGACGTCATCACCAATGAGGACAAACGGAGCCCAGTGCTTCACGGCACAAAACTTGTCTGACTCTCGGAGACATTTCATAGCCCAGTTTAGAGCCACACTAGCACTATGCCCGCGAGCCAAATGTTCGTAGAAGCTTTTCATAAACTCCATAGTGGCTTCGTCATTAATTGCCCAGAGTGACACCAGCACCGAACGAGCACCAGCACCCAGGAAAGCCCTGCCAATACCGACCACACCCTCAGGCGTAATCTTCCCTTGAGCACTGTGGCAGCAACTTAGTACAACAAGTCTCGCATGCACCTGAACAGCTTGTACATCTGATATTCTTAACATGTAGTCTTTCTCCTCCGGGGTCCTGGATGTCCCTGCAGTATTTGGGGCCAAAAGAATTTCGCCGGCTTCCATGTCACCATGAGCTGCAATGTGTACCAAGGCAACTGAGCCTAGCTGTTTGAGCACCTCATCTTTAGTTGCTTCTTCTCCCGTAAGAGTCTTGGTGTTAAGAATCTCGCCTATCATCTTTACTTCCTTCCTGGCCCCTGGCAAAGAGTTTAATCTTCTGTGCTTTTTCTTGGTTTTCTCCAAGTATGGATCTCCCACAAGAAGCACTCCATTCTTACTGTGGTAGCCCTCTGGACAACTTGTGATCAATTTTAAACTTGTAAGCGAGGGAAGAATGCGGATCCTAGTAGATTCACTAAGATATTTGGAAGCCTCATCTACACACGCAGCATAAGGCACCAAGCACAATGGGCCATCCGGGACAATGATTAATTCATCGCCTTTGAGAAGGTGTGCAATTGGGCCAATTACAGTATCGAACAAGACGCGCAGAGAATTGGTTTTACCATCTGCCATGTGTTGACAAGATTCTTCACTGAGCGGCGCTTCACCTTCTCGGTCGTCCAGTGAACGATTCTCGCATTTAACCTTAACACCAACACCAATTTCTTTGAAGGCATTTTCCATGAGCAAGGACACATCTTCAATGCTCTTTTTTTCAAAATGGACATCTGTACCCATGAGTAGCCATAGATTGACTGTGTTAGCTTTCAGTGCGATAAAAACTGTTGGCGTGGGAATCTCACTCAATATGTCAGTCGTTGTTACTTTAGATCCCTGTGACTCAGGCGCAAGTGATTCAGAGCCATATTGATATTTCATCAGATCCATCAAGGCCTGTGCTCGTCCTTGTTCAGCAACACGTAAAGCTTCCTCGGGCATTTCAAGACGTAGTAGAATACTCCACAGGGCAGTGTAAGAATGCTGACTTGCGTTACGGAAGCTTATTTTCCACGTATCCTCAGACTGAAGAAGACTTCTTATCTCGTTCAAGACTTTTACACTGGATCGATAATAATTGAGGGCTTCATGTAAATCACCCGATAATTCGAAGTCGCGACCTAGAGAATAGCATGCACGCCCTTCTTCCTTTTTCTCTCCCAGTTCCCTTGCAATGCTCAGATCTTGGTTGTGGTAATATATGGCCTGTTTCAAATCACCTAAACTGTGGCAAGCATTGCCAAGTCTGCCATACGCTTTTCCTTCTCCAGCTCGGTTCTCAAGTTCTTTACTAATGCTCAGGTCTTTCTGGAAATTATCTATGGCTTGTTCAAAATCACCAAGGAGATAATAAACATTGCCGATGTTGCCATAAGATGTTGCTTCTCCATTTCTTTGCCCTAATTCTTTTGCAATATAAAGTGACTGCTTTTGGCAGTCCATAGCCTGTTCGAAGTAACCCAGACTTAGGTAGGCGTTGCCAAGATTTCCATAAGCAGCTCCTTCTCCATCTCTCTGTCCCAGTTCCTTTGCAATACTCAGACGTTGCTTTTGATGATCTATGGCCTGTTTAAAATCACCCAGACTGTAGTAGGCGTTACCAAGATTTCCATAAGCAGCTCCTTCTCCACCTCTCTGTCCCAGTTCCTTTGCAATACTCAGATGTTGCTTGTGGTAATCCATGGCCCGTTTGAAATCACCCAGGCTATCGTAGGCGATACCAAGATTTGCATAAGCACGTCCTTCTACATCTTTCAGTCCCAGTTCCTTTGCAACACTAAGAGATTGGTCGTAGTAATCTATGGCCTGTTTGAAATCACCCAGACAACGGTAGGCGTTGCCAAGATTTGCATAAGCATGTCCTTCTCCACCTCTCTGTCCCAGTTCCTTTGTAATACTCAGAGCTTGTTTGTGGTAACCTATGGCCTGTTTGAAATCACCGAGATTCTTGTAGGCGTTGCCAAGATTTCCATAAGCAGCTCCTTCTCCATCTCTCTGTCCCAGTTCCTTTGCAATACTCAGAGCTAGTTTGTGGTAACCTATGGCCTGTTTGGAATCACCGAGACTATGGTAAGCGTTTCCAAGATTTGCATAAGCATCTCCTTCTCCATCTCTCTGTCCCAGTTCCTTTGCAATACTCAGAGCTTGTTTGTGGTAACCTATGGCCTGTTTGAAATCACCGAGACTATGGTAAGCGTTTCCGAGATTTCCATAAGCACGTCCTTCTCTGTCTCTCTGTCCCAGTTCCTTTACAATACTCAGAGCTTGCTTGTGGTAATCCTTGGCCTGTTTGAAATCACCCAGACCCTGGTAGGCGTTGCCAAGATTGCCATAACTACTTCCTTCTCCATCTCTCTGTCCCAGTTCCTTTTCAATACTCAGAGCTTGCTTGTGGTAATCTATGGCTTGTTTAAAATAACCCAGGCTATCGTAGGCGTTGCCAAGATTTCCATAAGCAGCTCCTTCTGCATCTCTCCGTCCGAGTTCTTTTGCAATACTCAGAGCTTGTTTCTGGTAATCTATGGCCTGTTTGAAATCACCTAGACCCCGGTAGGCGTTTCCAAGACTTACATAAGCAGTTCCTTCTCCACCTCTCCGTCCCAGTTCCTTTGCAATACTCAGAGCTTGCTTGTGGTAATCTATGGCCTGTTTGAAATCACCCAGATCCTGGTAGGCGTCTCCAAGATTTACATAAGCACGTCCTTCTTCATCTCTCTGTTTCAGTTCTTTTGCGATACTCAGATGTTGCTTGTGATAATCTATAGCCTGTTTGAAATCACCCAGACGGAGGTAGGCGTTTCCAAGGGATACATAAGCACGTCCTTCTTTATCTCTCTGTCCCAGTTTTTTTGCAATACTCAGATAGTGCTTGTGGTAATCTATGGCGTGTTTGAAATCACCAAGATTCTTGTAAGCCATACCAAGAGTGCAATAAGCACCCCTTTCTTCGGCCTTATCGCCTGATTGTTTTGCAATGTTTAGATCTCGCACGAAGTTTTCTAAATTTCTTTTCATCATTGATTTGTTCTAGTATTAGTCTGGTCAAGTTGCTTGTCTTCTTCAAGGTACACCTAGAAAACACCAAAAAAACTATAAGAAAATGCGGCAGGTTAATAAAATCAAAGACTGTGATTACATGTATCTGTGATTATCTTTTCCTTCGCTGATTAAGGAAGCGCCTGGAGAACAAATGTTTCATTCAACAGATTCATTGCGTGCTCCTGTATTTTAAAAGTCAGTGAAAAGAAGCCAGGAATAACCTCTCCATTTAATCAAGGCAATTTCTTTTCTTGTAACCTGTTATTGTGCAGTTCCCTGAGATAAAGGTTCGTAAAACGAATCTTTAATTTCTTCCCCGTTCAAGTCGTAAAATTGCACGTGTCGGGATTTGTATTTTGAATTTGGCAATACTCAGCCGGGCAGGGGTTTGTTGCAACATCAAAAAACCTCTAGCACTGAGAGCATTAAGGGTTAAGGTCTTGTTGGGGAAACATTTAACTACCTTGTGTTGAAGAGTTAGCTGGCACAAAATAGCAAAATCAATTTGAAATGTAGTTACTGTGCAGGAGCTGGGCATTCTCCCACCCCCAGGACAGCCTTGAGGCATTTGGCTTTCAGTATCCTTTGCTTTGTTACCAATCAGAAAAAATATCCAGATTCTGAACTTTTAATTTCAAAGACGACTTATAAAATAAATTGTAAAACAAAAAGGGCCGCCAAGCGGATCACCATAATTATTTTAAGAGAACTACATGGAAGCATAGAAGTAGAAAACCATGCAACTCTTTCTTCATGGTCAACATGGCTAGCGGCATGCATCGTGGGCGCATGCGCCCAACGACGAAAGACGACGTCGCGCATCATGGCGGCCATACTCCAGTTAATACCAAGTCTTGGCTTACAGCGTACATCTTTGATATTGGACATCCATGATACGGTCAATTGACACCTGTCAAAAAAGGTATCCGCTGACGAGTATTACGTGCCATATCGCGAGCTTAAGTTTAGCGCTCCTTGAGGTCAAGTGCTTTTTGAAGTTGATCGCTGAGCAAGTACTGAGTTTTGATTGGATCGGGCTCAACCGAGGCTAACTTGTCGTAATCAGGGCCGGTTAACGCTAACGCAAGATTAAAATATAAAAGTTTCTTGCACAAAAAATTTTTTGCACTGCTTATGTTTTGTGTAGTTTGAGGTTATTCAAACTCAAAACAGAAGGCCAAACAATCTAAACAGAGAACCTCACCGCAAAGTTACAAAACTCAACCCAAATTTCTCGCTTATCCTGGGTTAGCTTAATCGGGCTTTGCTCTCTTCTGCTAACGTAGCGTCCTTCTTTGGGCTCGTCCGGCAATCTTCCTCGCCGTGCACAATCTTCCTTCCCCACGGGAAGGGAGGTTGCGTGATGAGCCCAAGGAATGCTACTGCCAACCCGAAGAAGACAACGATTCGGGTAAGAAATGCACCTCGTGTAGCCGCGCGTTAATAGAATTTCCATTCAAATTCTTACATAGAAGAGTGCCAACTAATACATTCCACAGGCCTTTTCCCGCGAGACAGTAATTTAGTCGAACTGTCACCCTTCCGGAAAGACTTTTTTTAGAGCACTCACATTACTTACAACACTCCAACTACTACAAATACTAAGCATCACTTACAAACACAACTTACTAATTAAGCCGTATAACCCATTACTTACAATATAGTGACGTAACTTGCAATACTAGCTTAAACATACCATACAATACTTTTATGTTAAAATACAATCACAAAGGCAATAGAAAGTTGCAAAGAAAGCGATACGATAAATAGTTAGAATAAAGTTGTTGTTTACACGGGACAAATTGTCCCCCATTTTTTAATAAATTGATCTAAAGTATTGTTCTTAGAGCCATAGGCGTACGAGCTGGGAGGGGGGGTCGAGCTGCAGCGCCGCCCCCGCTCCTCAGCTACCAAAAATTACAAAATAATGCTGTCAGCGTGATTTCTAAAACTCGAAGCCTGCGAACAGGCTCCCGGCCAGGAGGGAAAAAAATTCTGGCGAGCGCGAAACAGAAAAATTCGGAGAGCAAAGTGATCGGCTCCCTCGCTTCGTTCGGGCTCACCGCGAGCTTGTTCGCAGGCTATAAAAGTCATAAAATAGGTTCCTACTTTTTGTGTCTCTCTGTGTCATTAGACGCCCGACCGGGGGTCTGTAGGCCGTGGAGTGGTTTCTTAAAAGAGTTGGTTCCTAAAGTAGGTACCATTTGTATTTGCTGCTGATCTGAAGTATCGTTGCGCAACGACGACGCCATGGTAATCAGTCAGGACAGCGGCCTTTCCTTTCCTTTCCGACCTTTCCTTTTAGTTTTCAAGGCTTAACGTCTTTCTCTGACATTTGCCTTGACTTAAACTGAAATGATATGAGTGACCTGGGGTTTTCTGTTACCTACAAGTCGGTTGAACGTGTATCGTGGTAATCCACGATAAGGATATTAATTTCTTTCTTAATTTTTCATCGACAAAACAAGGACAGGAATTAAAGCGGAGACCAAGACTTTAGTTTTTGGGGAAGCTCTGAAAAGAGCCATTTAGAATGTCATAACAATGAGGTGTTTAAATTTTTTCTTGAATTTTTCTTTGGAAGTGTTTCTGTAGTACGTCCATGTTGTTTATCATCTTATTTACGTGGCTTCTGAATTCATGGAAGGCTTGCAGTGTACCCTGCAAGTCTGCTGTGGCCAAAACAAGACTATCTCGAAGGACTTCTAGCAATGCCTCGTGTTGTTCTTTAAACGTCTCGAATGTGGCGAGACGCTCGTCTCCAATATACAGAGGATAGCTTCTGCAACGGTCGTCCAAACGGCCCATGTCTCTGTTACTGATCAGCCGATCGCTGAACGAACGCCATAAAAAGATGATTTTATTTTTTTCAAGAAGTTTTAGATTTTACTAGATTGAGACTGTCGATAGAGGTCATTGAGCAAACAACCTTTCAATATAACTATCTTTGTGAGCGTTTTAGTTTTTCACGCGTTTTGAGTGCGTTTGCACCCCGATTTCAACACACACGCATTCGGACATTGCGTAATTTTTTCGGGAAAGAAAGTCACCGCCCCCTTAAGTCCGAAAGTTGCCGTACACCTATGCTCGTCGTACATGTGCCTTGTGTCCACCACGAATTCTCTTTGACTTCACAAGGCTCAGTGACATAATGACGACTCCTTCCTATGATTTTCTTTACTCAAATCCAGTATTCACGAAACAGAATGCTGTAACTTAGTGAGACTGCCGGAATGTGATCACTCACCAAATCCTTGTTCTTCGGTCGAAGTCTTCGATCGCTCCTCTTACGAAGTTTCGCTTGTCATCCGGCTCTGAAGGACAATGTGAAAACTTTAATCCAGAACTCTTTACAGGCTAAATGCCATACGCAAAGACATCGAGCAATATTTGAACACAACGACACAAGAACTCAACGAAAACCTAGTGAACCGCCATAAACACGTTTTCATTTTCTCTCGCGCGCGGGGTCTCACACCCCCGAAGATACATGGGAAAATCTCTGACAGTCTTTCTTTAAAACAACAATGTTCCTCATCACATCTTTCTGTTCTACACTGACGGAAACCTTCTCGATATTGATACCATTCAAGGCCTGAAACAAAGATTCCTCGAATCCTGCCCCGACACCGCCACTGTCAATCCCCCGCATTATATAGAAACATCACGACTACATACATGAGGACAGGAAGTCCTAGAATCTAGGACTCGGAAATCCTCAATCCTATGTCTCCAGAGCCCTTTGATTCTCGTGCCAAGGCCCCGCCGGCTAAGAGAAGCGAAAAGGGCTATGGGAAAGAGAACCGAAACCTCTACATGAAAGATGACGTTGAGATGTGTCATGTGACCAAGTTTGATTCTTTAAGAGTGAACAGAGACCAAGTGATGGACCTTGAAACATGGTTCAAAATCCTTTCACTAAAACCATATAAACTTTGTGCTAAGATTAAATTTTGAAAACACGTCATGTAACTACTATGTAAAAGAAGCTGAGGAGAAAACAAATTTGTTTTTCAAAGTTTATGAGAGTACCACAGAAATCATAAAGAAAATTAATGTTCAGAGTAGAAGTCACTAACACAGGACCAATTTACATGTCTTGCTTGCGGCAAAACAAAAGAAAAATTGATACCACGAATCAGTGCACTAAGCCTATGCAAATTACAACGATTGCAAAATAACATAACTTAAGGCGTAAAGTTCAACGTGATGTTCGTATCGCGGATTATATGTTTGGCTACAAGTATGTTGCAATACAGACGGGTAATCTATCGTATCGGTAGCCGGTCTTTTTGGCTACATCGAAGTCGTTTCGCCTACACGATCAGAGTCGATTCGCCTACACTAAATACTTATTACTAACTACTAAATACTTATCTAAAAATTGACTAATAGGCTTTCAATAATTATAGTATTGTTTTTCGGAAGAGTATTCCACCGGGGGAGGGGGTACTCCCTTATATGGGCTATATAGGTATATGCGGCCCCAAAGGGTAGGGTTTTTCAGCCGTTTTGGTCATCAATAGGTTATCGATTTTGGCCATTTTGGTTAGAAATAGGGTGTAGTTTTTGCACTCTGGTCTTGAGTTGGGTATGTTTCTTAGAACAAGCTACTTTTTCATCATTATCAATAAGACCGTCAACAAAAGCCCTTTGTAACTTATGTTTAGGCCAACTATGTCAGCCGCAGCTTTCATAAATAGCCTATCAAATTTTTGGTCAGGTCATAAATAGGGTAAGGGTTTTGAGGAGTGGGCCGCACAGCCCCACCCAACTTTTCTGGAAGTACCCTCCCGGGGTATTCCACAGCCACGGCGCGGCTATGCTGAACGCTCTGTCTCAACAAACGAGCTTATGAACTTGAAGATCACCAACAGGGACTCGTCGTGTTCCAAAAGAACATAGAATTAAACTTCACCTTCAACTTGAAATGATATGTGTGTGTGTGCCTACTTAACTAAACTGTATAAAACTCTTCCTTTCTCTAAATGGTATAACTCGTGGACAGGGAGCAGCACAGGTCAACCACCCTATGTGTTCGTGGT
Source organism: Orbicella franksi (assembly GCF_964199315.1). NCBI lineage: Eukaryota > Metazoa > Cnidaria > Anthozoa > Scleractinia > Merulinidae > Orbicella > Orbicella franksi. The sequence continues at coordinate 5,601,229 of NC_138148.1, read as the reverse complement.
TAATAATTGTTTATATGAAACAAACAGAATCTATGAGGGTTATGAATAAAGCTCTGAAAATTGTATATCTACATCACATCTCGGTCTGAATATCCTAAAAAAGTTAAATGAAACGGAGACCGGTATGTCTTACCGGTCTCCGGCCAAAAGTAATTTCGTAAAAAGACGCTTCAGACGGCCCAGGAAGGCGAAAAACACCACACAAGTCGATTAACGTTTCATTCAACTTTGTTGGGATATTCAGACGAAGATGTAATTTCAGAGCTTTATTCATAACCCTCGTAGATTCTGTTCGTTTTTAACCACACATACGCAGAGTGGTCCGCCTGTGGGAGCAGAGGATCGATATGTTGTCGATTCCGAAGTAACTGTACGTGATCAAACTGTGTGAAATCCCGATTTCTCGAACCTCCCGATAACTCGAACCAAAAGTTGTTTCCCCTCCTCAGTCAAACGCTGTAATTTCCCCCGATTTCTCGAAATCTTTGATTTTTCGAACCAATTTTCGTTTCCCTTGGAGGTTCAAAAATCGTGATTCCACTTTACATTCATCAGTGTTACGCGTCTGCTGAAATCTGTTGAATCAACCACAAATCGATTCGCGCTACAATCAATTTTACGGTGAATTTAACTGGAAATACGCTCAAATACGACCTCTCCGCTCCCTGTGGGCAGTGATGTTCATGGTCATCCATCTTCCCAAAATATTTTCGACTTAAGTGTAGGCGAAAACCTTACGACTTTAATGTAGGCGAATCGACTCAGATCGTGTAGGCGAAACGACTTCTTCACGGAATAATTGATATCCATGTTGAACCTTATGTAGATTTCTATACGGAAAAAGATCGATCACTATTCGTTTAGACACAATGATAAGTTAACTCTAAAGATAACATATGCAAGAACGAATGTTCTTAAATATACTTATTTTCAAAGAGTTGTGGGAACACGGAATTCCCTTCCCCTTTGCATTCGTGAGGCTACAAGTGTAAATTCTTTTAAAGCTTTAGGCAAAAAGTTTAATTTTTTTATGGATTAAAATATTCTTTGAAGGTTTTTCTTGTTATAATATTTAATATTTATTACTACCATATTTTAATTTGCATCATTTTTCATTTTAGTATCATTGGTGATCTGCTTTAATATGGGGTCTTTGACTCTTTTGCATTTCATTCTTTGGTTTCTGTTTTTGTATGTCATACTATTGTAATAAATAAAATAAATAAACAAAGAAATAAATAAATAAATAAATAAATAATAAATAAATCCATACTTTATACGAGTCTCGTGTTCCAGTCGAACACTACAGAACACTTGAAGTGTGTCGTTTAGAATACCCTTAAAACTTCACATATGCATCAGTATTCAAACATGAACACGTTTCATACTTCGCATGAGTCTCGTGTCCCAGTCGAACACCACAGAACACTTGAAGTGTGTCGTTTAGAATACCTTAAAACCTCACGTATGCGTCAGTATAGATCGTTTTCACGTGACGTCATCACTTTTCGAAAATCCAAAACTAAAAAGCCACCAAAGTTTTTATCCTCATCAGGCATAAGAGGCGGTATATTTATATCTGTTTACAATTTTACAGCTCAATAGCGTGCTTCGTTTGGAATCCAGAGCATTTTGAATTTCAGGGTTATGGAGGTGCGTGACACAAGCCTACGATCGAGTTTGTCGAAAAATATATACTTATCACATGATTTTGAGCCTTTTTAGAAGTTAGAGCATTATGAAAAGTGCTTATGTAAATGCTTGCTTGATCAGTACCGATAATCAGTCGCCTAGATAGTCAAAGTAAGTTCCAGATGTTTACACTATTTTCCGGCCGCCATCTTGGTGTACCACGGAGGTACACCAACATGGCGTTTTCATACTGGGCTCTGCAAATATCTGCGAAACATTTCGACGAATATCTGAAGTTTGGGGAAACGCACAGGCCTAAAACTTGGAGAAGTGTCTTATTCAGTTATCTTCTGTAACATCGTAAGTTCATAGCTTTTTCCACTGGATGGTTTTCGATTTATTTTTTTATTGCGTGACAGTGAAAACGATCTATTGGAACGTGAACACTTTTCATACTTCGCATGATCGCGTCTCGTGTTGCAGTCGCACGCTTCGGAACACAAGCGTTTAGGGCGCGTTCCATTCAACCAAAAATTCCGGTTTGAATTACCGAAATATTCGTATGGCGAATGGAGGCCGTCGATAAAACCAGGAACATGGAACATTCCGGAACATCCCGGAACATCGAATAATTATCATAATTATGCGAAAAATATGTAAAATTAAATTTTTAAGACTAAAATAAGCAAAAATAAACTGGTATCAGCTTGAAATATGAAAAGATAGTATTGGGGATAGGGGAGTCGGTAGCAGAGGGGTTGGGGCCGGAGTGTTAGGTATTCATTCAACCGACCACAATGAGTGCAGGCTCCTCTTCTTTCCCGCCAATTGCGTAACGTCGCTTTTCAGCACTCTGTTCAGTTTCAACAAAAACATGGACAATAAGAAATAAGAAACTTACGAGATAAGCAACTTACGAACTTTTCTCGCAGGAGATTATTCAAACCAGGCAAATGCCCGCAGGAAATTCGGAACGACCAGTCCACAATTTTCTAGAGAGGTAGATCCTAACGTTTTTGTGGAGGATAGGCAGTCAGTAAAAGGCTCGAACTGTGGCAGACCGTTTTGCACCCAGTGTAGTGTCGACTCGCCGCCATCTTGTAGCTTTTCACGACTAGAGGAACTGGGGCCGATTCACACCGGGTAGAAATGCCAAATGGAACAGGAAATTTCCGGAATTTCCAAATTTCCGAATAAAAGGACAACCTCGAGAGGTTAACCAAAATTTTCGAAACGAGTTTCCGGAAACTTTCTGTTCCATTCGATTTTGAACCGGAATTTCCGGAAATTTTGGTCGAATGGAACGCGCCCATTGTCTAACTAAACTACGCGGAAGTGTATATTACCTGCATAAAACCCGCTCTTTTTTTTTTTTTTTTTTTTTTTTTTAATCATTTGTTTATATATTCATGAAGAAAACACTTACAGTACAATAAAACATAGAATAAAGTAAATTCCATAAAAAAAGGAAACTACGGCACTTTGAGGATTACAATAGATATAGAAATAAATTAATGCAAGGCGGTACTGATTAGAAATTTGAAAACCATGACATTGACACAAAGTAAGTAAACTAATACGTCCTATTGAGACGTTGGTGGTGGAAAAATTTCTGGAACAAAGTCTTTTAATATAAGGCATTTCCATTTCTCAGTAAAGGGCTTGGCAGTTTTGTTTTTTATTGCAATGTATCTTTCAGGCATTATGTTTTCTCGAAGTTGTATCTTAAACAGCGAGAAGAGTAAAGATTGTTCATTTAGGTTACATTTATAAATGAAGTATTTTGCCACCAACAAAGCCAAGCTTAGGGGTTGATGGTGCTTGGGTGGGTTTGTAGGTCCGTATAAAATTGTTGAGTCTGGTAACTGAATTTTTTCACTGGTGACTTGCGACCACCAGTCAAAAAATTCATCCCAAAATAAAGCTACATGGAAGCACTTGAAAAACATATGCTGGATTGTATGCTGTTCACTTTTACATAGATAGCATATATCATGTCATCAGCTATTATGTTGGCTCTTTTAAGTTTGTCTTTAGTGTAGATGATATTGTGGTTTATCTTGAATTGAAACATTATTAACTTTGTATTTTCCGTAACAGAAAAAGGCCATTTATATAATTTTTGGATTTCAGAAGGCTCCACTCCGTAACTAATAATTCGGTTTTCATTGGTAAGTGGTTGAAATTTGTTCTCAACAATTATTTTGTACAGAGCAGCGTTGGAGAGATTTTCTTCATTGTCGTACCACTTCTGTTTCCGTGTTTGCCTCCTTCTACCAGTAGGCGTAATTTTCCATTTATTTTTAATTGCACTGAGAAGGCCATAGTAAATAATGAAACTAGATTTCACTTTGAAAAGGTTAACAAATTCTTGATACGTCAGGAATTTTCCGCTTTTAGGGTTTAAGAGGTGTTTAACTTTTGTAACAACCGCCTTGTGCCATGACTCATAAAATATTGGCTTAGTTGCGATTTTTATTTCATGGTTGTTCCATATTATGGCATCGTATGGATCTGTTTTTTCTTGATATATTTCAGCTTTCATTTTTTTTTTTTTTTTTTTTTTTATCATTTCCCAACAATTTAGAATTTCTGAATAGAAACAAGGAATGCTCTTTAAATTGAGTTCTTTGGTTTTATAACTGCATGATAATAAGAACTTAAAACCGCCTAGGTATCGAGTCATGTAACTGGAGATGGTTTTCCACAGCGCATCCACTTCTGTATTAAATCTTCTCACCCATGAAGCTTTCAAGGCTTTATTCATCGACTCAAAGTCACTCATTTGTGGCATAACTTTCGTGTTCATAGCGTGCGATTCTCGAAAATTAGAGCATACTTGACGTATCCATTAGTATTCGAAGACGTTCACTTCAGAAGTGGCGTCTTACATCTCGTGTTCCAGTCGCAAACTCTCGAACAACTGGAAGTATTCGAAAATGAAAAATGTTCGAGTCATAAGTAATAAATGTTCGAGTCACAAATGATCACTATATCTTCGAAGAACATCTAATGCTACATTAATCTACCAAAACGTGTCCCATACGATATATCGAACACTTCGAGTCATGCACGACAGTATTCAATTTGAATACGGAAAAACAGGGCGGATACTAATAGAATATTCCAGGTGTATTTCGAGTCAGCCGAAATCGAATACGTCAGAACATTGCGGTATACGCGGCGTGCGCCGATCCATATTCGAGCGAATTCGGGCCCGAATATTTGGCTTTTCGCGCAGTGTCATCCATCTTCCCAAAATATTTTCGAAGTGTAGGCGAAACGACTTTAATGTAGGTAAATCGACTCATATCGTGTAGGCGAAACGACTTCGGTCGTGCAGGCGAAACGACCTCAATGTAGGCGAAACGACTGACATCCATCGTCTATCATATAGGAAATAAACTGTTTTGGATTTTTTTTTCTTTTCATTCCATCTGCATGAAGTTCACTTTAAAACCAGTGAGCCCTTTGAAATTCTTTGCCGCCTAGGTTTTGCTACTGTTGATTTCTTTTCAGCCATTACAAAAACAAAAGCATAGCATTTTACATCACACATCTTTTTCATCTCCCAATCATTAACAATTACTTACAATTCTATCCAACAAGCTTTACGAGCTGTTATTGCCCCTGCTACTGAGATAAGGCCTCTTGAAGTCAGTGCGTGGTGGCAGGAAAATCCAAAGTGTAACTCAAATGTGGCTCCTGCAATTGTAAAAATTTGAAATAAGAATAAATACTGTTAGGAATGTGTTTAAAAATGGAAAAAGTGTAGCCAGGAGATATCATAAGGTCTATTGAAAAAGGTTTGCCACTGACTCGTGATATTTTCCAACAGATGTTTCGGCTAATGCTTCAACCTTCATCAGTGATATGAAAACGAAATTCGTTGTCATATGCTATTTAAACTAACGTAACGCGAAGCTTGCGCGCGTGACCATGTAATTCATGCTCGCACGATGCCTTTGTAGGCTTCTAGAAGTACGATATGATCGTTCCCAGCGTTCGGGTCCAAAATAGAGTGCCAGGCTTCGAGGAAAAGTCACTCGTGGTAATTAGCTTCGAAACCAACGACCTTGACGTTTTCAAAGTTCATGTTGTGGTTGAAATGGTGGATATGGCTTGCAACTTTGGCGTTTTGGTCAAAACGTGCCACTGCCTTTCTGTGCTCCCCAATTCGGGTCTTTAATGATCTTTCTGTTTGGCCATAGTGCACAAAATTACACTGAGTGCAAATGATTTTGTACACTATGCCTGATTTGTGGCGGTCAGAATAGTCTCGCTCTTTGGGGCGCGGAAAAAGGCAACCCGCCGAGGAAAACTTTAGTGTATGTACAGGGCGTTTCCGAGAAAATAGGTCGCATTTTGAAACAACAAAAGGTCAAAGTAGCTTACAAACCACAACTAACCATCAATAGCCTTTTTGTTTCCAGAAGCCTACAAAGGCATCGCACGAGCATGAGTTACATGGTCACGCGCGCAAGCCTCACGTTACGTTAGTTTAAATAGCGTATGACAACGAATTTCGTTTTCATATCACTGATGAAGGCTTAAGCATTAGACGAAACGTCTGTTGAAAAAATATCAATAGTCAGTGACAAACCTTTTTTTCATAGACCTTACTGTTAGGAATGACTTATTATATTCCATTAAGAAGATTAAGACTGCACATGTGCGCAGTCTTCAAGCGTTTTGGGATTAACACTTTGTTTTGTAGTGGACTGGGTTTTGAAATTGGGGTTATATTTAATACTATCATATTAGTTTCTCTCTCTAAATACACTTCTGAAGACGAACTGTATAAAACAGGAAAATTGTAAATAAAAAAAGCAACTCTCGAATGGCGGGCAGTCGACTGAAACACTGTGCAAATCAAATGAGTTGAAAATTGTTGTTTCTCTGTGCCATACTACAAAGATATCCAGTTCTCTAGATAAGCTGTTTTTTAGCTACCATGCTATCATTCTATCGATATCCATCCCATAAAACTACTGACTATCATCTTGGACCAAGATAACAGAGTTATGCAGTTATATATTTATATGACTCAACGGTCGCATTTGCATTCGGTCTTTCCTAGAATCAAAACAGGATGATCATTTCTGACATTTTCTGTCCATCTGACAGTTTGGTGTCGAACAAAGATATCGGGAGGGACTGGGAGGGACTTCTGTAGCTATGATCGTTTCCAGTACTCCAATTTGTTTGAAGACCGAGAAGATCCTGGGAAAGATTGAGATCTGTTTGATGGCAACTGCGTCTCTTCGACCGGGTAAATTTCTCTTTTTATCGTCGATTAGTGTAAACCAAGTGACAAAGTTTAGCGTTAGTTTTGTATTCCGTCGTTGTGTGAGGAAAATGGAAGGACTTGAGATCTCCGAGATGCGTGTCGAACCTTGTGTGGACTCTCGCTTCATTCGGCCGTCACGAGTTGTCTTCAAACAGGTCAGTCTTTATGTTAAAAGCTTTTAATATAAGTCTTAGTTGGTTTTCAAATGTAAGTATTGACCTTCTAGCAGCTTGATTTCTTTCCTTTTTGTTTTCCTTTTTTATTCTTACGTCCATTTTTTTTGATAATTTGCTCGTGTCTCCTTGCGTGACAACAAAAATTGCAAGGAAGACTTCACCAAAACGAATCCTTTTCTCATTGATTAATTCTTTCTGTTTTTGCAAAAAAGAATGGTGTGCTCAGAGAATGGGACTATGTTAAGGAACACGATGAGTATGTCCTTTGACATTCTTTCATTTTACCTAGTCTACCTGCGATCAGGCTAATTATCCAGGGATACCCAGGGGCAGTCAGTGGGGTGAGGGAAAGTCAAAACAACAGAAGAATCTGCAAAGTGTTTTTTTCTCTGCTGATTGTTTTCCCCATCGACTTTCCCTTGCCCCTGCTGGCTGCCCCTGGGCTTCCAAGGATGACTAACATCTCTTCTTTGTCAATTTACTTTTCTCATTATGAGAGGTTACACGGCTCCCTAACAAGGATTCAGACATGCAAACAAAGTAGCCTTATCGCAGGTTATCTTTCATTACACTTGTAACAAGACATGTAAGGTGTCTGTTGTGCTAGCAGCAGAGGATTAACCTTTCAATCACCACCACTCTGGACAGAATTAATTGGCTGTTGTTGATAGGGGCTTTAATTAGAGTAAAGTGTATGGATGGGTGCAAGGTTGGGGCAAGTAAATCTTGACCATTGCTAACAGGTGGTTGCACAGATAAGTTTCATGGTATTATTACAGACACTAGACACAAGTTTAAACAAAATGATGTCTCTCACTGCAATTGATCAATTCTTTCCCTGTAGATCAAGAAATGCCTGAGATCTGAGCTAAAAAAATCACTTCCTTCCAAATTCTCCTTAACTGGCATGATCTGTACACTTTACAAATTTGAACATTTGTTATAAAAATTAAATGATTTTGTCTGTGATACATAATACCTTTTAATTCTCATGCCCTTTTCTCGTGATGATGTATGGATACCATAAGGAGACAACTAATGTTGGTCACTGTTGAGTTACGGTAGTCTTTAGATGTTATTATTTGCAATGATGTCTTTTTATGCATAGAATGGTCGGGAAAGAAAATGGGACTATCTAAAAGTTCATGATAGGTATGTGAGTAATAATATTTAGTATCCTTTTCATACAAACAACAGAAACAATCCACAAGGGCAGAGTCTCAGAACATAAATTCACTAATAATTAAATAGCAGCCATTACTTAAAAAAAGTCAATGAAAAATTAATTATCATATTATCGAGATTGATTGTAAAATAATTCAGATTTACTGAAGTCCAGACATGTCAAATCAGGCTTGAAATGCAAGCATTGCAAGACTTAATATAAATACACGATATTAAAATTGGCAAGTTTACTGAGTGTGTAACTGAATACTAAATTTTGAATGTTTTTGGTTTTTTTTTTTCTCACAGTGTCTCTGCCCTCTTATTCAATACTACAAGGAAGGCTTTTATCCTTGTGAAACAGTTTAGACCAGGTAATCGATTATTAACAAAGTCTTGGGTGATCCTTTGTGGTGTTTCAGACAACAATTAATGATCCAAGATTACTCAGAGCATGGGTGCATCAAAGAAATCAAGAAATCCTGGATCATGTGTACTAAAGGCATCTGAAGTTGAGTATTGATCAATACCTGCAATTGACACTTCATGGACGACCTACATACTCAGTCGACACTAAATTAAGACTTGAACCGCATCTCTATCGACACTCAATTGACATTTGATCGACACTCTATTAACAGTGGGCAGATAGTAGGCAGATTGTCGACTGACTCATATGTATCAATGGACACTCAATGACATGTCTGCAAAAATTAGTCGACTCTCAATGGACTGTTAACAGAGATGTTGATCGTGTGTTGATGCAAGGTCAATCAAGGGTGTCAATCAACACTGAACCATGGATGCCGTTAGTACACAGTTGATCCGTAATCCTTACTCAGAGTGGACTCATCACTTCCTTTGATACACTGGCCATGATCCAAGTGATCTTGGGCTTTGATCATCCCAAAGAAACACAGCCTTATTTGATCTTGGTCTTGTTGTCCTGGAGAGTGACCATTTCACTGAGTGAATACTACACCACTTTTGTTGATGAAGTACCTAATCAGGACTTTACACATATTCTACTAAGTAAACTATGTCTTACTGATTATCTGTTTTTATCAAAGAAGCCTCATGCTCCTTTGTCATCCCTATGGCACAATATTTCATGTAACAAGTGTCTTACAACTTTCTTGAAATTCGTTGCATTTAAACTTACACCATATAAATGTATAAGCATTATAGACCAAGAGAGAGGTCAAGTCGGCTGGATGTACAGTTATGCCAAATTATTTTTTTTAGACATTTGTAAGATGGACCAAGATGGAGTCCAGGTCAATAAGCACACATAGAAAAAGAGAACAAGGCCAATATCCAGCTATCTTAACAGAACAAGCTTGATCAATAAAGGATTTCTTTGGGATAAAGAACTCCAAAAAAGTAATCTTTGACAAGTTTTTCTTGGTGGACGCAGCATGCTATCCCAAGCAGGCAAGGTGATGTCATGTTACCCTACAGGGTAGCCAATCACAGTGTAGGATTTGGTTCATCATGACCACTCACAGAGCTATGACAATAACACTTTATTTACATGGACCCCATTTAGTAGCTGACCATAATTATAACAAAACAAATTACTGTGCAATGGACAATGGCAACATCAATCATTGCAGAAAATAAAACTCAGTAATAACATTCTGCAACCACAGTATTAAAGATATAATTATATGGATAGGTTGCTACTGGGGCAATAGGCTCAATTTGCAGCCACTGTTTGGGAAAATGAGCTCACAGTTGTCATCTATGCGAACATCTGGAGCCTAAGAACAACTCTCCAAGGTCTCAAGGATGTAGCTAAGAGCTGGTTACTAGCTTATTTCACAGATTTGTGGCACTAGAGAGCTTATAACCAGCTGAAACTTCACAAGGAGATGAAGATGTGAAGTAACTTTGAAGGTGCTTAGTATTTTCTTTGCTGCATCCCCTCCTGAAATGCTATTATCCTTTATGTTTAAATAATAGTTCTATTTTTTTTTTTATTTCAGCTGTTTACATGCACATTAACAGAAACATCCACAAGAAAGTGCCAACTGATGGCAGTGCTGTTTCCATGACAGCTGAAGACTCGTCACTCCCTATTACTGCTCCTTTAAGTGAAGGAGTTACCTATGAACTCTGTGCAGGAATCATTGATAAAAACATGAGCCTTGCAGGCTTAATGAGACAAGAAATTCTTGAAGAATGTGGTTATGATGTTCCAGAAGAAAACCTCCAAGAAATTGTGTCATTTCGTGGAGGGGTCGGAAGCACAGGAGCACTGCAGACCTTTTTCTTTGCCGAAGTCACAGATGAGATGTGTGTGAGCAAGGGTGGTGGAAACCTTGATGAGGGAGAGAGGATCGAAGTGTTTTATCTGCCGCTAGAGAAGAGTAGAGAGTTTTTGTTTGACCAAACTAAGCAGAAACCTGCCGGGCTTATGTTTGCATTCATGTGGTACTTTAACAAATTTAAAGTATCTATATAGAAAAACACACCCTGTAGTAATATAAGCCTTGGAAAAATCATCAGGGAAAATGGAAATGTGACATTACTAACATTATTTTACGTGTTTGTGAGTGATAAGACTGACAGGAATATCACACGTCAGGCTGCAAAAAAAGCAAAACAAAGATATGCAGGGCTGTAGGCAGAAAATAATTCTGACAGAGGCAATGTGCATGGATAAATTCTCTTCCCATGTATTTAGGGTGTTTATGATCACTATAAACAACAAAAAGAAAAACAAATGACTGACACAAGTTCCTCGGTTTGTGTGTTACTAGCTTCATGTACAGTCTTGATATGCTTAGAAATCTGTTAAAACCGTAAACTTACATGTACATGTAATTAACAGGTAATCTCAATCTTCGAACTTTGAAGATTCTTAATATGTAAAGGATGTCACTTGAGGTTTTCATGGCAACTAAAGTTGGTAATGCAACCAAGTAACTAACTAAACAAAAGCCACACATACAGGGCTGCCTTTGGGAGCTAGCAATTTTTACTGGCAACTGTTGCAAACAGTAACTGGCAATTCCAACTTTGAAAATGATCAGAAGGCACACCTACATGTACATGTTGTTGCAGAGCCCATTTTGAAATAATTTACAGCCACCTACTTTTCCTATACAGTTTGCTTTTATAGAGATTAATGACAGCCCTGGAACAGTCAAAACCAGTAGAGCCTTCCTGTTCCTGGTCAATAATTAGTTTTAATAAGATTTATTCTTGGAAAACTTGCACTCTGAATAACTTACATGTTAGTCAGAGTATTTATATACATGTAGTAATATTCAAAATAAGAGTCAATCCAAAACCTGTTATTTTTTGTAAGTTACAGTCGCATTAATAAATTAATTTTCCATTTTGTTTTGCGTAAAAGGAGGAATCCTGTAATTTTTAGTTATACACAGGGCAATCTTATGCGATCATAAACTTTAAGCAAGCTCTACAACTTCTCTCAAAGCTTTCAAATACTAGAATAGTGCCAATTTCTCAGTGTGAACCTAACTTGGGCGAATGATGGTGAAATGAGCAATGAAAATTTTGCAAGTAAATTCCTGTTCACTCTAACGATCTTCTTTTTAGTACTCAAACGCAAAATATAAAATCTTCCTGCTAATCATATCTTCCATTCTGATAAAATTATACTTTACTTTAATAACAAAAAAATTTTGCATTTAGTTATTTTAAATTGCAAAGATATTTCCAACTTTTAACAGAGATATTTTTCAACTTTTCGCCATGTCAGAATTTTTTATGACTCCTAGCTGGGAAATGCTAGGGCTATGAGATTCTAACCGCTCAGCTGTGATACTCCTAGAGATTTGCTTCATAGTGCTGACCATGAGGGAAGCTCTTAATTAAGGGTTCCCTAGTGACTCAGAAAATATTTGCGCTTTTAGCAGGGTCATCAGGAAGAATACTAACAGAGTCAGCTGCCGAGCCACACAAAAGACAAGTCATCATGTATTCCTGTGTAACAAAAGAACAAGAGAAAAAAAGCATCAGCATTTCTGGGAGCTTTATTATGACAGCTGCGTGTCTCTGGGATATACATTCATATATAAGTCTTCTTGGTTATTGTCAAATTTTAAAGGACTTGTCTGGTTTGTGGCAACTATTTTGATTACAATTTTCTCAAACTCCGACCCACAATTGCAAGAGAAAGACTGAATAATTATTGTGAGTCTGCTCAGTAACTCAGTGGAGGCAAAACTACTTAAATTGCACATATTTTAAAACATCTACAAGATTCTTCATAGTTTCTGCATGTTGAATAGAATTATGGAGAATATATGACAGCTGTTCCAGCATAAGGTGTTAGATATGTTTTCCACAAATTTTCTTGTCCTTTCAAAACATTAATCAAAATAGTTTTGTTTCCTTAACTCTAGCTTGTGTGCAGGTACCTTCTGTTTGGTATTGCACTTAGCTCCTCAACCTCAATTTTTGGAAGTCATATAATACGCACTAGATTTGGCACCTGGTTATCAAATGAGGAGATTCCCACTCTGACAGCTTAATGTTTTCAGCGGGACTGGGGAACTGGTTTGCACAGGTAGGCAAAACTATTTGAACTGAACTTCTTTATAAGAAAATCTTTCTGCTAAATGGTCAAACAAGGCAAGCAATATCATTCTCACAGCCAGTAAATCTGCTCGGTGTCCACCCGTTAATGAAACCTCTGAGCTATTGCGCTGAGTATTTTTCTTAGAAATTTTTTAAGAAACTAAGATTAGCTCCTATTACCTGGTACTGGCCTTCAATCCTGAAAGTGTATTCATGCTCTGCCACAAGATGGCCACAGCTTGGACAGACATCTGTATAAACAAGTAATTTTTAAAATATATTCAAATTATGTTTTTTTTCAATAATTACCTCTTCAAAATATTAATTTCAAAAATAAACTGCTCCATAGTGGCAGTCAACAGCTATCAACTCCTTGGCATTTATTATTAAATTATACTGTTATTGATGATTACCATGGTGGTAAGTTCTGGCCATAAAAATTGTTTTTTTACCAGCTTTTTCCAGTGCAAGATGGCATTGTTCTTCCCACTTGGGACTACCCACTGTATCAGGCAAGAAAATGGGGTGTTATATATTTGACCAAGCTTGTTTATGGTTAATAAGGTGACTCGATTTTGGCTTCAATCATAATTTAACTTTTTTTTGCAGACCTCAGGGAGGTGGGGGGGGGGGGGGTTGGTTTTCCCATCTTAAAAGGACAGGGGTGCTCATCGTACCTTTTAGGGGTCAAAAATGCGGTTTTGGTTTAGCCTTAAAAGGTCCACAGCAGGAGTATTGAGTCGAAACAATATGAGAGGAGGTAATGTATTGTTTTAGAGTTGGGACCCTTTAGGGGTAAAAAAAACAAGTCTCAAGCCACGCCCACAAAACAGGATCTTGGTACCACTTAGGGGTCCTTTTAAAAATGTGCAATGAGTACCCATTCCTTATATGGGAATTCCCCCCCCCCCCCCGGTCCTGGGTAGTGACCTTGGCCACATGTCAGTCCATAAACTTACAATTTCAGCAAATATCTCAACCTAATGCTTAACATTAACTCAAATATAAGTGAAGTGTTTGAGCTAGACTGGCTCATAGCTGCCGGAACTTATCCCAGTTTCTGTAGCATGAAGTGGCTAGGAGTATTTTTACTCCCCCTGGACGGGATGCTAGTCCATTGCAGGTCACTCCCCCGCAATTTGTTAGGTTCCCCAACAATTCACTGGCACCCATTTATACTCCTGGGTGAAGAGAGGCACTGTGAGAGTAAAGTGTCTTGCCCAAGAACACAACACAATGTCCCTCGCCAGGGCTTGAACCCGGACCGCTCAATCCGGGGACAAGCACACTAACCACGAGGCCACCGCGCTTCCTTTTCTCAACCTAGTGCTTAGTGTTGACTCAAATATAACACCTACGTTTATAGGTTACCAGTTCCTCTCCATCATTATTCTCCCAACTGGACTTCTCTGTAATTTTGAGTGGTTCTTTCTTGCCACACACTGTACAGCAAGCAAAGTTAAGTAGATATGAACCACTCTCCAGACAGATTGTGCCCTAAAAAACAATCACCTGTTTCTGAAGCTGGTTGTTTTTGCAAGCTAGTGCTCCTTGCCTTGAGAGGAGTATGGAAATGGGACTACCAAAATATATATGTATAGCTGGAAAGCAAGTCTACTATTTAACTTGACTGAATCGAACCCTTTTCACGACTAGTTTGTAAACTGCAAGTCGGAAGTCCTTTAATAATTTAAGATCTTTATCTAGAATAACTGAAATTTAAGGAAACAAAAACTTTGCACTATAGGATCAGACATCCCAGGGGTATCAAATGTAACCTGCACCCATGCCACGATTTGTTCTTACATTCATCCACAAAATAATATGCAATACAGCGCGGGCTCATCTTACTGGCGCGTACAATATTCTGACAGATTTTCTGACATAGAGCCCAACACAATTTTCATGCATGCAAATCTATTGTAAGAATTTAATAGCCTACCCTTTCAGGATACTGCACTTTTACACAGTCTTGGCACATGTTCTAAGCTCTGCCTAACGGTTTTATATTTATACAGCTTTTGATTCTGACAGCTTTCTTGAGTGGCGGAATGCGGTTTTCTTGTTTAAAGATATTACGTTGTCTCCTACATGACGTATTAATTGGAACGATGATTCCCTGGTGAATGAAAACGAGGCTGCTCTGCTCCAAGGAAACTCTCTGGTCTTCGAAAGAATTTCGTAAAGTGACAAACGACCTTTTATAATGATTGCACCCAGGCCAGAATACATTAGGTGGCGTTTTCTATATGTAGAGTTTTCTTTGCATATTCATCTTAAAACCTGGCGTCAAATACGGCCGCAATCAAGTCGTTCCATAACACTAACAATGAACAAGAATGAACGGTTCTCAAAATGGACTACTTAACTGGTTTTCAACCAATAAGTCGTACATCGGGTAAGCTGGTTAACTTATTTTCTTTTGAATAATTTATCATGTTTCGTTTTCTTCTATAGCAATTATAGCACTCACTTTTGTAGGAAGCTTTACTTGTTATTGAATTTCATCATTGCTGTCGAAGTTTGCCGACGAATTGATTGCTAACAGCAGGACAATAACTTTATTCAATCCCCTAATCGATGATAAATTGCTTTGGAAAATGATTTTTCATTGTATGTGACTCATCCCTTGAATGTCGTTGACCATTAAATCGCGTTTTTAGCATAATCGCTGTGTTTTCATTTTATAAACATGCAACTAAAATGTGTTAAAACTTGAGTTTGTCCTTGGTTCATCTGGTTTTGCACCACTTAAAAATATTCTTGTGTAACACATGCACATTACTTTGTTGAAGATTAATTGAAATAAGTGTACGCCTCTTTAAAAACACATTAATCAAGAAGAGAGTTTCGTGAACGCAGATACATATGAGACAAACAAGTTTTCAGCAGCCAAACGATCTCAAAACTATAAGGTAAATTGTTATTACATTCACACCACTTTACCCTGGCCCCAGAGGTTTTAGTTCTTCCTTTGAGGTGAAAATGCCGTCAAGGCAGTCCAAAAAACTAGATAACTCTTTGGGTCATTGCAGATTCACAACTCAAAATTTGATTCAGAGAAGAAGAGAAAGAAAACCTCAGAGTGCTGTACCACAGCATGTATAATGTTGTACTGTACATGCATGTACTCTGATGCCTGTCTGCTAGATTTTGAGTTGTCAATTGAAAACATCGTTGTATTTCATAAATATTCCATGTTATAAATGGGGATGAAGAAACAAGCTAAAGGTATTAATTTGTGTAGTAATACAATAATTTATAAAGCCTTATCACTGTCAAGTACACTTGTGAATATTTAATATTTAAGAAATAGAAAACCTTTTCTGTGTTTTTATTGAGATACAGAAGCACGAGTGGAAGTTTAGTACAAGAAATGATTACCACAGCTTTGTTGAGTTCTCGCAAACTTTCACAAGCGTTCTATGACCCAATAATAACATGTCAAAGAAAATTTTCTTCGATCTTTCTTTGGGCTATTTTCTAATAAAAGTTAACATCATACATCGTCCCTTTATGTTTAGGTATGGCAACCCAATTGGGGTTTTCGTCTTGTCTGTACTTGGACTGATCGTGTGGATTCTAGGATACAGGCTCGTAAAGGTGAGCTATAGGACGTCATATAAGGGAGACATGTTGCACTATGAATAGTTCTTTGAGCTTTGAATAGAATTGCCCATAGTCTGAATACTGGCCAGAGTCATTGTGCTTTGACCTTGATGATAAATTAAGGTATTAAACTTGCATGGAGAAAACACAGGAGGGATTCGCCAACTGGACTAAAAGCCAGGTGCACAGCACAATACAGGGCTGGTTACAGTGCGAGAATAACAGTCTTAACATACATGTGTCTCCTGGCATGGAAGAGAACTAACTAACTGAACTGAAATTGCACAGTTTATCTCTTGAACCACGTGTATGAATGAGTACCGGCAAACTGTTTGATCAACCTGATGCAATACTGTTCTGCCCAGAGTTAGCCTGTCAGGTACACACTAGCATCTCATCTACAAATATATATATATGGAAACTGGCTCTAAACTCTGGTGGAAGGACTTGAAAAAGTGCCGTTAGGTCATCCAGGACAAGTAGATTTTCCTTTTGGGCAAGTAACTGTTGATTTTCACTTGCCTGATGAGCAAGGAATCACGCAAGCTGTCTGTCAACTAAATCATTAAGACCACAAACTAAGACTTGCCCAGGGCAAGCAAAATTTGAGAGCTGCTTGTGCAAAGACGAGCTGGAATTCAAGTTTTCTTCAAGCGCTGTTTCAGTTTGAGCACTTTTGACCTGAGTGCAGGCTAAATATAGATTTCAATTCGGAATAGAAATTTGTGCAATATATATACTGCACTCTACCGATTTTTATAATTATATATTGTTATGCCCTTCATTTTTATTTGCTGGTACATGTTTATCTTTTTGACAATGGACATGGTAAAATTCTCCCATATTTTAAATGTATATTGTAGAACCAATTGTACATACAGTTACATGTACATTACATGTATGTTTTGTGAATTATAATTACAGCCCATAGTTATTGTGGCAGCATTTGTGTTTGCTGGAGTTGGTTTTTACTCACTAAGTCCTGATGTCCTTGACACAGAGTTCTGTTGTGATGGAAACCACAGCTTAGAAGGTGAGATGTCTGGGGCAAATACAGGATTTTAGAAAAGTGGGTTCTAGATATGAACCGCTGAAGGTGGTTCCTTGTAGGGGGATCTGAAGATTTTTTAAATTAAGGTTTGTTAATTTAGGTGGTTCAACTGAACTCTTTTAGATACACCCAAGGGTGTGTGTATTGAGAGTTACCTGTTCCCTATACATGTGCAATGTATCTTGTCCACACCAAGTGATGAATAAGGCCTCCTCATTCTTATGGCAGTTCTAGTTTACTGCAGCAAGTCATGCCCCTCCACCATGTCCCGCTCTTATCAACCAGACCTCTCTCTTTCCATTTCCATAACTGTGTAGTCTTTGCTCTCCCTGATTCTTTCACTCCACATCTGAGCCCCTTGCTAGAGCTCTGGTTCAATCTTTGCCCATGCTCTCAGTTGAACCCATTACCCCCAATGTATAGGGTGGCAACCATAATTATTGATTACAGTTGTACAATGGATAAGTGAGTAAGTACTTTATTTAGACACATTACACCAGTGAGCCTGGGGCTTGTTTAAATGTGAATGTGTATGCTAAAATTAAAATGCAGTCACAAAAAGTAAGGAAGGCCTATTGATCACATGTTACGTGCATTATGCCTGTAGTTACAAAATAGAAGATGATGTTCCATCTGCCCTAAGGAAATAATGCGCACTTGAGGTCTAGAAAAACTGCTAGTGGAAGCACAAGCGGAACGTGAGTGTGTTCAGCAGTTTTTCTAGACCTCAAAAAGGCATTATTTTCTTAATAAACATACAATGTACATGTAGGAACATAGCAGCCCTTTTCTAAACTGAACTGCAATGGTTCATGAAACTAATGGCTCTGTTTGACGTCATGCTTGGTATTTCTATCATGTACATGTATGACATGTATATACCCAAAGGAACGTGATCACTAATAATGACATGTTTTGTTTGTTTTCTATCAGTGCGCATCTCCATTAGCATTATATGTGGACTTCTCGCTGGAGCACTGGCTTGTTATGTTTATAAGATTGGTGTGTTCTGTATGGGTTGTATTGTTGGATGGGTGAGTCAATGCATCATTTGAAACTGTGCAACATAAGTCTCCTGTCACTGCTGTTGCTGGCTAGTTTTTCAGTGATCAATGTATTTTGTGCATGTGAATCAAACTGGTTTGACAAATTTGAAACCAAAAGTCAATTTGAACCAAAAATATTCGTTCACAAAATAAATGCTTTTTGCAGCCTGAGTGAAAGTATTGGCATGCTTCATTCGTCCCCCAGGACAAAGAGACTTCTAACATTCAATTTAAAAAATTCCACTGTACTATCCAGTACACTAATGAAGACAAAGATACATGTATGTATCCAGACAATGAAAAATATTTTTAAGAAGATCTGGCACTAAATTTTCATATAAAATTTTATTTATTGTTTGACCCATTTCTTCTTTCCTAACTAAGCATTACCCTTTGAAGAACTGTGGAGTATGTAGTGTAATTAATTATACATGCTACAATGTGTTTTAGGCTTCCAACTCACAGATTACTTAAGTTATATCTTTTGTTGTTTTTGGACATTTCCACAGGCAGTTTCTATTGTAGTAGCTACTTTCTTTGTGTCCCAATACTTGCAGAGGTAGGTACAGGTGTAAGCTGTCAGAGAGAACTTGTGTGCAACAAAGTTTAATTTCATTTTAATTTACCTGGTATTGTGCACGACCCCATAAGCTACTGAGCTTTAATGTTAATTGTGCTTCATTAAAGGTTATCTGTCTGTTTGTTTGTCTGTCAGACTGTCTGTCTGTCTGTCTGTCTGTGCAATAGTCAAAATTATTAACAAATTACTTAGTTGTTAAAAATAAAAATGGCTTTCTGTAAATCTATTAGTAATTTGTCTGGAAAGCTGCAGACCAACAATTAAACTTGGGACATTAAGGTCTTAAACCCAGATTACTTGAAAGAAATAATAATATTAAATAATTTGTACCCTATAAACCTCTTCTAACAGCCATTGGTCTACAACACCAAGAAGTTTTGTTTCCTGGACCATGTGCTCTTCCATGCCAATCATTTAACTCTTATTTTTGAAATCACCCTACAATGACCATTGTCTGCATCGACCAAGATGTTCATCATCTGTTTTGAATCATGTACTTGTATGTTGTACGCATGTACCATAATGAATCAGTTGAGAAACCTCCTTCTTATAAGCACTCCCCATTCAGATCAAGTGCCACATTTTAATAAGGTGACCCCTACATGTATTTTGGCAAGTGCCCTCTTCCAACAAGCAACCCCATAGGGAAAGTACATGTCATATTCAAGACATGGTCATAGGATAGACTGATTACATGAATGAATCATGAAATCTGCTTTCTCATCTGAACATAATACTGAAAACGTAGACTTTCAGCGGGGAAAGATTGGTCTCATGGTTAGTGCACTTTACTGTGGACCAAGCAGTCTGGGTTTGACCCCTGGCTGGGACATTGTGTTGTGTTCTTGGGCAAGACACTTGACTTTCACAGTGCCTCTCTCCACCCAGGTGTATAAATGGGTACTGGCAAACTTAATGCTGGGGGTAACCCTGTGATGGACTAGCATCCAATCCAGGGGGGACTAGAAATACTCTTAGTCACTTCATGCTACAGAAACCAGGATAAGCTCCAGCCTGATGGGCCACTTAACTCACATGCAGACTTTACCTAGACTATCCCAGCCCCTATTGTCACAGTTCTTGAGTTAAAGTATCTGTTGTTTTTCATTTTCATTTTGGTTTCAGTGACCTGGCATATTATGGTATTTATGGTGCCACTGGTCTTTTGTTTGGAATCCTCGCTATCTGGCTTGAGAAGGTCTTTATTATTATTGCTACCTCTCTCACAGGATCACTCATGTTTCTTCTTGGTAAGTGCTCCTCATAAAATGGTGCCTGAATTTGAATAACAATACTTTGTACATCCTTAGCCTCGTTCTTATGTTTCCAGACAAAGGATTTTTCACATGAATGTCAGGCTTAGGATGTACAATTAATGTTATTCAAACATCGACGCCATGTATTTAAAGGGTCTATATGAGCTGACTAAGATAAAATAAGACTTCATTGAACACTCCCCTGGGGGGCTTTTCAGAGATCAATACAAATTATGTTAAAAACCTGAAATAAATTAGTGTATATATAAAAACGGGGCAAAAAAGGGAGAAAATTAATAACTAAATATCTAATAATATTTGCTGACTATAGCTTGCTTTTCAAGAATTGAAATGATTTTTGTCATTGGTCCCAGCTACATGCAAAGGGTATAAGGTTTCTTTAAAAAACACACACACACACAGGGCTCACTTTGACAGCAGTTTTATAACTGATAGGATATCTCTAGTATAATTTTTTCGTCTAGCTTCTCATGGGGCCGGAATCCTAAATCATTGAATCTGATTGGTTAATCACGCGCGCTCCAGTGGTCCGGATTTTCCCATCCGGACCCCGGTTACGGATCGCTCCGAAATTTTCAAAACCATTTTGGAGTTTTCGTGAATGTCGCTTTGATTTAAGGCTCGTTACTCAACTTTATATCCAGCCGTGCGTTTCAGTTTTTCATTAGCATCAATTTTTGTCACATAACTGTTTGTCATATGTAAAGCAGCCCTACAAATTATGTGAAAAGTATCGCTTTTTGTGCCCGAAACTCACGCGTGCGCCAGATTTGAAGTGAAAGGCTTTAATAAAAATTATTTGCCGGCCTTGGTCGGTCCGCTCTGGGAAAAACTGTGCCCTTGGTCTTGAGTACGGCCGAGAGTTTTTCCCATTTTTTGGCAAATGCTGAATATATAGATGAACGCCGTTGCTACGGTAACATAATAAATTGCGCCTTTCGCAGTGAAAGTGAAATGGTTTGTTATATTTCATTGGTGTTGATGTAATAAATAGAACATTTCACGGCCGCTTGGAGATACGAAATTTCTCTTCTCGTGTTGAAAACTATTTCACTCGTCTTTGCTACTCGTGAAATATTTTTCCACATTCGAAGCGAAATTTCTTATCTCCGCGCGGCGATGGAATATCCTTTATATAACAGCTTGGCACCTGAGTTGGTTGATTTTTCATTCTGAAACTTAACTTTTCTTCCTGGCCAGGTCTGGATCATTACTGTAGAACTGCTTTCACTACTTTGATCAAGCAAATACTGTTTAAGACAAAGGACGCCTTTAGTCAAGCTGCCAACCATCCTGCTCGAGTGAAACTGGAGTTTCATGAAGCTCACAAAGAATTCACTGATCAAGGTAACCTCTCACTCTCCGCTTATCATATAGGCTCCGTCCTCTCTATGCAGGAGAAATTTAAAAACGCAGCTTTGTTTCAACGGTTAGGTCTACCGTCCACACTAATCCGTCACGAAAACGGAGCTTTTCGAAAACGCTTTTCAAACCAAAGGAATTTGAAAACGCCGGCTTTGCGTTTTAGCGTGGATGGAAAACATTTTCGAACCGGAGCTTTTCGAAAACGATGACGTCACGAAGATAATGTGATTTCCTTGTCCGAGTGTTTTCTCAAACGCAAACCCAAAATGAGCGGTAATTGTGGTGTTTTCAATTTTCCCCGGCGTAGTTAGGACGGAAAACATTTGATTGATACGTTTTAGAATGAAAACGTCGTTCCAGTGTAGTGTGAACAGAGCTTCACACACCTGGGTGGAGAGAGGCACTATAATGATAATTGAAATCACCGTTTCCACTTTTTAGCTCTAGCAATGTTCCTGGGATGGGTGTTGATGTCAGCGGTTGGGGCCATGCTACAGTTCATGTACACCGCACAAGAAATCGACACAGAGCTGCTCATCAAGAGCTGTAGTTGCCGCTCCCGGGACAGTGCGGTACCTGATGATAAAGGAGTGCGGTACGTGGTTCTCCCTCCACCCAAGCTGAGGGCTCTCTTGCTACATCAGAATAACCCAAGGGACTGCATGAAAGACTCCTGGGATGACATCACGGAAGTGGGAGTGAATAATGGTGGAGTGCGCCGCAAAGCATTGCGTTGAACATTCTCTGACGTCCTAAACCATCACTGGTTTAAATAGTTGTTTAGATGCGTATGATTTGTGAAAAGTTCGACGTTAGCTGTTTTTAGGAAGGAATAATTTTCTCTTTAAAATGGACCGGGACAACTCACTAAGGGAGCGAACAACAAGCTTGGAAAGTGGGTACATAGCTCAATAAAAAATTTAAACACAGATATGTATGGAGTGCTCTTTGAAGTTTGTGTTACTAGAAGTTACTCTAGTATATTCGGACACTTATATTCTGAACATACTCCAGTATATTCTAGCACTTTAAGTCATTGATTGGATGATCTAGTCTTGTGAGGCCAATTAATGCAAGCACCATTTCGCCTTATGAAAACACCATTTTCCAAGATGACGGTAGTAGCATCCCAAATTGTTAAATTTTCCGGGAAGCATTCCCCAGGGCCCTTGTTTTTGAATTTCCAGGATCTGCCCTGACTGCCAAGAAGCCTTGAATAATATAAACTGTGTTCCTCTTCAACGTGAACGGAAAAACTTGTGACCTACCAACGGGTATATCGTTCAAGTTTGTTTCTTTTTTCTCCTGTATTGTAGCTGTTAAAATCACGATAACGCTAATTGAGTCAAGTTAGCATAAACATGACAAGATCAGCAAAAATAGCCTATGACTAATCCACTAAGCGCGATCCATGTTCGCTGATTTTTACTCGTTGATCAGCTCCGCCAGTTTCAAATATTTCATTGTATCAAATCACTGTGCGAACGATGAGTAGCAATGGATTTAAATGCAACTGGAGTTATCCTGCCGGAGGTGAACGAATAAGCGGTCTTTAAAGATGGATTTTGACGAAGGTGTTAATCTTACCAAAGAAGCTACACAGAAAATCCTGGACAAGCTGGTCTACAACAAGTAAGTCAATCGACAAGTTAAGATCATCAGTTCCTTTCACAAGCCTGGTTAGATTCCGTATCAGTTGAAAATAAGCAGTTGGCTTGTATTCCCTGGCGAGGCACCGGTAAAATCTGGTGTCTTATCAATATGGCACCTGTTATGTTGTACTTGTAGTGATTTGTGTAATTCAAGCTAACACTCGCAAGTCCTTGTCGCGCTGTGGGATGCATAAGGCCTTATGATAACACTATAACAGTAATTAAAGTACTAGAACACTGTGCAAGAAGACTGTGGTCGAGAACAGTGTTGAGTTGTTTTGTTTTGTTCGCTTACTTGTTGGGCTGTTTATATTTAGAGTAATTTCAGTAAAAGTATTGTCAATCGTCGAGTCCCGGTTACATATGGCAATTGGTGTCAGAGAATACTATAAATTGAATCTGAAACTTATGCAGAAAGAAAAGATACCTTCGATGCATGATCGAAGAAACACGCACCAGTTTGTAAGCAATATAAGCGAGATTTCCGCGAAGGAATTTCATGTCCTTCAAGGCTAGATACCCTTTGAGAGGACAGTAGAACAAACAACAGAAATAATGCCCCCAAGCCCCAAAACAATAACAGCTGCTAACAAGCAAAAGAATTACAAGCTTACGAGACCTGCTACACTTCTGCCTTCCAAAGATAACTTTTTAAAACGAGTGAGGACTGTCATCTGTTTAGTACAGTGAGCAAAACGAGTGGGTTAAGAGTGAACTTCCCACAAACAGAGAGCTATGTCTTATGGTGACCACATGGAAGCAATAGTAGTTTGTGTGTTAAGTTACCAATCTTTTGTTCACGGTATAAATTTGTTTGGCCGCAGACATCCAGCCACTGTAACTGTGATAGAGATCGTGGCAGTGATTGGTATCGTAGTGTGGGGCGCGGGATATCGGCTTATTAGGGTAAGAAAGTAAAATCACGGCTACGCCATAAAAAAAAAAAGATACATCGTTTAGAACTTATAGATTAGAGGAAGAATTCATGCTGTTCCGATCAAACATAAAATCCCCTAATGTCTTTTTGTTAAATTATTTGTTTACTTGTTTGTTTATTTGTTTTTTTCTTCTAAGACGAAGCGAAACCTAATCACCGCTACGCTCAAGTTACCCGTAGCGAAAAAACGTTACTTCGCGCGCTTTTCTTTTCTCGTTCGGAGGATGATGGGATATACTGATGACTTATATGGTGTCTTTGATTGGCTTTTACTCGTTTTTGAATTTTGCGTGCAAGTAACAGCCAATCAGGGACGCTACCCGGTTCGCGGTAAAGTTGCGTCATCAGTAGAGTTTCTCCAAGTTCCCAGTCTCGTTCCCAGAGCCCACGTGTCTTTTGGTCAGCGCCAAGACACGGAGCTCTGTAATAATCAATTTCCAGACTCCAAGATTTTAGGACTTCCGGTTTCACGGCGCATGCGTACCCTGGTTTAAAGCCTGGCAATCTCGTTCCCAGAGCCCACGTGTCTTTTGGTTGGCGCTGACCAAAGGACACTTGGGCTCGGGAACGAGATTGCCATGTTTTAAAGGTCAAATGCAACGAAATTAGGCCTAGTTTGATTATAAGTTAAAATAAAAGATACTAATCCAAGTAATCATAATCCAAAATTTTACCTGATTTAGTCAAAAATGAGAAACCAGAAACTGCAAGGGACCGCATACGATAAACGCTGCCAACGTAGGATCTACAAGAGATCTGATCAGCCAAAAAATGTATGAAGACAAACAGTAGACTGCAAGGCTGATACTACGTGAAAAACGTTTCGAGACACCAACATGACAAGACCCGATAAAGTAGGATCGCAACAGTGGACAGCTGTTTCGCCCTTCTTGGGGCTCGTCAGTACTGTGTAGCGAAGATATGTAACGCCAGCCCAACAGTCAACGCACATAAATTGCAAAATGACCCGTGCACTATTTCAAGTTCCGTACTTTGAACTCACTTGCGCCCCGAAACACGCGTTGCCACATCACATGTTTCGGGGCGCAAGGAGACAAAGTGTCAAGATTGGTGTCTCGAAAAGCAAAGGAATAAATGTGGCTGGACAAGGCCAGCCTAAACAGCGTGTTTCGGGGCGCAAGTGAGTTCAAAGTACGGAACTTGAAATAGTGTACGGGTCATTTTGCAATTTATGTGCGTTGGCTGTTGGGCTGGCGTTACATATCTTCGCTACACAGTGCTGACGAGCCCCAAGAAGGGCGAAACAGCTGTCCACTGTTGCGATCCTACTTTATCGGTTCTTGTCATGTTGGTGTCTCGAAACGTTTTTCACGTAGTATCAGCCTTGCAGTCTATTGTTAGTCAAAAAGCCGCCGAGATATTAGACCTTGAAAACAGCTATTTTTCTTCGCTTCACAAACGGAACGGTTCGTGGAAACTTCGGACAACTGTCGGAACTGGATTTTGTGACGTCATAATTGGTGAGCTCCCGTTCAGAACAACAAAGTATTAGGGCAAATATGAGTGTTTTGTGCAGCGTTAATTGTAGCAATCATTCGAAAATCTGTGGTATGAGCCTGGTTACATCCCTTTAAAGGATGAGAAGCGATGTAGGGAACTGTTTCATCTAGTTTCATCTCATCTTCGCGCTACCAGCAAACATTTCAGCAGAAACCTCGAAGCGGTATGTTTCGTAATCGCTAAGCAGGGTCTCGAGTTCAAGCCCAAGTGTCTTTTGGTCAGCGCCAACCAAAAGACACGTAGGCTCTGGGAACGAGATTGCCAGGCTTTAAACCAAGGCACGCATGCGCCGTGAAACCGGAAGTCCTAAAATCTTGGAGTCTGGAAATTGATTATTACAGAGCTCCGTTTCTTGGCCCTGACCAAAAGACACGTGGGCTCTGGGAACGAGATTGCCAAGTTCCCCACTGTTTTAGGTAGTCCTTCCGCTCTTAACACACGGATTTTGAGCATCGCAGA
This sequence comes from Orbicella franksi, assembly GCF_964199315.1. Classification (NCBI taxonomy): domain Eukaryota; kingdom Metazoa; phylum Cnidaria; class Anthozoa; order Scleractinia; family Merulinidae; genus Orbicella; species Orbicella franksi. The sequence goes on along the minus strand of NC_138148.1, from coordinate 5,574,916 downwards.
AATTTTTCTCCCATACAGCTCGGCTTGTGGACAAATTTAGCTAATCAGTATGAAGTTCTTTTAGGGTTGAATCTCAAATGTCCCTTGAGTGAGGGAAAAGTTTTGCGCGAACAGAGATTAGTTCCGTTGCCTTAGTCTACCCTTGGAAGGGCCGGGCTCAGTGTATTGTAAATGTGCTTCATTCGCTGCAAAATCTCCACCTGCTTTATTATTTGTTCCAGTTCTTTTGTCAGCATATATAATAACCCCTCTTTTCCTTCTCCGCAGCCGTGTATGTTCCTTGCTGGTTTCGTTTTGGGTTTTCTCATTTTCTATGTATTTAGCCCGTTGATTTTTAAGACGCAGCTCTGCTGTGGACCAAACGGCAAGGAAATAGGTAAGTAGCTTAATTATTATCATTTGACTGAAAAGGCGAATACTAATGACCTTCACGGGGAGGGGTGTGGGGGAGGAGGGCTTATTTTTTCACGAGGGGGAGGAGGAAGGGTAATAAAGAGGTTTTAAAGAGCGTGGAGGTTTATTTCCAGTTATAAATCAAGAGCGGACTTCGTTTTACTGTGGTTTCAATTAAAAATCGTCCAAAAATGCTACCATTAAAACAAAGAATTTGGCAGATGAATAACTTAAGAAATATGATGGTATCTATAAATATTTCCTTTGGTCCTCGTAAAACCGTTGGTTTTGCTGTATAGGGAAAGAGGGCTGAGTGGTGGGGCTTATTGAAAATCTGAAGCTGTGGAGGGAAAGGTGACGGGGCCTTGTTAGCGATAGGCGTTAGCAGGAACACACTTAAGAACCAACGCATCTCAGAACTTCCTTGCACAAGAAAGCTTTGTTTATAACATCTTGTTTTTCTCAGTGTGTGAATTTTCCATTAGACCTCATAACAAGGTTACGAGCTTGGTTTGTTTCTTGTCCTTCAGTGTGTCTGCCTCAATGCTCGTCAATACGAATGTCTCTTCTTTTGTTATTTTTTTTTAGCTCATGTTCTTTTCAGTGCGTTAGTCGGAGTGTTCGGCGGTTTCTTGGGATGTCGGTTATACAGACTTGGTGTGTTCACAATAGGAGAGTGCTTAGGACTGGTAAGTAGTACCCAGTCTTTTTCGGTCCCGAGTTGCTTTTTTTTCCCCTCTGTTTCAAAGCGATTCCTGGTGCATAACCTTTCATATGGAAATGAGTTCGATTTGCAAGACAATGAACGTGCAAGAGAATCTCATTTCTATCTGAAAGGTTGTGCTCCAACACTCGTTTTGAAACAGAGGTAAAAGCGACTCGAAAATGGCTTATTTCAGTGCGCAAAACGTTAGGGCTGTTGGTTCCGGAACTCCAAGAAGACAGAGTTTAGCAAATAAATGCGTGCCTCTAAAATAAAAGAAAATCTTTTCAAGTTAGTTTAGAATACCAGCCCCTGTTCGCGCTCATGAGCCCGCGCTCTTCCCTCCGAACACATTCTCTTTGGGAAGTCCTTCAGCCCCAGGGCGGAAATGGAGCCTACTTCAAGTTGCTTTCGTGAGATCTTGTTCCTGGTGATTTGATTTTCATGTGGTTTAGGATGTAAAAACTAATTAATGATTGGAAATTGTATTTTTTTTTTCCTTTTAGATTGTTGGACTGATGATACTAAGCACTCCTCTTTACAAATACTTTCACAGGTAAAAATGTACAGAGTAGAAGAGTTTGGGGCAATTCGAAAACAAGTGACGTTCTTAATCGGAAAATCTTCGGTCGCTGAAGAACTCGGAGAGATGTTTCAAAATCTTATCGCCCAATTATAGTTCATCGCGGGGGTAAGTTCGTACCCAGGGCTTTTCCCTTTGAAATTGGCAGGGGCGGGAAAAGAAAAAAGCCCTGGAATCGAGGTAAGGGAACTTCGGAAAAAGGTAACGCTAGTATGACGCAATAAGGGTCGTCAAACTGGTAAGCAACGTTGATGATTTGGACCGCGGGCTCACTCTATTCAGACATTGGTTTTCTTCCCAGCTGACATTCACTGACGAATTATTGTTATACTTTGTTTTCTCCTTTAGTAATATTGCTTATGCCGCCCTAATGGCATCAGTATCACTTATGTTTGGGTCGCTGGCTCACTTTTATGAGAAACCAGTGGTTGTCATAGCAACAGCTTGCGCTGGCTCGCTGGCTGTGCTTTATGGTAAGCATGGATAAACTAAAGGCGAAACATTTTGCTTTTCTACCGCAAGCATATTACAATTTATTTCAAAACTTGAACTTCCAAAGTAAGTGTAATTTCTGTTATTTTTTCAGGGGCAGATTATTTTCTACGGACAAGTTTTTCTGTTACAATAGAGAGCTCTCTGTTGCGAATCAGGGACGTTCTTTGGGATGGCCTGAGATCAGAGCTCTCAAATTGGACCTACAGGGCTAAAATTCCGGACCATCTGGCCGTCCGTTTTACCAGTAACTGTGAGTATTCAGAAACCCTTCTAGCGCAGGGTGGGAGAATTTACACCTGTTGTTCTGTTATTTTTTCTCTTATCGACTGCCTTGTTGGGCCTGTCAGAAATTAGCCGTGTAATTCGTAAAAAATCTGCGGCTTGGAGCTAAGTTTTTGTTGCATCCGTTTTTATTTTGCCCTGAGAAACACACGGTCGGTCTTTCTCATTTTATGCAAGATTGATTCAGGGTACATGCAGATGTAGTAAGTTGTCACGTGTCAGTGAGCTCCATCTCGGCTCCTTAGGACAGACCTTTATTTTGGGAGGGGGAGGGGAGGTTTGGGCAATTTCCAAACAAAATATCTGCACAGCAAAAACAGCCGAAAAAAAAGTAGTGCAGGAGAGCAATTGGGAAAATAGTCAAGCGAGTGCTTTCTAATGAGGTGAGGAAAAAATTCCATGTCCCAGAAAATTGCTCAACCCCCCCCCCCCCCCCCCCGCCCGAATCAAAAAAAGAATGGTCCGTCCGTTACCTTGCTCCAATTTACAAACAGGCCTCTAAACTTTGAGAAGTGAGCTTAATTCCATAATGGACTACAAATAAATCGAGAAAAAGGAAGGACTTTTTCAATTATATTTCCTCTTTAGCCATCCCAGTGTTTGTGTGTTGGGGTGTTAGTACAGCTGTAGGAGTCGCAATACAGTACAAGATAACAGCTAGCAACTTAAACAGTGGATCCAGTCTCCTACAGTTCTGCAACTGCTGTGATAGACCCAGACCAGACAGATGACATATCACATGGTCATCACGTGCCACGCAAGCTGGTCAATAATCAGAAAACACTGATGACATATGATCAGCTTGCCACGTGCAAGTCAATTGGCCCATAGTCATACACGACTGCTTGGCAATCGTGGGCTTTTCAAGTTCAACTAATTTGGCCAATCATCAAACACGACTGTAAATAAATCACTAGCTCGTCACGTGTACCCTTAACCAATCAATCATCATGCCCGACTGTAAACCATGAGCTTGTCACATGCAACACAAACTAGCCAATCATCATACGCGAACGGAGATCATAAGTTTGTCAGGCGAAATTCTAACCGGGCAATGACAGGTTTGGGAGCCGTGATCATGATATGACACTCAGTTACGTTACACAGCGTCAATAAAAGAGTTTGTATAATTGTAACGACCGGATATAACAGTTCGAAATAGGGAAGCGAAATTCAATAAAAAAAAAAACGACTTACTTCGACTCTTCTGTGTTCTACTTGTGTTTCAATGGAGTTTTGGGGCAGATTCAACGCGATTTCGGTGAGTTATAGTTTAACTCAGTGCTTACCAACCTCGTTTCCAGGGTCTGTATTCTTCCCCACACCCTGGAGCGACAAAGAGGCGAGGAAGAGAGACCCTCGGAACAGGGTTGATCGTTTACCTCTCTTAACACTCGATGGAATCGCTTTAAAACGGCCCCAATAGTACTACGGAAACACAAGTGCATAACAGGAACGTAAGCAATTACAGGTTCTAAAGAGGTGCGTGGATCTGTGGTGTTTTGCTACTTTGTGAAATGCCAGTGAAGAGTCAAAAATGTTATTACTAAGCACTTCATATAACTCTAATAAAATCGCGCAATGCAAACGTTTAATAATTCGGATATTATTTACACATCCATTCAAGCAGTTTTTTTTTGTAACACACCACTCCAAAAATGAAGCAATGTAAATTTCCCGCACAGAAAAAAATTAAAAATGTAAATCGTCACATTATATACCCTGTTGCAGCAAGTGTGTAAGTCCGCGTGTTTTGCAAAACAATAGTCAATTATTTACAATTACTGACCTGACTGAAAAAAAATTGACCACTCCCCAAGGAGGCAATGGAAACAAGCCGTGAAACAAATATCATAAATCAACATAACATGGCTTAAAATAATGGCAGGAGTCAGACCAGTTGCCTATAAGTACAGGCAAGCTTTCTTAGACTAACGTGGCTAAGGGGATGAACAGCATCAGCTAGTGGCCAGAAGGGCACTCGAACCCGACACGTCCAGATTTCAAGTCCGGCGCTCTAACCACTCGGCCACGCTGACTCCACGCTGTAGTCTTTCTTCCCTCGCTCAATTATTTCCTCGCTCGAGACTGGACCCGAAAAATACCATACTGAGCTCCAGACACTTACGTCATCAGAATGGAATTTCGGTGGAATCTTACACGTCTCTCGAACGGGGAAAGAATTGACTGCGTTGAGAAAGAGAACTGTTGAAATTGCAAACTTTTTTGATGAGCGATCAAATTTAAATTAGATTACGAGCAGCCTATCTGTTTACTTAGTTCGCCGAGCGTGACGCAAAGGAAAGCGCGTAAGAAAAAAGGTCTTACGAAATTTGCCAACGAGAAAGCGTGCTTTTCAGCCATCATGCGCGCAGCCTTTTCCTCACGCGCTTTCTTTTGCATCATTCGAAGAACAAAGAAAAATGAGAAACTGCTAGCAGTATACGTTTACAGCGTTTTCCACTGTTTTTCCCAGCGGTTACTTTTTCGGTCTTTCTCTCATTCCTCAAGCTGTGAGGCAACAGTTTATCTCCGGACTTCCAAGCGGTTTTAATACCGTAGTCATTCATATCCACAAGAAGCCGCATTCCATTAAATCGAAGGAAAATTAAAATAGTTAATTTAAGTAGGAAAACGTCCAAGACATCATAATGACCCAAAAAGGACCAAGGATGGTCAAGATAAGGGAAGGATTCAGACGGATTGCGATAATTACGCTAAATTCTTCAAGATGGCGTGACGCAGCTCCGTCACAGATTCGTCCAGTCAATTGACAACAAGTTTCTATTGGATTCCAGGCAGTGCGCAACTTCCTCGGCGACTGAGTGGTTCAACCAAAGCTTCTCCAGCTTGCGATATCGATCAGGGCAAAGATAAAGGGGATTACCCCGCCTGTCAAGAAAGAAAATCGAGCGAAGCTGTTAACAACAGAACAAATTTTACGTAAAATCCTCTCTCAGATTTTCGTGTTTCCTGGGAAGGGTTAACATTAAACTTGGAGTTATTCTTTTCCCGGACGTTTCGCCTTGGAACAATCTGTAATTCTCTTACTATTAGACTGTTAGATCTGTTTTCTATAACAAGTTAAGGGAAGATCAGACAAGAAGAGTTGAGGAGAGTCGACCGTTCTTTTGACCTCTTTCTGGCTCCTGTGCGTTCTCACCGAATTTGAAACTGCTCATACAGTCGAACGACGCGAATTATCAACTCTCGCAAACTCTCAGCTCGTTTGGTCAAGTCTCCAGTGCACCTGTCACGCAACGCCTCTCTACATTACTGAGGAAAGGCGTTGCGTGGCAACTCACTAAACGGTTTGACCGTGCGCTGATGAAAGTCAATAAAAGTTACAGAAAACCGGCGCTCTTTCTCTCTCTCTTCGGCATTTCTCTGCAGATGCGAGCAAGAGTCATCTTTATCAGTAAAAGAAGTGAAACTTAAAGTTGAAAATCATTGAACGTGCAAATGCATTATTATTACCTCAGTCCCTGGTCGGTCTCTCCATATGCATCTAGATACGGCGGAGGATAAAAGCATCCTTTGTTCTTGTTGGCCATCAGCAGGATCTGACATTCACGTACGCGCAGAAACACGCCCACCCCTGCACCGCACTTCAGAGCATGCGCAGCACAGGCGCCGACTTTGTCTCCGTCAACTTCTGTTTGGCAGCAGTAGCTTTGAGAGCAGAGCATTTCACCGCAGATCAGACAAAGCGCCGGCGCACGGCTATCGTCACCATCAGAATTTGGGCACCTGAGTAAGAACAAAAATTGGCGTTCTGAAATTCTTCAACATACCTGGGTGGAGGGTACTTAAAGGTTTTTGTGAAGAACAGCTTCTTCCAAATCAAAACAATATGGCGGGTTAACAATTTGTGGATGTAGTGGCTGCCATCTTTGTAACTCATAATTTTAATTTCTCTTATAGGACTTTTATGTATATTATTTTTAGATAGTTTTAGTTGGGTATCCCCTATTAGCAGTGGGGATTCTCCACTTCTAGATGTATTTGACACGTTAATTAAGTCATTATTATTATTATTATTATTATTATCATTATTATTATTATTATTATTATTATTATTATTTCTTGGCAGACGACCTCCGTTCGAACGTGTCATTTTGCATTCAATTTGACAATTTGAGCCAAATAACCAAGTAAATGAAACAAATATCAAGAAAGCCCCATGTGAAGTTTCAATGGGTTTGCCCTTGAGATTGCAAGGATAAAGTTAGATAAACGATTACACTTGGGAGATCCGTAATTACTATATCACAGAAAATGCTGTGGATGGAGTGCTTGCCAGCAATTGTTCATAATCGATTAAGGTCCTTTAAAACGTGCTCAGTGACAAGAACTTTCTCAGCAAAAGTAAAACAATCACACTAAAATGAAGCACTGCACAAACCAGTTTCTTAAAACAGAAAAAAAGCACAGTTAACGCAAATCTCAAAAAACTTACGTAAACATTGAAGCTTCGTTGATAAGCTCACTATAGTCCACAGGAATCTTCAGCAAATGATTGGGTTCAATAGAATAACTGAAAAGAAAACGTCCAGGTCATAAGTAACTGCTATAAGGTTACATAGCGCAGTGCAGTGGCTGTGCACGTACGATATAATTCTTGATACAATTCTTTACCGTCTACCGCTGACAACGCGATGACCAAATTTCACGTTTTACGTACAAAGCGAACTAAGCCGAACTTTTCTTGCTTCTACTTGGAATTAAAAGCTGATTACCTGGAGGAAGGTTCTGAGACCGACACAACAAAGAAGGTTAAGTTGATAAATTTCGTCGTTTTGTAGAATAATTTATGTGAAGTGTTAGGCGTTCGCGCGGCAGAGGACTGGACATCTTGGTTGACATCACAAAAAAACATTTGCAAGAGAATTGAGCGATACGAGTAGTAAAGTTGTAACCTGAGGTTTAATCTGCCAAAAATACACGTGTAAAACTTCAAAACTGGGTGGAAATTCTGTGTAGCATCAGTCACAAGATTCCTACTTTAAATAACAATTCATTTTCAAGTCAACTCTGCCAGCGGACATATAGAATCAGATGCGATTGTCTTTTCACTCACCCAAGAGATTCCACTCCAGCAGTAGCCAAAGTTTTCTTGACTTGTTCGTGACTGCACCATCTGTTAAAAGAGAGCAAAATAGGTAAATAAAACTAATAATCAGTTTACGGCTGTAAGTCGAGTTTTGAGGCTAAAATGTAAGGGAACCATTTCGTTAGTTTTAATTTAAAAAAACCGCTCTTTCATTCATAAGTACGCTAACCTTTTGATGGTGGTAGAGATAGTGGACGAGCTTATACAAGCACTGTCGTGATTCCACTGCAATAAGCAGGTCGTGTCTTTAGGCACTGAAAGGTATCGGCTCAAGATCTCCAGCTCCTCGGACAGTGACGGCCGGTTGGGATCTGGGTAAAAAGAGGTACATGAATTACATGGGGAAAATAGGCCCTCTAACTTTCATGAATTGCTTTACCAAACTTAGCATGTGCTTTGGACAACTCAAAGTACAATACAAAGTGTCAAAAAGTCAGTTCAAATACGACGGATTGGACAAACTGGGTAGTTCATTTGGGCCGGTACGTCCCTTCGATTTATGCAGTGTAAAACGACTATAGCATTATTACTCTCCCTAGATGGAATGCTAGTCCATCACCCATTAATTTAGCATTTTGCCATGTAATGTGGCTGTAGCAATTCACCAGTTCTCATTTATACACCTGTGTGGAGACAGGCACTGTGAGAGTAAAGTGTCTTGCCCAAGAATAAAATGTAATGACCTCGGCCAGGGCTCGAACCCGGACCGCTCGATCTGGAGTCCAGCGCCCTTACCCGCCATTACATCACCACGCTTCCTGTGACAGCTACAGTTCATTCACTACAAGCCAACCCGACATTACGCTAATCCGTTCATCGTTTACCTTTCAAGAGTGCTGGTCCTGGAATTTCGGTCAGGAAATGGAAGAACAAAGCTGAACAGCGGAGGAATGGTAACAACTGTGTTTTCGCGTGACCAAGAAGCTCCAGTGGCATGGGGTGTGGAGTAGCGGACTGGGAACTAGAACAAAGTAGCCATAAAATACATGTAGGTCACATGATTTCAAAATAAGCATGTTTAAGGCAAAAAAAACTCTCTAGATGTTTCCTTCCACTTTGTACAAGGTCTGTTATGATGCAGATATGGGCAGGGTATTTTCTCTATGATTGTGTACACTGTTTACTTTCTGATTTGAAAACTGATCATTTCTCTCAAGAAACGGCGGTATGGTCTTGCAGGCCTTGAAGATTTGAGGGTAGCAACATCAACTACAAGGGAGCAAATTTAGCAGACAGCCAGATCTGATTCTCACTCACCCGGCCCAGTGCCTCAGTTTACCCCACAGGGCAGCCAAATTAGCAGTCTCGTTTTCACGAGGCTCTTCCTGGTCCATTGATTCATCTTCGTTTTCAGCACCTACCAAATAATGAGCTGTGAAGTGAGGCAAATTACTAGCAGCACTTGAGTCGTTTGTCGCGTCATGCGGTTATAACATTTTGATGGTTCTCTACAGTTTGTATTCCACGTTCGCTCAGCCTGACTGGCTAAAAAGAAAAGGCTTCGTGGTCTCAAGCCATTAGCCATGGGGCGGGGTCCTAAATATCACACATCCCGTTAAATTTTGGCCAAAATATTCTGTATCCCGTTTATTCCAGTTGCAAAAATTAATGATTTTCCCACTCCATATCCCGTTTTATCTTATCTTAAAATCCCACATCCCATTAATTTTTCCCCCAAATATCCTGAGTCCGGTCAATTATTTACCTACATACCCCGTATCCCTAAGTTCCCTACTAGGACCACAGTATAAAATTAGATGAATGCCGTAATTAATAGATTACTCATCTTAACAGTGTCATCATTTCTTTTCAAGGAATTGAAAACCGCGTTTTGTTTCACGCACGTATACTGTGCATGTTTTTTAGAGAGTGAGGAAGCCGTGTATTATACTGCGAAAATCTGCTCAATCGAAACTAAAACTAAGGAGAACAAGGAGAAATTAAATCGCAAAACATCTCCGCCGATTAAGGTCAGATTTCCAAACCACCGTCCCGGTTATGATTGCCTTCCTACACATAGCTTTGACTTCTTCGTGGAACAAACTGATGAATGACATCAGAAAGTGCTCAACTCTTACTTGGCAGATCAGGGGAAGTACTGAGAAGAATTTGAACAACACGCGCCATCAATGTCAGCTGAAACACACTCTGATCAATTGTAACTGGAGAGTTTAGACCCACAATGCTCTTCAAGACAGGTGACGCGCCCCCATCACCAGACTCCTGATGTAACATGCTCGGTAGCGCCAGGCGGAGCTTTACCTGGAAACAAATTAGAATTGACAATAAATGAACTGGAATAGATCGGATACTTGATCGTGTCATTAAGTCAAGCGTTTCTAAAGATTTCAAAGAACAAGTGCTATGAAGAAAAACTTGGCAAACCAAAGAGATGAAAATATAGAAATTTGTAGCTCGAAAAGGGCTGGGTTCAAATTTTGATTGTAAAGAAAGCGATGTTGTAAGCCATGAAGTAAGAATCGACAGTCCTTCCACAACTCACTATGAACAGAAAGCGAGCTCTGAAGTAGACGAATCAAACACTGAAAGTTTTGTACAGACCATGTAAAACACGGTACAATTACAGTACAATGCACAGTACAATCTGAACGTCTTATCTCACGGAACAAAAACATTACTTTCCCCCCACCCCCTCCCCCTCAGGTTCGTAAAGAGCGAGCTATCTCTAAGGGGGAAGAAGAGCTTCAGTAACGGTGAATGTACAATGTTCTAGTCGATAAAGAACGAAGTTTACTAACCATTAAACTGAACAAATCCAATTCCAGGAGGGAGGGACCCTCATCACCTGGAACCGCGTCAGGAGTTAGGACTGGAACCAAGAATTGAAAAGTTAGCATACTAATACATCGGCCACTTATGTCCTGGAATGAACTTAAGTATTGTTTAATTAGAACTTCATATTTAGGAGGGTTATTTGACATTTTCGTGTTACTTCATATTTGACAGAACTGTGTGTGTTTTGATGACTTTTTACCAATGAGGACACTTATCATAAGGAATTTGAATCTCATTAGTGTTCAATCCTGGACTTATCTGACATCGGGAAGACAAAAAATACAGTCTTGAAGATTATAGAGCGTTTCCACTTACGTGAACAGCAGCCATGAAACAAAAGGAAGTTTTTAAGAACGGAGTTCAACCCCGAGAGGACTGGTTTGGAATGGCGCCGTTTCATTGTTTTGAGACGCCACTATGGCTGCCGTGAAATCATGTGAAAACACTCTATGTTGACATTTTCTCTTCTTAAAAAGGTTGGTATTAACTGTTACAGTAAGTGCAATAAGTTTTATTAGTATAAAGTAAGGACATTTCATGTTACTGCCCATTATCTTGTCAGGTTTTCTAATCATAGCCTTATCCATATTTTAAGGCAAACACTGGCCGGCTTGTTTCCCCACGAAGACTTGCATTCGATGTGACAATTCCTGCACTCCATCAAAGAAGCATGGATAAAAGAATATTCATCTGTAATCTGCTTGATCTTTCAAATGTGCTTGAGCAACTGACACGTAATCACACATAAGGCCCTGGGGCGGATACAGCTTTTTAGAGACGGGGTCCCCCGTAGGGTTTCCGGGAGCGTCCTCCCCTAGAAAAGTTTTAAAATCGAGACTTTCCGACATTCTGACTCCAAGTCAGCGCGCTATAAAGTCTCATATATTTTAATTTAGAACCCCCCCACCCCCCGCCCCAGATCTGCCCAAGAGGCTTATTCACCGTGTACTCATCCGTGAGAAGAAAGGCTTGTGTTTATTAGTTGTTTTTCTCTCCACAGCATAACGCAGTAACGCTGGCTAAAGCTTGCACCCAGGACCTGCCGATTCTGGGTCCCACCAGCCGCGTTAACCAGTGGGGCTGGGCAAGGAAATGCGCGTCGACCTCGAAATAAGATTACAAGTTGTGATTTGATTGGTGAACTTACCGGACAGCAATCGAAGACAGTGGCGTTGAACGACTTTGCTGGGAGAGATCCCCGACACAACTGCAGCAAGACGCGTTAAGGCCGCCATACACTGAGACTGCAAAAATAAAACAATCATACTGACATTTATGTGACTGCAATGGTTGGATGAAATATCTGTTCTGTAGAAATGTTACCTGGCGAGTTGTAAGTCCTGAAAAAAGAGGTTGGCAATTTGTTCTTAGAGCACTCTCTGGCAACAGAAAAGAAAGCAAATTAGTCCACATGAAATGTACCGCATACCAAAATCAAACGTGCACAATCAGCAAATGCAAACATGTCAATAAGCGAGCAAAACGCAGTCAGTACAAATGAAATGAAGATGTGAAGATGTTTCATTTGTATTTCCGCAGTTCACATTTTCAATCTATGCCAAAAACGAAAGAACCTATGCCAGGAACGAAAGTTTTGTTCCTTTCACGGGTCGAGATGAACTCGATAACTTGGTCTGCTCTCAATGTATGGGTCTTAATAGCTCAGCTGGTTGAGCACTGCTGCGCTAAAGCACAGCGCATGGGTTCAATATCCGTTGAGGCCCCGAAATCCTTTTTCGTGCTTCATTGGCAATTGCTTAAATTGCGATTACAACTGCGACGGTCACGTCTTCATTTCACTTTCATTTCCGCAGTTAACATCGTTCAATCTAAGCAGTCAATACCACTCCAAAACTGGTTCAATAGGAACGCAAGACGTATTCAGCGCGAACGCAAAACGAGTTCAATACGAACGCAGAACGCGTACGTACCTCCACTTTGTATGGTGTAAGTGCACGCTTCCAACACCAGCAGAGGAACACGTCTGTCATCTTCATTAGGGTCAACACCCAAACCAACCTGACAGGAAAATTCAGTAAGCTCTTTTCTTTAGCCATTAAGAATGTAGTTGGTAGCATGTAAAATTTACTGAAGGGAATTTAGGTGTGTTATTTCAAAACTCTTCCAGAAGTCTCTGCAGAGTACTCCTCCCCCCCTCTCTCTTTTTTTTGGTTCTCGCCCCATTTTCCGCGCAGACAAGACACCGAAAATCCCGTTCCTCGGTCTTTCGTTGCTTCCAAACCCCATGGAAACGCTTGCTACAAAGGCTACCACTCACCGTAAAACAAGACTGCGAGAAAACCTTCATCATTTCCTTCAGATCGTCAGAAAACTTCGTTCTGGACAAATGTAATAACAGTTGTATGTTAGTGAATAAGGGAACTATCTACAAAAAGAACACAACTTAAGTTCACAACTTACCCAGTTTTCAGAAGATTTTGAAATACTGCTTGGAACCTCTCGGGAACTGGAGATAAGACTGCATGGAACATAATCATAATACAATAAGTTGGAAGAAAGTCAATTAAAACCAAGATTTGAGAAACAATTATTTGTGTACCTGGCCTTCGATATTTATTTCAAAATCCTTAACAGAAGCACGCGATATTTTTTCGCTCAGGTCAGAGGAAATTCGATTTCAAGATCTCAGAAGTGTTACATGCAAACACGAAAAGGGCTTCAAGAATGAATGATTTTTTTTTTTCTCCTAGATAACAGAAAGTCTTAAAATTGTACGAAAGAAAGTAAAGGGTAACAAATTAAAGAGTTAGATTTTTTAGCCCTAGGTCACGCATGATTCGTTTTGAAAAATGCAGCGTGACGACTTGTGTTCGTAGTTCGTAATCAGTCTCTCCTGTCCCGTCCTTGTTATTCTTTGGTTTATTCACAAGTGAATGTATGAAACCCTATATATTTGAACTGCGGGTGAAAGATTTCAGAGACAGGAGAGATTATCACGTTTTTTCTTTCCTTCTTTTTTCTTTCCCCGCGAACTGCCTGCTTGCTGGCTAAAATTTACCTTTCTTTCCTTTCTTTTCATCTTCATCGGATAACAAACTGAGATTTGACGACACCAAATCCTGTACACTGCTTAAAAATTCTGGACTTGTAACTTCCTCGACACTGTAGTGAAATTAAAAAATGCACACTTTATGGACAAATAGAGAGGGTGACGTAACCCCGAAAAAAACGTCTTTTTTCTGATTGTATTATAAATACATTTTTCTTATATTTTTACTTTAATGTTAATTTTACATTGTAAAGCGCTTTAGCATATTTTATAATTGCAGCACTATATAAATCCAATCTTATTTTCATTATTATTAAAGAAGAAGTTGTGGCATACAGGGGAACTCAGTCATTCTGACGCTTAGTTTTCATTCGACCATGAAAGCGAAAAACAGCTGACAGACAACGAGCGCAATTTTCTTCGACGGTTACTGATAAAATTTGGTTGGGAATAATCCACTTACAAATTAGCAAGGTACACAATATTTTTTGGGATGGTACTTGTTGGTTAAATGAGACTTTGAAGCACGTACATTTTGCTAAAACGTTGACTCTGCCCCCTCTCCCCCCATCCAGAGGGAGGTAGAAATACTCCTAGTCGCTACAGACTCGCATGCAGACTTAACCTTTTTTTTTTTTGACTCTGCAAAATGCCGAGAATTGATAGAAATTTGGTTTATACCATTCCTCTCATATCAGAATTTCTTTAGAGTGACAATTCAATCCTTACCCCTCTCCCCGTCCGCTAAACAGTGCAGGTAATACAGGCAGAACACTGTTGCTGATGCACCCACACAGTGGACACAGGTACTCTCGTCTAGTGACATCCACACTAAAATGCTGGCCAAGACGCAAAGCTCTTCGTTCCTTCACTACAACAGACGTGTAAAATCCCTGCCAGCAGTCACTGTGCATCATGTGACCACAGCTGCTGACATGAACGCCCCAGTACTGGTCCCCTGGGGTGTACAGCGGGTCCAGCTCGTCACCGTTGTCGAACATCTTCCCGCGGGAACGAGACAACACGGTCGAGCGCTGGACGAAAGAGGCCATAACGATGGCTCGCCCATCACTGTTGACCTGCCAACAGAAAATTAAAAAATTCATCTCAACATTTGTATCACGGCAGCCATATTGAATTTCCCAAACAATCAATTTTCTTTTTTCCTTTCGTTGCAAAGAATTATGCCTTTCCTTGGTAACAGTCATTGCCGCCGTGACAACACAGGTATCCAAAGCTCACTGCGTAACAGTCTTATGTAATACTGTCCAACGACGTAAATAAAGGAGTTTAAATGGGAATGTCACGAAAGTATTCTGTCGTTAACACTTTACCTCTGGCAGAAACTGTAAGCTAAATGTCACACGGTCTCGTTTTTCTCACCTCCTGCTGTTCTTGGCACAAAATACAAGGCTCGGTTGCATAGCGCGGAGATCGCATTCCTTTCCAGCACCGCTGAACACCAAGTACTACTGGTTCTTCTTGTGAGCTCTCTCCGCTGCTCTGCGCAGCACTCGGCTCCACTGTGTTGGGGCTACAGTACATGGGGTAAATAAAACACATCGTAAGTAAACTATCGTCAAGTTTCACCTATGCTAAACTAAGAGCGTAAGACGCGACGAGCGCAGTAAACAACTCGCGTCTCTTTCGCGCTGTAATTTTTCACGTCTGAGATTCGACTCAAAAATTCCATACTGATGACGTAGTGTTCCGTGATTCGTGTAGCATCTCTGATTGGTTGTTGCTGGGTTACAAATTTTCGCGTGCAAGTAACAACCAGTCCAAGACACTGAAAATATATAGATCTCCGTATACTTCGTCATCAGTATGGAATTTTTCAGGATGTAACTTCTAATGCGGGGAAAGAATCGCTGTTAAAACATTCGAGGCCATAATAATATATCCTTTGCTTAAGAAGGCATACTAGCAATCCGATGCCTGCTCGTGTGTCAAACCGCTGAGAACTGTAATAAAAGCTATTAAGCGCTCACAGAGAGACGCCCGTTTACATACGCCAAGGTAGAAGAAAGAATGGCAAATTGACTTAAACCTGTCCACTTGCGTGTGTGATAGGCTATAGGCTCTCAAAAAGCTATCAAGATACAATATAGATTCAAAATATACCCTTCAGTTTCCATTGATGCCAGTAATTCAGCATTTTCCTTGATGAATGCTTTCTGTAAGGCAGACATCTGTGCCATGATCTTGGCTCTTCTCTCCTGAGCAAGCTTCGCCCTCCTTGCTTTCTCCTCTTCCTGTGAAGTGCTCCTCTCTAGTGGGGTACGCTGCACAATACCCACCCCCTGGGGCTTGTGTTCACGCACAACGAGCTCCTCGTGGAAAGTCTACAACAAGTGAGTAAATTTTGATTACCTAGTGTCCCAAACAAGAACTACTTAAATACCATCACAGAAACAGTTATTACAGACGAGGAATCATTTATCTTAATTATGAAATCCTTCACTGTTGTTGTTACTAATGTTATCAGTAGCACCAGATTTCGATTTTCTTCCCAATTAGTCATATGTAGACTGTCAATTTTCATCACTAATCATCAACATATCGTCATGGTTATAACTAATTTAATCTCTGTCAGTAATCGCCATCGTATTTGTCATCATGGTTCTCGCCAGTCACCAACGTTATGATCACAATAACATAATCATCAGCATCATCATCATCGTCATCGTCATCATCATCATCATCATCATCATTATCAATATCATCGTCATCATTATCAATATCATCGTCATCATCATCATTATCAATATCATAGTCATCATCATCGTGGTTGTTGCCATTGTCGTCGCCACTATCATTACCATCACCGTCATCTTCGTAATTGATAATTAATAACAATTCAATAGTTAATCTCCACTTGCATACATCTGCATAATGAAGCACAGATTTATAGCAAAGATATCGCAGAGGGTGTGAAAAAAAAAGCAGGGGACAAATTTGGAGAATACAGTTGAACCCCGCTATTTCGAACTCACAGGGGAAACGAAAAATAGTTCGAAACAGCCGATACTAAATGACTGAAGGGAAAATCCGAGGGAAATGGTTTTGAGTTCGAAATGACGGGGGTCCAACTGTATCAGCAGTCACTCATGAAGCCATCAAGTAGCGCGATGACCCAGCAACAGAGAAGTCTTGTTTTGATTCTCAGTCCAAGTGAACAAGTTACCTTAATAATCCAGTCGAGCTGCGCAGAGTGTTCCTCGATCACTTCACTACTTTGAAGGCTCTCCAGTGACGCTAGAAGAGACTGAGGATGATCTACAAACACCGAACATGACAAAACATTGTCAGAAACACCCACATTTGACAATGAACCAAACATTGAAAACTTATTTGAAGTTCGATAAAAGGAAAATAACCCCTCAGCGAATTTGGAAAATCGTTTCGAGCGCTAAACCTTCCTAGGGACAAAACCAACATATTGAAAACCACTGCTACGTTTAGTAGGACGGCGCAAAACTGCAAAATTAACCCTAACAGTCTTTGTGATTGCCAATGGTCAGAAGTGATAAGGTCAGAGCTGCGCATGCGTCAGGATGATACGGCGGCGCCAAATTCAAACCGCGGCGTTCGGTTTGACTCGGAGAGTCGGGTTACAGGGAGAGTTACATAAAATCCTAAATACCTTGTTTTGAAGTTGCCATGGAAATAAAGTTAAACGCATCAGTCTTTTGATTCATCCTGTGTCTTTTTTCTTCGTGAAGAGCAAGACAAATCACATGAAGAACCTACAGAGGAGAAACAAAAAATGGTATATTCACCATGTTCTTTTGATCCTTACGTAAATCAGTCTAAAATATAAAAAAGAATCTTAAGTAACCCTCGGCTAGTGTATAGCTAAAGGCTCGTGGGGCCGAACAATAAGCCACATTCGTATTCTAAGGGTTGGACTGGAACTAGCTTGCAAGTGAGGCTAATGCGGGGAGTCGTTTCAAATGTAAATGACATTAATCTCTTTTTAATGATATTCCCCCGCACGAGCCTCAATTGCAAGCTAGTTCCAGTCCACTACCGAGAATACGAAGTTAAAAATTCAAATCAAACATAACAAGGTTAAAGCCTCAAACTGGCCGGTGGCAAACTAGTTGGCTATTTACAAACGTAGCCGAGGAATCGAACTCGGGACCGACTACCGAGAAAAAAACAACAGATAGTGGTCAGAGCGGGACTTGAACCCGCGAACTCCGGATTTCAAGTCCGGCGCCCTATCCACACTGCCACGCTGCCTCCAGTCAACACTAGTAATCAATGATAAGAAACACTCATAATCAGCTACTTACCTGTTGTACCAGGAGATCTGTAACAGCTCTGGGTTGTGCAGTGGTTGCTCTTCTAATCAGAGAGTTCATGAGTCCAACAAGCGTTTTACAGCACAACACATTCAACACCTTGCTGAACGGTGTACAGAACTCGGGGGGGATGGGTGGTGGACCGCCTGGAAAACGCGCAATGCACAGTCACAAAAAATTTGAACTAATCCACTACAACGTAGCCTGCGAACGCAGACGTATTTCCGGCTGTCGCTTGTCTCCGCCGAAAATAACGTCTGCGAACCCGAGCCAGGAAACGATTTCTGTGACGTAATGACTTTTGTTTCTCCTTGGCCTATTAGATTCCTTGATAGAATAAAACTCGAGTACTCCTCGCAGTAAATACCTCGCGCAGTAGTTCTGGGGCTACTTGAGCTAAACTGTGATTGGCTTAAAATTCCTACGTCTTACTACAAATATACAAGTTGCTATACCTTTAACTTCGTTTTCCTTTTTCACCCTCTTTCTTTGCTGTTCCTCGGCCTAATGGAGAAAAATGTGCGATGTCTAAATTTAACCATAGTTAATAGAGGAGTGGTTATAAAACCTGGCAAAGTTCTTTGTTGCATGTTTTTGCTTGCTATTTTGGGAGTTGAGCCTGCAAAAAACCTGGCAAAATACAAAAGGTGGTTATGTGTGCTTATACAACTAACGAATAGAAAAATTGCGATTATGTAATTCATGCATAGTCTATGAACATAAAACAAAAGATGTGCAGGGTCAAGGACATTCCAAAATAAATCTTAACCTGTTTGTTTGCTTACGAAAAAACCTCGCAGAACTTTGTACGATCAGCTCAAGATTCCTTTGACATAACTAGAACCATTTACTATCATTTGCTGTCACAGACAGACAACCGAATGTACCTTAGACTGTTCAATCCGCGTGTAGTGATAGAAAAATGGATTGTAGTCCTTGAGATATTCTTCTTTCAGTTCATACAATCCTCGTCCTGTAACTCCAGGTTTCCTGCAATAAAATAACAACAGTCCGAATCGAATTGGAGCATAGCATTCTTTTCGGCGCAGTCTGATTGAGTACTTCAACTCGGTATGATCCCTGCCAATCGTCTGTGAACACAGACGTATTTGCAGCTGTCGCTTTTCTCCGGAGACAAGCGACAGCCTGAAATACGTCTCCGTTTCCAAGCTATACCAACAGTAATCTTTTTTATCCTGCTTACTGAAGGGTTTGATAATTAACACACCTTTTCTTGATCTGGAACGGCGATGGTTAGCATCAGAGGATATTTCAACTTTCAAACTATTTTATATGGTACAGTAGATATCACGCCCGGCTAGTATGCGGGGAGACACTGGTTCGAATCCTTCTCGGGACACGAAGTTTTCTTTCATTTCAGAGAAGTGTGTCGGAAGCCGCTTGTAATTTTTTAACGACTTTCTATTATAAGTATTTCATGCCAGGAAAAACCGCCCTGAACATTAACTGTAAAACATGTAGACAAGTCGTGCCTTACTTAAAGATTGACACAGATTCAATGATTCCATCCACGCCTTCCTCGTCCTCTAACTCGTTGTCCAGCAGTGGAAGAGCCTTGATAAGTTCGCTATGGGTCATGGGACGCAGGCATAACTTGTGGATAATCTCACGTCTCATGAAGTCATCCGCTGACACACGGCCAACACCAGGCATGTACCGCTCACCTGTTGACAAAAGGGAAATATTTTAACTGTTGGGATTTCTTAAATATACCTGGTGAAGCGCAAGATAAGGTTTAGTTCCCACAGCGACGACATGACGACATCAGAAGGACGTTATGCTGTTATGTTTGCAGTGTGAACATACTGACATAATGACATAACAGCATAAACATAACGACATGAGGGAAAAACTGATCTTTTCCTTGTCTTCATGTCGATGTTCACATTACTGACGTAAGCGGTTATGTCGTCATGTCATCGCCAGTGCGAACTAGGAGTAACTGCTACGCTAGGCACGTTGTTTATGTAGGCCTTAACAAACTCGATCTGTTGTCTTGACAATCATCAATGCTTTTACAGACCTACACGTGTTATAAACGTTAGTTCATGTACATGAAGCAGTCACGAGTCGTGCTTACCTACAATGGCTATAAGCAAGGAAAAGAATGATTCTGCAATCGTCAACCTTTGGTTAAGTCTCTCCTAAAACAAAACCACACATAAAACATCATTAAATGCATTTTCATTTGGTACCGTAATAAACAACAACATAACCAACGACAACAACAAAAACTTCTATTTCACCCCAGAGTTCGAAATAATTAATTACAATAATATAGATTAAAAACAAAAATGATAGGGGTGTTGGCTACCTGAAAGAGTTGAAAATGTTTGACAGCCAATTCAAAGAAAAGATATTTTACTTGTTTAGGTCAGCGACACAAACAAACAAACAAAGACAATTACACACACAGATTGAAATAAACAAACAGTTAAGCTTACTACCAGTCGACTAAAGTTCTTACACTGATTGCAAAACAGTATTTTATCGCGGAAGAGCGACGTACAGAGATGTAATAATCTTGAATAAAGTGGTGTTTCATTTTCTCTTTAAACAAAGACAATAAAGATGAAGTGTCATCAGTTAGCATCTCTCTCAAACACGTTAATATAGTTCACTGTCACAACACTATTTGTGACACACACGTAGATCAGATTTCTAAAGCAGCTTTTCACTCGACAAAAAAAAATGCGCAATTTTCGGAACGGGAGCGAATGGTTGGACATTTTTTGGGTCAGATTCCAAAAAATCCAAAACCTGTCGAATTTCCTAGAGCAAACCATTCAACCGAGAATTGTGAAAATTCTGGGAGCAAAATTAATGCATCAATAACAACGATAAAAAACACCCTTTGATAGAAAAATTACAATTTAGTTTACTTATTTTAAACTTTGTGCACATTACATAATATTTTGATACAATAATTAACTGACTTACTCAGGATAACCACAAGTTAACTTTCGGGAAGGTGAGTTTTCTACGCGAGGTTGTCCTCGTTTCCGGAACGTTTGGAAACATTTTAACATCCAATACAGTTCAAACCGGGATGTTCAGTCGAATGAAAAGCGCCAAGCAGTCAGGTGAAAAGAAATATTTCGCATGAAATTAAACATTAATTACCTGGTCATATTTTGTATCGTCAAAGTCGTGTCTAAACAAAGAAAAGAAATGTTAGAAAATTTATCTAAGAATGACGAAAGCATCTTAAGACTGTTCAACTCTCAGCAAAAGACGTAAATCAAGGCAGATTTAAGATGTGAATTCTTCAAGCAAATTGTTTGCTTAAAAACGAGTCGATTAATCAAATAGTATCGGGGTGCACTGAATTAGTACAATTAGATATTTACGACCTTAGTTTCGGATTGAGAGGACAAACCAAAACACTTAAGACAGTGTTTTCTCCACATTTCTTACACCTCAAAGTTCGTCAGATACCTCGCTGCCCGTCGTATTTTCAATTCTTCTCCTTTTCTGGAAATGTGATGAAACGCTATCTCGATCTCGTCTTACATAGATTACACGATAGGAAGTGAGAACTAAATACATGTACCGCCTTATGCGGCATCATTTTAAAGGGATTAAAGCTATCCTGTATAAATACGACCGCGCTCCTACGTAATTCACGAATTTCCATCGCAAATTATTTCTTTGTTTGCTGCTTTTTTTTCTTGACGATAAAAAGATTATAAGAACAGCAACTAAACGCACCTGGACCAATCCACCAAATCAAACTTGTCCAGCATGGCTAGCATGAAGTAATCACTCTCCAAAAAGGACGCCACAACCTTCAGCGGAAACAAGACAACAAAATTTAGCCGAGTCACTCCGAAGACTGACCGCGCTCGACGCGTCAACTTTCCAAGGTCACCACCACAGTTAAGCTGCATAAACACTGTATCAACTTACAATAGTCGATACAATAACTTCATGGTAAGTGATAATCAGCATTGTAATTATTCAGATATGCAATTTACCTGTAGCATCATTACATCCTTGTCAAACATATCTGCCCGACATCTCACATTCAAATAATTAAACACCTGAAAAAGAAAAACACAAAGCATAATAACGAGATAAATAAATACTGCAAAGTCTATATAACTAGTTTTAGGCCCTGCTAAGGGGCGCAGGGTGTGTCTTGCGTTATTACAAATTTTGAATTGCGATTTCTAGTGAACTCACCTTTTCATAGGTTGATTCAGTCGAACCAGAAGCATATCAGTGATATGCTTCTGGTCGAACATAACGCGACAGATAACTTTGTTGACACCAAAGTGGTATTATTTCAATTTGAACGCGGAAAAAAGAGAACCAAAACTCCAACAGATCTTGACAACTTGCCCGAAAAAATTTGAATCGACAGTTCCATAGTTGCTACGACCAAACTGCAAATCAACATTGGAACACTGCACTGCAATATTGCCGAGTCCCCGTCAAAAGAATATCCAGTTTGAGTGTAATAGAGCCCTGCCATACTACTACGGAGAAATTTGAAAACGCAGCTTTACTTCTACGGTTAGGCCTACCGTCCACACTAATCCGTCAACAAAACGGAGATTTTCGAAAACGCTCAGCAAACCGGAAGAATTTGAAAACGCCGGCTTTGCGTTTTAGTGCGGACGGAAAATATACATGTACATGTACGTACCTGATTAATCACAGAGTAACCATTCCTTCGCCACATTCCAGCTTGAACTTGTGCGACCATGACCAGGGTACGAAGCGGGTACTCCATTAAGAACAGCTTCAGTCGGTCATCCTACAAAACGCGTATATAATGCCATCAATAAATATCGAAAAAAGTGAAGTAGGACACACACACAAAACATGCTTTCAAAGTTCTTTGTTCAGTACTAGACTGCCAGAAGACGAAGCCCACTGACAGAACCAACTATTAGTGTAACTCTCGCATAGTTATGTCAGGGGAGACAAGGATATGACTGTGGGGGAAAGTATGAGACGAACCCTCACAAAACTAAAAAGCCTGCAGAGGGAGGCTTCTTCAATCCCAAAAGGAAAACACCTTTTATTTTAACGGCTTCTTGCCTTAATTATGCCATAATTTAAACGGAGTTGGGGAAAATCGAGGTTGCCTTGGAGTTTGCTCCCAAGCTAATATCAAGGATAAAAAAATGACAGAACATACGTGTAGGATCATTGGAGACAAGACTTCCTTCTTAGTCATGTGAAGGACTTGACAGGTTGCAATGTTAAGTACAGCATGGCCGTACAGCGTAATTCAAACAACTAAAACTAAAATACTCAATTTTACCTGAGTTTCAAACCCAAACAGATCCCAAAAGGACAGTTGAAACTTGTCACACAACAGCAGAAGACCTGAAAGACGGCATGTTAAACACAGTTCGTCACTTGACCGCAAGAAAACTCTTAGATTTATTATAACGTTTTACGTAAGATAATAATCATATGGATAACAAAATTCTTGACTGTGATTGGTTCTTACCCATGGGTTATTTATTTGACAGTAATCAGTATTTGACAGTAGATTGAGCAACATTTAGGCAAAGTAATGGACATGGCTCACGGATAGTGATCTGAACTCTGGGGATGGTGGAAAGCATAAAAGCATAGCGTTAAATATTGATAGATGTCTCCTTTTGAAAACCGTTAAATATGAAGAAGTTTACTTGAGGCTGATTGTATGGCCGCGATAGCCGGGGGAAGGGTGGTGGAGGCTATAAACGGCATTTTACAGTCCTTTTTGAACAAATGTTATTCATCCTTATTCAATCTCTTATTTGGGTACTAATTTTCCAAATTTGGGATGCTAACAATGACGTCATCAAAGACACGTCACATAGTCCGTACCTGCGAGGAATCTTGAGACCGGTAAATGAACAGAAATGGGTGAAGACGAAACATCATACTTAAACAACCTCAAAGAACGTCCAGACACTGAAAACAGAAACACAAGAGCTCTTCATAAAACAAAAGATAATAATCACTATCTACGAAACACAAAGCTGAAAAACATATTTCACAGAATTTCAACCTCACAATCTACACATGGAATCAGAATATCCCATACAGAGCCCGTCACAGGTAACTTTGCATTTTGTCTGCAAAGGCTGCAGTTATTGCATTTCGTAAACATTGGTTCATCGGATAGTCTGTGTCCTTTGTGACCGGCTAAATTGATTGGTTTGGTTCTGGTTTGGTTCTGGTTTTACGAAACGATAATATCACGGTGTTTGAATCGATCAAAACAAATATCCAGTCCAAATGATGTATACAGCCTCACTGAAAATCAGTCCAAGATACTACGCGAATCTCTCAGTGCAAAGCAGCTTCATCAGAATGTCGATTCGAATCGAATCGAGAGAGAAAAGACTCTTGAGCGGGATAACAGAGCCTAACGTGAACCCTCACTACTGAAAACTTGTCAAAAGATATGAAATTTCTGACATGAGCTCAGAAGCTCACCTTGCAAGACTTTCATAACAACTTCCTCCTGCTTCTTCCTCGCTTCAAGAAGTGTTTTGATAGATTCAAGGATGGCTGTCCTGAAGATCAGCACCTGTAGTACAAGACATAAGCATTGTTATTCGCATTAACGCTAACATAACCTTTATTTAATCACGGTAAAATCATCAGGAAGGCTTAGCCAGAACAAAAATAATTATTCACTCTTTTAAGAGATTTGTCTAACCTCACAGTTGTATTTATACTACAGTGTAGTTATACAATATCAAGAAGACTGACTACCAAAATTATTTAAAAAACCTAGTCGCTTCATGCTACAGAAACCGGAGATAAGCTTCGGCCTGATGGGCCACTTGACTCGTATGCAGACTTTACCTTTCCTAAGCAAAAAGACTTAAGTTGCTTGCAGTGTGTGACTGACATCTTTCACAGGACAGGTTCTGAACAGAACCTGTCACTAGACTGCAGTCCCTTGCATCAGCTGTATTACTAGCATACAGTTTACAGTGAAACCTGTATTAAGCGGACACCCTTGGGACACTAACTAGTGTCCGCTTAATACAGGGTGTCCGCCATAAACAGGTTCAAATGTATTGTGCAATAATAGTTTATTAGTAAACCTTTCGTAACACAGTGTAAGATCAATGACTGCTCAGAGCACAATATCCAGTCAGTCAATGCATCAATCTGGAATAATATACTTAGCTTTAAAACGACATCACTGAAAAATGTTAAGGAGTCTGTGCTGAGCTTTTAGAAGTAAAAAGCCCTTGAAATGTCCATTTATCGCAGGTTTTGCGCAGCAAAATGGCTTGATATTTGTGTCTGCGTCTGCTTAACAGAGGTGTCCGCTGAATGCAGGTTTATTTTACAGTAAATGTGGGAAGAAAATTTAGGGACTCAAGCTGGTGTCCACTTTATAGAGGGTGTCCGCTTGATATGGGGTCCGCTTAATACAGGTTTCATTGTACTCACGTCACTAAAGCACCAATCATAAACCAGCGCGTAAACTGGCATCATTCTGATTTGTAAGGTGAATGCTCCTTCATAGTCAGGTTCTGTTTCGATATGCCGACCAGTTTTACGGGTTACCATGTCCATTCCCTGTGGAAACAAAATTTTATGTTATCTGTAAGTACCACAATACACTATGATGTATAAGCAGTAAAGCAGCTACGACACGGTTTGTGCATCTTGAAAAGTTTAGCCTAAGTTTGTCAACTTCGTTGTTTGTAATCCGTGTCAATCTTCTCCATCCTTTAACCATCCTTGTTCTTTATGGTTTATTGTCATCTCTTTGGTGTTTTTCTGTGTTGGTGAACTACTATTTTCAGGTTTCCTTCTATTTAAAGGTAATTTTGTACGTAGCCGAAATAACTCAAAATAGCGTGCTGTTTCGACAAAGGTTGACCCAAAAAAACGTAAAAGCGTCCGCGACAATGGTTATGCCGATTGGTATTATGGGTAATGATAGTTCATCATAGCTTGATTGTGGTTCACGGTGTTTCAGCAAGAATGAAGGAGAAAGAATGAATACACATGTTTGTGATGTTTCCTTCTGTCGAACTGAAACACTTATGTCCAGGATTGAATACAAGTATTGTTTAATTAGTACTTCATATTTGGCAGGGTTATTTGACGTTTTCATTTCACTTCATATTTAACAGAATTGTGTGTGTTTTGGTGACTTTTTACCAGTGAGGACACTTTGTGATGCTGATCACAAGGAATTTGAATCTCATTAGCGTTCAATCCTGGACTTATAGCACTTGCCACTGTTTGTTTAATGTTAGCACTGAGTCTCCATTGTAGTAGTGGTAGTAGGCATCCTTCGTACTTGAGGTTCATGGATTAGCAATCCCAGTGTTGGCTCGGTGCAGCGTTTGCTGTGGCTAAACAGTCTAATTTGTGATTTACAGTCTCACAGATACGACTGCAGTCCTGGGACACAAAGTCTGCCTCGTGTAGGAATTCTGAAATTTCATAACTGGCCTTCCTCTTTGCTATTTTCCCCTCTAAGGCTAGCGTGATATGTTGTTCTCCAGTTGGGAGTGTTTACGCATCTCTTTTCTTCCTGCCGTTGGCCAGTGCCCCTCCGTCTCTACGTTGAACCCGGTGGGATTCACGTCCCTTTTGCACACATCCTCATAACAAAGTTTTGCATGGTCGCATGTTTATTTGATTTTTCTCTTATTCACTTACCTGCATACATTTAAGCAACCCAAAGAACTTGTCCAAAAACTTAATGAATTTTCCTCGCAGTTCCTCTGTCCACTCTGTCGGCTTGTGTAGCAGAATATACCTAAAGGTATTTATTTAACAAAGTAATAATAATTCAAATAAACCTTAGTGCTCGTAGGCCATAAAGTTCATTTTTTTTTACTTGTGATTACTTTTGTGATTACTTTTGCTCAGGTTCTATAACACAAAATGTTTACTCACTTCAGGTCTGTGATCATGAAATGGGCTCTTTTGAGTTTTTGAGATTGCTTCTGAAACTCAAAGGTTCCCTGATCTAAAATAAACAGGAAAAATACTAAAACTGAAGACTGCACAGTGTGGAGATGCACTTGATTACAAATTATACCAAGTTATACAATCATCATTTTTTTTCCTTTCTATCTGTCGGGCCCCCCATTGTTCAAAGGAAGGCTACCACTATCCACCAGATCAGTCGCTCTGTTGTGAATAGCCTGAGTAGGAGGGAGTTTACGAAACCACGACGGCAACGGGAACGTCACTTACCAAAAGAATTAATGAGCAGTACAATGGCTGTGCACTTGCCTTATAATTCTTGGGACATTTCTTTGCCGTCCTCTGCAAGACCCACAATAAGCACTTAATGACTGAACCCAAGGGAAATAGTGAGTCGACGGGAAACAAAACTCACTGTTTCCCGCGGGACCAGTCATTAAGTGTTTTGTTATACTTCCCAACTCAAAAATAGAAAAACACTGAGAAGAAATCGTTTGCTTGACACCGGCTGGCTCACAAATTTGCCGCGGTTTCAAGGAGTACGACCTGATCACGTGAGAGTCGAAAGTTCAAGTTGTTGTTTCCCTAGGGAGTTAGTGAGTTTTGTTCGCCCTAGGGAGTTAGTGAGTTTTGACCCACAACACGTGACACGTTCTCCTCCAATCGAAAAATGTATTTGAGTTGGGAGGTGTAACAACGTGAAATGACCAAATTCTGCGTTGTATGGAGAAAGTGAACAACGACGGCTAATTTTTTAAAATTTTATTTCAAATTTATCGCTGTGTTCCGGATTTAGTTTTGCGATAGTTTTGACAGTAATAAACAAAGTAAATGACCTAAGAGTATCCCAAGATTGGTAGGTAAAATGTAAATTTATTTTATACTCGACTTTGTCCCTCAGCGTCACCGCCCTGGTTTCGTAAACGCCTTAGTATTAACACGACATACTATGCAATCCACTATAAAGTATTTTATCTAGTACATAGCATCATCTACTCTTAAGACAAACAGGTGCAGAAACAATAATTATAGAGCCCAAACTTACCATTTAGGAAAGGCTGCAGTTGGTCCATAAATGCCCAAAGAATCACTTCCAATACATTACGTTCTAATATTAACATTCGTCCCTAAAATGAGAACACATAACAGGGTGTCAAGGCTTCAAGTAGGTTTATTGTGATTGGCTGCCTGCATAAGCAAGTTAGCCCCATTCCACCCTCTCGGTAGACAATCACAAGGCATGCGATGTATTTTTCCTTCCTTTTCATTGGCCCAGAGCCCACCACATGACCTGTAAATAACGTCCGATGAATAATGGTCTGCTCATGCATAATGCCGTCTAAAAGCATTTTGCTGCAAATAATATTCTGCTCATGCATAACTGCAACCAAGCTCTTGTATGAAAAATGGCAGACCACTTCCTTGAGCTGTCAGAGAGTGATTTAAAACGAACTTGGTGATCGAATGAATATTGAACTCAGGTAGCACAACATAGCATGATTTGACAGTATCTTGCAGATCGATTATTTGTCAAAACACAATATTTTGCTCAACCTCGTCCAATAACTGTTAATTATTAATTACCCTGTATAATTACCATCATTAAAATAATATCTTACTATTGTGGGGACAGTATACAGTTGAACTGATAAAGATGCCACCTGTTGAAAATAAACCGGAAGTAATTTAGATTTTCAAATACATTATACTTAGACCATGCATATGTATCATTTTACATACATTTACAAAGCACAATAAATAATGAGCAGTAATACTAAATTAATTTTCTCCACAGACATAACATTTATCTGTTCAAAGAAGTAACAGCTTTCCAAGAGGAAAGTTCAACAAATACAGTGTACTGTGAGTTTCAATTAATAAACAATAAATTATTGAATGAGGTTTTTGCAATATCCAGAATAATCAAGGTCAAGGCAGGGGCTATCAGCTGAAGCCAAAGGCTGAGGCTGATAACCCTTACCAAGACCTTTATTATTTGGATATCACAAAAACCGAACCTAATGATTGTTTTATTATACATTGAACAAAAAAAAGGAAGTCATGTTTTTGCTTCTTCACTGACGGCAAGCAACACAAAGCATGACAAAATACTGCAGAACAGATTACCCTTAGAAATCATGCATCACGGTCATACATGACATGATTATCCATGACCTTGAGTGTCCTTGACATGATTATTGTATAATCTGCAGCTAGATGATGTCCCAGGCGCTGATTTCGAAAATTCACTGTAAGCTTTTGGCCAATCAGAGAACAGAAAGTGAGTTCAATGTATAATAACTGATAAAACTGAGCACCCCTCCATATTTCAGAAGCAAGGTGGAGGGTGTTGCTCTCGTTATCCTTCAAATAATTTCACATAAAGGATGAATCCACACTGTGTGAGAGATCCACATGTAAGCCAAACTATCATATCAAAGTCATTCATTTTTGTTGGTATTGAAAATCTGTTCAAAACATTCAGTTCTACTCAATATATTTGGAATAAAAACTGCACGGGGGGAAGAAAATTTAAGTCCCTAGGCTTCATTTAGATGGGACATGGGTGTCTGGGCATCCTGTTGACAGCCACTTTTTAAAGAAAATTGTTTTATTTTTCATATGTTGCAATATAAATCGTTTATTTGAGAAGATCCAATAGCACATTTTGGATTACCACTTTTCAAATCCTGGTCAAAAACCTGGTAGGGACATCACTTAGTGAATATCATCAGATGTCCCACAGTTCTGTATCACATGACTTGTTCAGACCAATCAGGTTCTAAGAAAAACAATGGTTTTGAATCACATGGGTACATTGATCTCACTACTCACTGATACATTGTGTTCGTGATCATCCTCAACAAAATCCTTTTGAATTTGACTGTAGTGCTGTCAATTAAAAATGAAACAACTTCAGTCACATAATTATACATGTACCACATCTACGATGGAGGCAGCGTGGCCAAGTACCCAGCACATCAGATTCGCAATCCAGCAGTCCCAGGTTTGAGTTCCACTCTGAATAATAACTGGATTTGTTTCAAGATAGCCCTGAGTTCAAATCCCTGGCCATGCTTGTAAATAGCCAACTGGTTTGCCTCCAGCCAGTTGAGATTCTTAACAATTTTGTTATGTTTGATTTGAATTATGTATCATTTGTTTGCTCAGCACCACTAGCCTTTGTGCTATAAACAATGACAAGGGTAAATAAAGATTATTATACCACTATTATTATTATAATTGTTATTGCTAGTGTACCAATAATATTATTGATGCACATGGCTATGAGGGAAAATTTTAAAGAAAAGAGAATTCTTTTATGCACAATACATACATGCACTTGTATTGTGTTGCATTCAATAACATTTATTACATTTTTGTAAAAACAGCACTCGAAAAAAGTGCCATGCGGTAGTCCAGGACAAGTCAGTTTTCCTGCTACGCAAGTAACTTTTCATTCTCACTTGCCTGATGATCAAGAAATCAGGCAAGTTGTCTGGCAACCAAATCATTAGATGAGCAAACTAAGACTTGCCCAGGGCAAGCAAAAATTTGAGAGCTACTTGTTCCAAGGGCAAGCTGCAATCCAAGTTTATTTTAAGCCCTGATTAAATTTCAGGTTTCTTCCATTTCTAAAATGGTCATATGCCCACAGTACATGAATCATTATTAATTATTATTAATTACTGTTTCCTACCTTGGTGAAATGAATAGCAAATGCTTTCTTTCCCACAGGATCCATCAACATTCTACAGAAAGAGTGGACAATGACTGTCTGATCAATTATTCTTTGGACTAAAAATATGTCTTGACAAGTTTTGAAAACCCCAAAACAAACTTAATTTACTTAATAAATACAATACTTACGTGTTCATGAACAACTTGTGGGTGTGGGCTCTCGCAACTAAAACGAAAACATTACTTTAGTCGTGTACCAGGGCTTTGTGAGCTTTATACATAATTATTTAGGTACAGTACTAAGAGGAGAGGCAGCCCCAAAGAACAGGTTTCTAATCTAGTCTGCCTGGCTGTTCTGAGATACAGGTAGGCAATGATTTTCATACAACATCAAACAGACAGTCCACCCTGACTCAAGCATGGTGAGTGGTGTCATGCTTTGATTGACAGCTGCCACGCTTTTGTTTTTGACTGTTTTGTTAATGCATACAACCAAACTGAACTGTTACGTTGTAGGTACAGTACCTTTCCACAATGTCGAGTCAGATAGGAGCACTCTGCTAAGAAGATCAGAATCTTCTTTGGGTATTAGGACAGTGTTACAAAGGATTCGCCTGAGACCATCTAGTAGAACACAAAATGTATATTGTCAGTTACTGGAATGATATTCTTATCCTCACTTCTATAGGCGTAGGCTGGAGGACCTAAATAAAAGCCTTACTGGAGGGTTATACACGTATGTAACTTAACTGGCTGGGATGCAAGGTCATCGCAGGTTTTAACTCAACTTTGCCAGTTTATAACAATTTATATCATAATTAAATGAATGCGTGCACTCTGATTGGTCAATCAGCTATGGTTTATTGTGCCAGTAAACTCATGGAAATTTCGCGTGTCTTCTGAATTATTATATAATTTAAGCAATATACCACAAGTTTCTCTGGTTTGAAGGCATGATAAACCACTTGGGATGTTGGAAGAACACTCTAAGAATTCGTAAATCACTTGCCTGCAGCTCGTGATTTACGAATTCTTCTCATGTTCTTCCAACATCCCATGTGGTTTATCAGCCTATAAACCATAAAAACTTGTGGTCTATTGCTTAATTGTGGGCATGCATCCAGTTATGTATACCATTAGCTGAGCAGCACACATCTCTGTTTACACATACATGTAAGTTTGTCCTCTACTGAACAGACATTTGACAATTATTGAGTGTAAGGTCTATTAAGTGTGATTTGATGTTATCCTTATGTACTGCATGTGGTCCAGACGAACATAATCTGATAGGTAAAATGATTAATAAAGATTTTGATCATCTCAACAGCTTGCATTTTTGCCCTGACCTTTGAACGCTGGCCATTTCTAAAGCCTTTTTCATGAAAAATCTTAATGGGCAGGCTGGGTATTGAAACCAGATGAGAAGAACTATTGACCTTACGAGTTCAATCAAATTGGCTTTGGTGTTGATGAAGACAAAAAACATGAACAAAACCAGAATGTAATCCATCCAAGACTTCTACATGTTCAACTAGACCAAACAAGCTTGATCATCGACGACCAAGAGCTTGAAACCAAACACATTCAGAACATCATTATCATGTTTTGACATGTTTCAATAATATTTTTTTTGCTAACAAAAAGAAGTGGACAATTATTAATTTTAACAAACCTGAATAATTTGTGATCTTATTTAGCCAGCCTAGCATCTGAACAGCGCACATTTGATGAGCGATGACTTTATGATGCATCACACGGCACTTCAGTGGTTTATGACTAGGTCCTGACGTGCCTTGCTGTGACAAAGCACAAACATACAATAAGCTGCGGAGTTATCAAGTGTAACTAAACTGTCTAGTTTTATCCCTACCCCTTCGAATTGAACTTCTTTATAAGAAAAACTTTCCTCTATATGGTCAAACAGGTGGGCCAATCGTCATCACAGTCAGCCAATTTGTACAGTGCCTGGCCCTTTATGAAGCCCCTGCTACACTGTAAATTAAAATACTTGTTTCATCACTTCTGCTCACAATCTTATTTTATTATTACCTTGATCAATCTTCTGGAATGCTCACATTCACTATAACTTCCTGATCTTACAATGGATCTTCCCTAATGAAAGAAAATGAAGGTTTCAACATCTTGAAGAAGCATACACTGCACATGCTACATAACTGTAAAAAATAGTTCAATATGCAGGATATACAATCATGTATGTGAATAATACAATAAGAAAAAAAAATGTGTTTAAGATAGTCAAGTTGGTAACTATCAAGTTGAATACATCATTCTATGATGAAATAAAAATCAGGGATGAAAATGTTAATGTGACTGTGTTCACCACTATGCAAGGGAGTTGAAGAAATGCACACAAAAAATTGAAAGGTGTACTCACCCAAAAGGGCAGACACTTGCTTGGGCAAGTGGGTTAGCACTATAACTTTTTCATTACCCTCTTTGGGAATGTGCTTTGTAGACCAGTGGATTTACAAAGTGGTTGTTCACTTAGGATAAACATCACATCATGTATTACTTAAGTTATAATCCATCAAATATTTTCATTCATGCACAATTGGTCTAAATGCGTCACGTGACCGAATATTCCCCAGTTACAAAACTGGGGAATATCTGAGAATATTCCCCAATTTTCGAAACTGAGTGTGTTGTGAAAAATATTTGAAGGATAATAAACAAAATAGCCTCCATTTGACTTTGAAAATATGTTCGGATATTTGTCCTTGGACATTATCTGTTTCTCAGAGCTCACAGTTTTCCTCGAGCTTCGCTCTCAGAAAACTGTTTACTTCTTGGAACAGATAATGACAAATATCCGAACATATTTTCATGCCAAATGGAGGCTATTGTTTGTTTATTACATCATTTTATGTCTTACCTCCCTGTCCACAATATTAGCATAAGCTAGAGCCTGGGTTTGGGTGCACCTGGGAATTGCTTGCTGTAATGTTCGTATCACCTGTCAAGGTACAATGTTCATTTTGTACAAATGTGCAACCACATTTACATCTACAGTATGTATCTCCATGTTCAATCAAAAGTTTAAAATTATATGCAATACAGTGGTACATGTACATGTAGTTACCTCTAATATGTTTTAGAGCTCTTATATCACACTGCACCACCTGGGAGGTGTATTGCCAACAATAGAGGGAGGGCTCATTTCTTTAATACTCAAGTCATAAATCAGACAAAATAGATAGAATGGGGAGACTTTTAAAGTTTATTTCTGGATTAGACTCTCCTCCATAAAAAAAAACTGTATTTAATGCAACATGATGGGGGAAGAAAATTCCATTTGAAGACATAAGAACAGCAATTAAATATTACTTTTTCGTGTCCAAAAAATTATACATGCATTTACGTAGTCTGTTTTGCTGTGGCCGTGATCCTAATTTCAGTCGTACTCTACATTACCGAGGTGCTATACATGTATTTTCTCACCCACTGTGGACATCAGGTGGGACCACGCAGCAAAGATAAGGTCTTGCCGTGCTCTGATAAGTAGATACTTTCAGGCAATACGAAATTGTCTTTGCTTAAAATGTTTGGAACACAGAGGGGGCCTTAGGAGAAAAAACATGAAAGACTGCATTTGTTCATAGTTTATCGTAGGAAAAGATTTTCAGGGCATACATACCTCCTCATAAGTATGAACTTCATCATTGAACAATACTGTGGCAAAGGTGTCTTCATTACAACTTCAAAGAACAAAACATTATTTTAATTATCTTGTGTCAAATAACTACTGGTACAAATCAGGAACAATTATTTCCCCCACCGAAGAATGAAGGGTGAAGGACAAATACACTGATCAGACCCTTTTGGGTTGTGTTCTTGGGCAAGACATTGTCTTAAGACTATGGTATCTTTATAAACGTACGAGTACTTACAGGCACCAGCAAATTATTAGCTACCTGTATATGTACTGCAAGGACAGCTCCATACAGTGCTGACAAAATGTAGGTACATGTCACTTGCAAATATTTTAATATGTGGCATCCACTGTATGAGGGTAAGCAATAACACAGATTAACTACTCATAACCCCTTATGCTGCAGAAACAAGAGTTAAGAGATCACATGCACATGCTTCTGGCACCACAAACTACCAGGGCCAAACTTTACCTCACAGGATCTAGTTATTATACAATAATGTGATAGTAGAGCAACATAAACAAATCTTTATCAATGTTGACTCCTATTCTCTAGACTATGTCTTAAGTGCAGCCTTCACCTTCATCTTGTACACGCACAGTTTAATGAAAACTTACGTTACATCAAGGTAATCTGGGAGTTCATCCGTTTTGTCCCAGCAGATGAGATCAATGCAGTAATTTAAAACAACACTGTAAATGTCAACTCCTCGTTCCAGTACATCCTGAGGCAGCTTAGCCATTGGATTCTAGAGTGAAAAGAGAACACACAGTCAAATTCGTCATATTAAAAGTGCATGTCTACATGTACTATTACAATATCAGCTCACAATTTCATCAGAGAGGCATATTTTCATTGATCAACAATCTTGAGATTACTACTGACTGATAGCAACATACAGCAAGGGGCTTTAGCTATCAATGAAAGTTACGGAATCCTGTCAGCCTGAGCAGCCTTACTTTCAACCCCTCATCTATTAAACCCACAATATCTACTGTAAAACTTATTTTTTCAGGTGCCTTTTTTATCTAGTCTTTGGCCATAATACACAAACCCTGGGACATGCTCAAAGAACCTTTACCCCTTTACCATCATGGCAGATAGTATGTGTGGCCAGCCACATTATGAGCAGTAACAGGGTTAGGTTAATGATGAATATTACATGTAGGCCCATGAAACATCTGCATAACTTTTCAAAAATGTATTTTTTCAATTACATTGCAAAACAGTTGACACGTTCTTGTTGTTGATACGCTATGGCATGGAGCAATTAAGGGGGTCAGCTTTATCTGAGGATTAAGTTCCTCCCTGCTGGCACCCTATTTGCATGCATGTAGATATTTACATATTTGATGCAAATAAAGTTGTTATAAATAAATTGAATACAAGGGCAGATCAGCTGATGTATTACGTTTACACAATAGAATGCTGAATGTTCAGTTTGTACTAGCTTTGATACACACACTTAGCTTGCTGCGTATTATTTGCTAAATTGTCAAAGTACTTTTAGTACCTCATCCATGTCAGTATCGCCTGTGTGTTGATGTGTGTCACAGGCCACGCCATCCTTCCAGGCCTCAGCATCACCACAATCACAAAATCCTCCACCTCCAGAGGTGTTCATCTGTAATTTACAGTCAGAGAATAACAAATAGCAATGAATTCAGTATGTCTGCCCAATAAAAAATGAATGGGTTTCACAATGCCACTGGGATAGAAGTAGGAGGTTTAAACATTTTATTACATTCTTTGTTTTGTTTTGTTTGTTTTACAGTATAATTACAGATTGTCAATACTTCATGAAGACCCAGCTGCGATTTATCATACAAAAGAGCCTTCTCCCAAGGGAGCCCAGCTCCTGGTTGGTATATAACAAGTATTTATATTCATCTCAAATTGAAAAAAAAGCAACCATCAATCAAAAGTGCATGTACTGTATCACAGACTAGGCTTGTACATCTTAAGGTTACAGTATACCTTCAGATCGGCAATTTTCTTCAAATTTGGATTTTTGGTTCAAACTAATGGTCTAAGAGTAATCTCTAATTTCTGAAAACAAAATTGAAAAAAACCTAATATTGGCGGAGAAATGGATGTTTTACGTTATGGCCGGAAGTAAAAGTTCCCTCTTGATTGACAGCCCTATAACTTGTATGCAATCAACCAAGACTACTTTCGCGGGAATATTACCGATATGGATACCACGAATTGGCTGGCTACTCAGTTAATCAGCATTGTTAATCCAAGCATTTTTCGTATTAGATGTAATTCTATTAAGTTATAAGTAAACATGGACCACGGAAAACTCCGTTTACCAGTTCAAAAGAGCGAAGAATGAATAAAAATACATCAATGAGTGAAGAAGCGAAAGTTGGCCTCGCGGATGAAGCTACGGACGTATCAAGCGGGCAAAAAGATCGAGTCAAGAGAAGAGAAAGGTTGTGTAAAATTTGGGAACTCGACCGCGATAACAGCAATGTTTACAGTGACTCTTTTGTTGAGTTTGATACCGATGAATCATCCAACTCATTGAGATGCATTGTAATATTATCCATGCACATTTGCTCTGCCGCACTTTCTATTGTTTGCTCTTGTCGCCCAGCTACTCTAGCGTTTGTATCCTTTTTCGTCTTCCCCATTTTGCCAAACCAGCTTCAAGAAAAACCCAGCTGCAGAAAAATGATCTCTCCACCTTGAGTGCATTGCGAAACGCAAGGTTTTTTTGCAGATTCACGCGTAAATTTCACCGCAAGTTAATGGTAGTAAATTTTCCAAGCGCTGATTGGCTCAGTGATCTGAGAACCCAGTTGAAGGCGTTTGTGGGCGGAGTTTGTTTGCGAAGCAAGATATTTTTCTTAGCGCTGTTTTCTCAGATAAATTTTTTCACTTGAAGCAGACACTTTAAAGAGTTACAACTCAAACGGAATTTGTTTGTTTGCCCTCAAATTTGGACAGTAGCTAGATTAACATATAAAAAACAAAAACGTGTCTGCGAATTGTTTATTTCGAAATATTTTTTCTCCGAGAGCGATTTTTGTACGATCACTTCACATTTTTTTTAATGCTATTTCGAAAATGTTCTGTAACTTTTTACTACAATTGAATATGGAAAAACGCAGACGCGCTTTTTTAGCGCTTTTTGTCCTGAAACCGAGGAAAAAAATAAATTGGCGAAAAACAAAATTCGCTTTGACTTGTAGCTTCCAAAAGGTGATTAGGACGCTTGCATTTAGTGAGCGTGAAAAAATTGGCAATTCATTTTATTTCAAAATTTTTGGTATGGTTTGATAGCCAGCTCTATAAGCTTTAATTTGATATAGGGGCTTAGGTATCTACAGCTTAAACTGGACGCGCTACATCGCTTGGACGCGAGACACCCCTGAAGGTATACGGTAACCTTAATAACCACCTAAGAAGATTTTATTCTTTAAGAATCAGCTGCCTGTGTTACTACAGGTGAACATGAAACCTACCTTGTAATGGTGATTTTTATGGATGCTTTTTTGAAAACAATCAATACACAGTACACAAGTGCTATCATATCCACAGTCCCTAAAACAGAAAAAACTAATTGTTTAGTATAACAACAACAAATGTAAAAAACTTTCATTGATTTCTTCCCAAATTAAGAACACAAATAATAGGGGTGCTGGCTACCCGAAATAGTGCCAGGCAGCTAGTTAAAAGAAAAGATATTTGACATGTTTAGGTCAGGGACACAAACAAATAAACAAACAAACATAGACACACACAAATAATGGAAATAAACAAAGTTAAGCTACAATATAATTATTAGCAGTAGACTAAAGTTCTTACATTACAAAACAGTGTTATCTACAAATCGAAAAACATTAAAATAACAGTTAACCGAGGGCTATAGAAAAGCATCAAAAAGGTGAAAAAAATGTTTAAGGATAGCTACATGTATGAAAGAGAAGGATTGATTGAGAAGGATTGACAAACTTGAAAAACTTTGGTTAAAATTTTCGAGATGTACCAAGCATATATCTAATGGCTGTCAAATAAAAATCAAGCGTGTGTGGTTAGTGGGGTTTTTTACTATTGTGTAAAAGAAAGACATTTTTTATTAGAGTTTGTTAAATAAACAAACTTGGTAAAATTGTTGAATGTTTGAAATTTCTCAGTAAACCACCTCTCTAACCTTATACAACTGCCAGACCTCAGTTAATTTGGATATAACACAAAAAAAAACAAATACAATAACAGTAAGGTTTTATTATGACTTGTTTTGAGAAATAAAATGACAGTCATTCTCTTGCGCATGATACAATCAAGAAAAATGTATATTATATACATGTTAACTATACTGTGTGCAAGTCTACAAGATGCCCAGGCACCACACAGGAAACTTTCAAAATCATTACTTTACATCATGAATTCACTAAACTACTAACAGAGTGGTTAATCCATGCTGGCACTGTATGATTTCCAGAATTAACTGTCAGTAGCTTGTAGCCACTGAGACATTGACTGCAATATATATCATAAATGTTTATTTGATCAAGCACGCAACCTTGAATAAGCACCCATCTCAAATAACAACTAACAACTGGAAAAACTTACCTTTTTCATATAAGCTTAAAGGGGCTAGGTCACGCAATTTTAGGCAATTTCAGCACTGACCAAATGGTCATAGAATTAACTAATATATCACAAAAACAGCTCAAAACTATAGAAGATCTCAAACAAAACACAGGAAAGCCAAGAAGGCACATGGATGGACAAAACCGGACAGGATTAAAATGGGTTGTATTTGGGTAAATTTGAAAAATGTCGGCCCAACTTTTTTCAAATTTATATCAGTTTATATCAAAATGCCATTTGCACAGCTGGAAAATCATTCTCAGTTGTTATGTGGCCGTGGTTTTGCATATGAAAGACTCTTGCTCCGCCAATTTGCCGTTCAGAGCTCATAATTAACAAAATTAAACAAAATCACCTAAAGTAACGTGACCTAGCCCCTTTAAAGTGCCCATAATGTCAAAACTTTTTTTTCGCTCATCTAATTCTACATTTCACCTAATGAGCTTCTGCGAAAAAATTTTCTGATTTGGATAAAACGCAATTTTTTTTACGAATCTTTACAAAGTTCAAAATTCTATTTTCTTGCGGTCAACCCCTGCCACTGATCACAAGAATAACGTGCTCAAAATGGCCACGAGACTGATGCCTGTGACATAGGTTCAGGAACCTATGATGAAGCCTGATGTTGTTTTCTGGATCAGTAACATTGTTAGAAAGAGCGGCAATGCACCTTTCCAGCATTTTCAACTAAATATAGACAACTCTGAAGCAAAATTTCCACTTGTTTTCAAGTCAGATCAGTCATGACCCAAATCACATGTTCCTGAACCCACATCACAACTCACTTCAAACTAAGGAAGACTGATGCGAATGATGGACCAAAATGACGGCAAATTTGAACGTCTTTGAAAACTTATAAAAAAAATTGCATTTTATCCAAATCGAAAAATTTTTTCACATAAGTTCATTAGGTGAAATGTAGAATTAGATGAGCACTTATGAGCACTTCAAGTGCTGGGCACCCAGGATTTCACGATTAGGAACCACAGGGCTCCTCATGATACTCCTTGGATCACAGCCTTGCAATGGAATACAAATGGAGCAAGTGGCCAAGTATTCTACAGTTCCTTTCACTATCTAATCTGCAAACAAGTAAC
Organism: Orbicella franksi; assembly: GCF_964199315.1. Classification (NCBI taxonomy): domain Eukaryota; kingdom Metazoa; phylum Cnidaria; class Anthozoa; order Scleractinia; family Merulinidae; genus Orbicella; species Orbicella franksi. The sequence continues at coordinate 5,535,234 of NC_138148.1, read as the reverse complement.
AAACAAACATGTCCCAAGACCTCCCTCACATTGAGGTCAAGCTTTATCATGACTGTGCTGTCTGAAATCTTACTCTTCAGCAGCAAATCAATTTAAGACATCTGAACCTTTAAAAAGGCTTACGTTCCCCAGATCTAAGAAACTGCATACGATTACGACTTAGTTCAACACTCAAAGCAAAACATGAGTATGTACATGTACAGTACAAGTTTACTGCATTGTACCTCTACAACGATTTACTATCAGCATAAAATAGCGACATCTCTATTTCTTGTAGCTCCGAAAAAATACAAACGTACAGTTTACACAGACCTGCATGAATAGGTTGGTTCGCCGACCTTAAACACTCTCCCACAAAGTTGAGAAGGAGCATTCTTGCTCTGCAGTTTTTGAAATCCGATCGTGGGATCCTCGCCACAAACGAAGTACTCCAATGGACCAAATATCATTCTCTGACATTTCTTTTCGTTGATCAGAACTTTCAGATTCGGTTCAGAATGCAGTTCAAAGCATTTATATACGTATTCTGAAAGATGTTTCATGAATATACTTTGGAAGTCTCTTATCTGCCGTACTCGGCTTATCCATTTCTTTCCAAGATCACCGAAGTCTAATTCTGGATTGTCCCTCATGTCGACTTCGCTCATTATCTACTAAGCCATATGGAAGGAAAAAATTATCCGACTGAATCCAGGGAAGAGAGCATTTCAACAAGGAAATCACGTTCAATACAAAGAAAAAATAATAATGGCGGACGATGGACACTGACAAATTCGGGCCCAGAGTTTCTCGGGCAGTTGTGCCGGGGGAACTCTGGGCTTGAGATAACGCAAACGCAGGCATGCATCTCGTGCAAATTATTGGAATTCCTGTCGAAAATACTTTTCCAAGTATCTTTCCAAGGAAATATATGGCGCGTAGATTTTTCTATCACCCACTAGGATCATGTTAATTTCTGGCACAATGTCTAAGACCCTTTTTCCAGGATATTTTAAAGGGACACTGTCACCATTTTTAGCATGATTTTGGAAATCTCAAAAGCATATATCGATCATTGACTGAACGATAACGATTATATTTTGAAGAACAGTAGTCGACAAAAGATTAAAACCCATCAGGAATTGAGGATGGTTAACGATGGCGAGGATGGAAACGGATTGCGATATGGATTTTTGAAAAATCGTCAGAATGTCAGTTTTTCAAAGGTTCAAGTTTAGCTCAAAAATCGTTGATATTTTGCAAAAATGTTGCTGCAGTGTGGACTTTCTTCAAGAAATCGCTTTTAATCATTTAGTTCGAGCTAATTAAGTTCATATTGCATAAATTTAGAGACCATTTCGTCAATTTATAATTGTTTTAAGCAAATTTATCGTGACAGTGTCCCTTTAAGAATCGAATCCATTTATGCAATAAACAAAGCAACATAATGGATTCGTTTCTGAATTGATGAGCAAAGACATTTGTCATGACTCTATTGAAACGATTGCCTTTCACTGCAACAATAAATTGCCTCCATAAGATGGCCACAGAAGATTCCAAACACTGAAGTCAGGAACATGTGTGACCATGATAATATTATGATTGAATTGACAAGAAAATGGACGTTACAATTACTGTAACGACCAGAAAAATAATGAAGCAATGGTAGATGAAGCGTGAAGGTATGATGGTAGATGACTCGTGAAGCGATGGCAGAAGGGCATATGAAATACAACCTTATGAAACTGAGCTACTAAGGGTGCTCTCATTGCAACCTCGTTCCCAGGGTCTCTCATCTTACCGTCCCCTGGAGCGCTTGCTCCAGGGGGCAGTAAGATGAGAGACACTGGGAACGAGGTTGCTCTCATTGGTCGATAGCTGTGTTTAGATGAGAGTATGTAAACACGGCTGTGACGTTTTAGATTCGCGCGTATTTTTTAGAATAATTTTATAAAAGCAATAGAGCACTTTTTCCATGTTTACATAGCCTCTTGGGGATTGGGAGAATTCTCGAAAGTTAACCCTCGACTGCGTCTCGGATTTGCATAACTGTTTCGAATTCTCTCAACCCTCCTCGGGTTCAAATGAGGCTATGTAATGACGGAAAAGGTGCTCTATTGCTTAAATAATAGCCTGGTAAATAGTATTCGATACAGTGACCTTAGGTGAAAACTTAAATCTTCCGACATTTTTTATGTCTTAAATTTCACGGTGATATCTCCGTCCATTTAGAGTTTTAGATTTGACGTGTTTGAATAAACTTGATTTTAGATTTTTAGAGTTGTATTGTATATAATTACTCTAGTTATAGTTAATAGATACATAGTTTTTAGTACAAGTAGTTCTTGCACATCGTGTAAGGAAAGAAATGCTTATTTCAGTTGCTCGCCACATAGAAGAGGGCGGCAAAGGGTTTTTGCGTGACACGTGATCGCCTCAAAATTAGCAGCGGGATGACAGGAAATCATAACGTGATGTGTGATTTGCTATTTTACAAGCACGTGATGCGTGATTTACCAACTAGATTTCCGTGATAAGTGAACGTTTTTTGAACTAGAAGGATAGCATTCATTCAAGGTAAATAATAAATAGAGTCTCAAAAAAGATCATCAAATTGTGGCTGACGTGACACCATTTTCTGGTCTTTTTCGTCCTTTTCTTGACCTCTGATGTCTTCGACCTTCGTGGATGGTACTATAGGTCCAAACAATTGTGATACAAATTATAGGAATAAGTCAAATGAAAATAGTTAAACTTTGTACAAGGACTATGAACTTCAGTGTTATTTTTGTTCATTTTCTCGACCGATCATTTTTGGCAGTGCAGCAGACCAAGAGAATATCCGAATCCGGCTATCGTATATAAAAGATCTGAACGGACTTTCGTCCAAAAGGGCTGAAACGATAAGACACGTTAGAGTTTGGGGTCATTTTGTACCGCTCGAGAAGACAGTTGGGTAAGCAACGAGAGACTACACAAGGAAAACGTTTGTGTGCCACTTAATGAAGGTCGTCATAAAGACCTAACTGAATTCAAAAGCCACGTTATATCCTTTACAGACATAAAAACGTTGCCGTACAGAAAAGGATTTGCAGGTGTAAAGCTTTGACACAAATGTTTCCTGTGTATTAGAGAATGGCAAAGGTGGCGTAGACGCCTTCTGACTTCGTATACAAGATCTCTGCCAACCTAGCCTGTGAACAGGCTCCCAATTGTGTTATAGGGGAAGCAAAAAACACTCGGGCAGAGATAGCCGAGAGTGGTCTGGAGAGGGAAAATCCCACCACGCCAGGCTCGCTTCGCTCGACCCATTTTATTTTTTCGCGCTTGTCGAGAGCCTGTTCACAGACAGTGAAAACTCAACCTCGTCCCCAGGGCCTTCTCCTCGACGATTTTTAAACGAGCCTCTATTTTGAAAATTGTCGAGGAGAAGGCCCTGGGGACGAGGTTGAGTGAAAACTTATCCAGCAGCCTCATGGATACAGACCGAATCTCCCGGTCTCCCGTGCGGGTCACCACTTTTATTTTCGGGGGAAAATTATTGTAATAAGTCGAGAAAAACGACGGATGTGACAAGACCATTATCGATGTTGAAGTACCATTGATTGCTGGCGTCAAGCAAAACTGTGGCGATTGAATGTGACAATCGAAAGCCTGATTGGTATTTGTATAGCAATTTGTTATCCGAAAGGTATAAACAGAGCTGGTTGTAAATAAGCCTTTCCATAATTTTAGAAATAGAAGATAGAATGGAAATTGGACGATGATTATTAGGATTTGTTTTACTGTTGCCCTTGTGGAGTGGAAAAACCTTCGCAATTTTCCGACTACTAGGAATGTAACCACTAGCGATAGAATTGTTAAAGTGCCACTATGATCAAATTCTCCATACCCATTTTTTACATTTTCGCACACAATAGGTCTTTCCTAGATTTTTTGCCAAATTTCAATTTATTACGAACATTAGAACTCATGTCGTTTGGACCTTTATTTCCGAGAATTTACGGCCGCCATTAATATTCCTTGTTCCAAGTCTTGGTTGAGAATTTGAGAAAATAACGTCATTTTCTCAAAAATACCACACGGGTTGAAATTATAATAACAATTAGCACAGCAATTCGCATAAAGAATAACAGAAACTTTGGCTCATATATTCGTGCAATTTTTTACATTAATTGTTATAATAATTTCAACCCGTGCGGTATTTCCAAGACTTGGAACAAGGAAAATTAATGGCGGCCGTAAATTCTCGGAAATTAAGGTCCAAAAACCACGAGTTCTAATGCTCGTAGAAAATTGAAATTTAGCAAGATATCTAGGAAAGACCTAATGTGTGCGAAAATGTAAAGAAATGGATATCGAGAATTTCATCATAGTGGCACTTTAAAAAGTAAACAAAGGGGCTCGGAAATAATATCCGCTGTCACCTTGAGTAATTTGTTTAAAATGCGATCGAGACCGGCAGATTTATTAGTGACCAAGTTTTTGAGGAGATTCAACACATCACTCGGATTGATACAGGTTAATTGAAAAACGTATGAAGCTGGGGTTATGAAAAAGATTAAAAGCCTCGATAGTGCTTGACACCGCAACAATCACCGGTCGTTTTATATTTTTTGTTTTAGGAGATCTCGGCCAGGGAAATCACGTGGTTCTCCTGATCCTATCGTGTTCGAAAAGATCCGTTTTAAAATGTTTTCCGTCCACACGAAAATTCAAAGCCGGCGTTTTCAAATTCCTCTGATTTGAAGAGGGCCTTTTCGAAAAGCTCCGTTTTCGTGACGGATTACTCTGGACCGTAGGCCTAACCGTAAAAATAAGCTGTATTCGTATTTAAATTCCTCCGGCGTAATGTGGAAGAAGTCTGAAGCAAACCACGACGTCAATGGGCACTACCAAACAAAAGGTTTAATGACCAACACAAAGGTTGTACAAGTGTGTTCAGTAAACTTTTGAACCTTTCATAGCCGTCCTCCACAAAATCACGACACAAAATGACCGCGAACGCGAACGATGAGTTGAACCGCTAATTTTTCGTACTTCCACCTAGAATTGAACGCGGTCATTACATAATTAGCCTGAGCAAGGTTATCGAGCCATCGGCATCCTGGTCAAAATCAATTTTACAAAGCGTTGTCCTCGGCGTCGCCTTCGTCATTGTTAAGATCCCTATATTTGCATCTCCGATGCTGAAAGGTCGATACATTTGTTTAACGTGGGGTCTGTCATCCTAAGTGGCTGCTTTGTGCATTGCTCATGTTTTATCCCAAGACCAAACAAACGCAGATGAGAGTATCGTGCAAAAAGCGTAAAAAATCACATAAATTTCAGCTCTTTGCCATGGTCCTTTTTAATTCAGCGATAAAGTTGTCGAACGTTTCGGTAGGAAGTATTTCCCTCCTGCTGAAACAATCTCATTTACGTTACTTCGCCGATGCAATACCTCTTCATCTTGTCCATTACCACGGCAATCGTCTGCAGCTTCTTCTTCAGTATATAAGGCTTTAAGCACTTAAGAGCAGCTTCGCCTAAATATCAACTAGACTTGGAAATAGCGAAAAAATCGAATTTCTTCAAACTCGCCCAGAATGAAGCCCTACGGGCACTAGTTACAAAAATATCGTTTTAAGTTCGATAAATCAAAACTTATTTTTTCCGCAATTTTTTCGTTTCGATGCCCCAAATCGGCCCAAATCCATGGAAAATGAGCGGCATATTCAGAGGCTCGTAAACTCAAAAGCAAAAATCTTCATTACAAACTGATTGCACGTCGTATTTGTACTTCCTTTCTTGTCTATTTAGAGCTAAATAGATCGTGATTTCATTTGCACTTAAATATTTGACGAATTTTTTAAGTTAACGACCCAAGACAGCTTTACAAGAGGTCTACATTTAGCCTATTTTCAAATGCTAAAAAGGCGTTCTGGTACACGGCTTTTCCCAAAACGACTAGTTTGGTCTGAAAGAGCATTGTTTCTTCTTCAAATTAGTGAAATAAAATTTTTGGGTAAATAAAATCGCGAGCGCTGAGATAGCGAACTAAATGCAGCACTTCATCCTGAAAACGTGACCTTTGACCCGAGGGTAACGAAACCGATTACTGCAAGAAAACCCGGAAGAAAAGCAAACGCTTCGTTATTTTGAAACAACTTCTAGTGATATCTCTCCGAAACCATGATTGCAAGAAACTATTTCCAGATATGAAATCTTGCAGGGTCAAAGACGGAGCTAAAGGGCGCATTTTGACACAATAACTTTGTTTGCTGAGAATTGAATTGCAGTCAATTCCAGTGAAATTTGCAAACTTGAAGTATGTTAGCCGATACTTACCTGAATATTTATATTAATAGAAGAGTCGTCTTCTTGGATTAACCTTCAAAAGAAGCTGGATCCAGATTTGGAAACCTCTAAAAGAAGAAATGTTTAATGTTCCGTGACCTGCCCGCTGCTATAAATTAGCTTAAATTCCATGCACATGCCGACCGCATGTTTGTCGTAAAACTCACTTAACTCCACTGACAGTTTCCATGGGTAACCCCAAAATAAACAATCCCCAAAAATGTAAAGTGAAATTGGCTGTCTTCATGAACAGTTAAAAGCTCGAGTCAAGTTCCATTACCCTTTAAAAGTGCTTGATTCTACTCTGTTCACTCAGTAGTTACTGTCACGTTCGAATACCGCGTAGTATCGGTCATGCCAAAACACTGCAGACCGTTCAGACTGAGTAAGTTTCCCATACAAAGTCTTGTACGCGTTTGTCTATTGAATCAAAAGTCAAATACTGCGCTTGTGCAGTCTGTGGGTAAATGACAAACTTTCAGATATATTTAACACTATTTTGTAACTAGACCCAAAAAAAGGAGTCACAATGAAAAGCCCAAACAAGTGTCTGCAGTCTGCACGGTCTGCACCGTTTTGGCGTGACCGATTCGCGGCATTCGAACGTGAGAGTAGTGAACAAAGTCGACGCAAACAAATAAAATCAAGCACTTTTTAAAGGTAATGGAACTTCACTCTAGCTTCTAACTGTTCATCAAGACAGCCAATTTCACTTTACATTTTTGGGGATTGTTTATTTTGGGGTTGCCCATGGAAACTGTCAGTGGAGTTCAGTTGATTTTACGACAAACATGCGGTTGGCATGTGCATGGAATCTATAGCATCGGGTAGGTCACGGAATATTACACATTTCTTCTTTTAGAGGTTTCCCAATCGGGGTCCAGCTTCTTTTAAAGGTTAATCCTAGAAGACGACTCTTCTATAAATATAAATATTCAGGTAAGTATCGGCTAACATACTTCAAGTTTGCAAATTTCACTGGAATTCGTTAACGGTCATTGACTTCAATTCTCAGCAAACAAAGTTATTGTGTCAAAATGCGCCCTTTAGCCCCGTCTTTGACCCTGCAAGATTTCATATCTGGAAATAGTTTCTTGCAATCATGGTTTCGGAGAGATATCACTAGAAGTTGTTTCAAAATAACGAAGCGTTTGCTTTTCTTCCGGGTTTTCTTGCAGTAATCGGTTTCGTTACCCTCGGGTCAAAGGTCACGTTTTCAGGATGAAGTGCTGCATTTAGCTCGCTATCTCAGCGCTCGCGATTTTATTTACCCAAAAATTTTATTTCACTAATTTGAAGAAGAAACAATGCTCTTTCAGACCAAACTAGTCGTTTTGGGAAAAGCCGTGTACCAGAACGCCTTTTTAGCATTTGAAAATAGGCTAAATGTAGACCTCTTGTAAAGCTGTCTTGGGTCGTTAACTTAAAAAATTCGTCAAATATTTAAGTGCAAATGAAATCACGATCTATTTAGCTCTAAATAGACAAGAAAGGAAGTACAAATACGACGTGCAATCAGTTTGTAATGAAGATTTTTGCTTTTGAGTTTACGAGCCTCTGAATATGCCGCTCATTTTCCATGGATTTGGGCCGATTTGGGGCATCGAAACGAAAAAATTGCGGAAAAAAATAAGTTTTGATTTATCGAACTTAAAACGATATTTTTGTAACTAGTGCCCGTAGGGCTTCATTCTGGGCGAGTTTGAAGAAATTCGATTTTTTCGCTATTTCCAAGTCTAGTTGATATTTAGGCGAAGCTGCTCATAAAGGCGATCCGCATCAATAACGTCCTTGAACATGGTGAGTTGATACTCGGGGCTTTCCCGCTGCAAAACCACGTAATTATTACAGTATTTCTCTTCCCGTAGCTTCCAGTTCTCGGGGATCTCGCTACTTAATCGACCTCAAATCCAAATGTTGCGGAGGCAAGGTGTAAAAACATTGAAAGTGGTGATGCGTTAGGCCCAGTTCAGACGCCGAACTTTTCATGAGCCGAACTTAATTCGAATTTGGACCGACCCAAATTGTCAAAAGTACGCCTGTTGATTCAGACGTCGAACATAATTCACCGAACTTAATTTAGTTTGAACCAAAACACATCGAAAGGTCAGAGGTTTTCAGGCAAGGTGTATGCATTAGGTTCGGCTCATGAAAAGTTCGACGTCTGAATCGAAGCCGTTCCAAAGCCGAAATTCCCGGCTGAGCTAGGCGGGAAGAACGCCTGAGCCGTTCCAAATTCAAATAGTCGTTCTTAACTGATTCAGACGCCGAACTTTTCATGTACTTAATCCAACGTATTAGGTTCGGCTCATGAAAAGTTCGGCGTCTGAACTGGGCCTTAGGCGGCAAAGCACCGGAAGTTGTTTTCGCTCGTAGGCATTCGTAGACGGCACACGTTGTCGATGAATTTGAACTACCCTTTCGCTGCAACATGTACTATTAGATAGCACAGAGAACCTTAAACCTCATCAATCAAGGCTCGGATCTGGCTACTGTAACTCAAGATACACAGGGTGAACGCGTATTTAAATATATAACTGTATGTATAGCATAAATTACAAAGCCGTTACGGAACATAAGCCTGCATATAAAGAATGTTAGGCAAATTAGCATATTATAACCTCAAATTGAGGTATGTCCGCCATTTTGAATAATCAAATCCCGCCGGTGTCAGAAACTCGTTTGTCCAGTTTGGCTATGACGTCAGTGCTTTCTCATTGGCTCACAGCCAAGCCTTTTGTTCTTTTGCTTTATAAGTGCGACTCCACCGGGATGGTTGGGCGGCTAGTTCAACAACAGCTCCTGCATATATAATCGAGTATTCTTCCTCAACCATACCCCTAAATATCCCCCCAATATCCCCTCACAGCCTGCAATCCATTAATCCCCTACATATACTTGCACAGTTCACCTCTCATTAATCCCCCACGTATGCCTACACATCCTGCATCTCATTAATCCCTTACATATACCTACACAGCCTACATCTCCTTAATCCCCCACATAAACCTACAAAGCATACATCTCATTATTCCCCCACATGTACCTACACAGCATACAGCTCATTAATCCCCCTCATATACCTACACAGCATACAGCTCATTATTCCCCTACATGTACCTACACACCATATATCTCATTAATCCCCTACATATATACCTACACAGCATATATACCTACACAGCATACAGCTCATTAATCCCCTACACACCATACATCTCATTATAATCCCCCTACATAAACCTACACACCATACATCTCATTAATCCCCTACATATACCTACACAGCATACAGCTCATTAATCCCCCACATATACCTACACATCTTACATCTCATTAATCCCCTACATATACCTACACAGCATACAGCTCATTAATTCCCCATGACGACGCTTTTAAAGTCGAGAAAGTAAAATTGGCGATACTTCTTTTTACGTGACGCGTGATCGGTGAAAAAAATTCTTCGTGATGCGTGATTTAATACAAAAATTCAGCGCGATGAGTGATTGGTACCCCACCTTTGCTACCATCATAGAAGATAAATTCTTACCTCCTCCACAGGCTTTTTCTTCTTTTTCTTTGCGAAAAGGGCGATTGAGAGACTGGGAGTTAGCAATAGGGCGCGAGCGGGAGCTGGTAGCGAGTGAGGAGGCGAGCGCAGGGAGCTCCTCCCCATGATTCCCTGCGCCCCTCCTCACTAGTTAAGATGATTTCCGTAGAACATTCGAGCAATAATGGCAAAAAATTAAGTTACCAAAAAAACCTCATGGCATGGTAATATTTTGAATACAGTTAAAAAGAACTTATCGAGACTTAAGCCCTCAAGCTGACCCCGTGAGTGAAAATTAGACTTGAAGTTATCGATGATTTCAATAAAACAGACGTTTCGCGTTTGTTAAAACACAATAACACACGCTTTAAGCATTCTTACAAGGTTTGATATTGACTTTATCGAGAATAATGCTTGAGAATTTTATCGCGGGGTCACCTAGGGCAATGAACAAAAGTAAGTTGTTTTAAATAGTATTCCCAAAGTTACCGTACTGTGGGTAGATTTTTAGTAAATAATTTTTGTACCCATTGCTCGAACTTTGAGCGGAATCCATCTTAATCATTATATTTTTTACTATCACGCGGGCGACTGGGGACGAGGCGGGATAACGAACTCTGTTGTAAAAACATCTACAGCAGTTTTCTGGTCACGTGAAGTACTGACCTCATTCCGAAACGCGCCTATCGCAATATTAGCCCGACTACTTTTGAAACGCGAGAATTCCTGCAGATATGAAGCCCCTGTGGAAATGGACCCAGCCGAAAATGAGCTCCACCGAAAAGAGCCTTTTGACAAGGAAAAACCTAGGGTAGATTATAATTATGGAAATTTAATGGTATGTATCAAAAATGTTTATGGTTAACTTTAGTGATACGTTTGCCTTAGGAGGCTAACTAACCATTGCTACGGGAAACGATTTTTCTTTATTTATTTTTTTTTCCTTTTGCAGTGTTTGGCATGTTTATTTAAACGTCGTAAGAAAAGTCTTGAAACAACACCTTGGAGTAATGAGAAATCTATTGATAAATACCTACGGCTTAATCAACATTATGTTAGCCTGGCACATAGCAAATGAAAAGCTTCTTTCAAGAAACTTGAAAAAACATGCTGGACTACGAAGGAGCAAGGGAACAAATACATAATGATTTGACGTGAACTTTGCGTGCTTCAGATAAGGAATCGAAATTCCCTTAATCCCAATTTCTCTCTATAGGTACATTAAATTACACAAGCGTTTGTTAACTTGAAAATTTTTTTCCAAGGAAAGTCTTGAAACAGCGCGATAAACTAAGGAGGAGACCGATATACATGCTGAACACAAGATTTCACCTGAGCTTTGCGTGTGTAAGAAAAGGAATCGAAGACACAAATGTTTGTTAACTTCAAAAAAAGCGTCCTGATGTGCTTATATCACACGTCTTCCTGTGCTTGGTAAACTTCAAGCTTCGCCTCATGTAGATCTGTTAACATGTTATGATCACTGTCACCCACATTTGTTGGTACAGGCACTTCATTTTTGCCTTGACTTTTCGCGGAAGCTTTCTTTGAATACAACCGACTAAACATGCTTACTTTCCTTTCTTGTTTCCTTCCTGTCGCTGTTCCAACCTTGTTTGCATTACTGGAAATGTTCAAGTCGTCCAATTCGCACTCGCCTTTCGCTTCACAATCAGTTTTTCTCTTTAAACTTTTTCGTTTGGCGCTAACTGTGAAGACCAGAATTCCAGACGAAACTTCACTGACGAGAAAGCAAGTTTGCACTGTCCACCAAGACCAGGCGTCGACAAATTTCGCGTCAGAATAAACTCCAAACACACTTACACTGGCGTAGATAAACATCGCACAGAGGACGAAATTGTTCAAGCCCGACGCGAAGATGAGACGGATGTAAAGGACTTCGTGTTTGCTTTTGATCTCCTTGTGACCAAAGAGTTTTTGATCAAGTTTGTACCCGAGAACAAAATACCCCACACCAAGAATTGCACCCCAAATTATAAAGAACCATTGGCAAAGCACTAGCATGGCCTTTGCTCTAACAAACTCCGACACGACAAAATCAGTCACCAGGACTAAAATAAAGTGCACGATTATAATAGTAAGGACGAAGCTAAGCTTTTGCATCTTGGGAGGAGCGAGAGATATTTTGGCAGTTTCGACTAGGGCGAGAATCACGAGACAGTCTGCCGACGTGAGACAGGGGCTCGCTAAGGACCATAGGACGCGCATAACTAATACGTTGTGTATGATGTCTCCTTGGTGATATGGATCTGTAAACAACACAAACGCCCGAGTGAAGCCCAGAATCAACATAACAACGTTCAGACAAAATCCCAGGTACTTTTGGTTCAGCCCTACATAGAGCTCGTGTCCAATAAAGTAAGTGGCGTAAACAGCAAAACCCAAGAAAATCAGCGCGAATAAATAAACATGAAACTCCCAAGCTGCTCCCCATACCCCAAACGCCTTCGACCATTCTGGACCGGGCTCGGGCCATGCCTCTGCTGTAGCTTCCGGTTCGACTGCAGGATTTTCAGCCTTGTCCCCAGATAAAAGAAATGGTGATGGTGGGAAAGTAAGCCTTTCAAGAAGCCGGGCTGCCTTTCCTGAATCATTCAATTTTGCATGCTTGCCAGCGTCCTTGAACAAATGGTTTTCTTCTGTAGTAATGTTTTTCTTTCCTTGATCAGCTGCTGGGTTTATATTACCATTGCCTTCAGCGTCTCGTCTTCCAGAGAGTGTTTTGGAGACCTTTCCTTGACTGATAGCAACCAACAGCAAGAGAGCCTGAAATTCAAGTAATGATTTTTATCTTTAATATTCCTTACAGTATGCTAAGCCAGTGGTAAAGGGTCATGTTGCAGCTTTCGTAAGGTCTCACATAAATGGCTCTAAACCCTTCGAGAGGACAATAGAACAAACAACAGAAACAATGTCCCGTAGCCCCAAAACAATAACAGCTGTAGACTATGACGACAAATAGAATTACAAGCTTAAGAGAGTAGCTACACTACCGGCGACAAAACATGCAGTCAGCTCAATCCTATTCGTGTCCTTAGGCACATAAGGCCATGAACATGTAATATAGAGCTTTTCTCAATACGTGAAATTTTTACAAATATTTGAATAGGTGAGGGCAAGGTTTAAACGTGTTATTACATTAATTTTAGAAAACGGGCGGAAAAAGTATCATTTGCAAAAGCACAGATTTTTGCAGTTGAAAATTTAAACCATCCGGCAGCATTGTTAAAATTCATAAGGCAAGGCCAAAAGTTTTTAATTATATTTTGCGTGAGCTTCTACTCTTACAATGAATAAAGTCTCAATCTTCTTATTTTGTTGGTTACTTTATTTAAACGCTCCATTAAATTAGCTTGAAGTTGGCACAGTAAACTACCAAGCATCTAGCCACTATTTATAATTATAAAATAATTGAGATACTACACGCGCTTTTATTGGTCGAAAGGTGTGTTTAGATGGGAGTATGTAAACACGGTTGTGACATTTTACATTTGCGCGTATTCTTGAGAAATATTTTGTAAAAGCAATAGAGCACTTTTTCCGTGTTTACATAGCCTCCTCTAAACACTTGGGGAGGTTGGGAGAATTCTCGAAGGTTATGCAAACCCTCAACTGCGCCTCGGGTTTGCATCCACATTTGGGTCTCGAATTCTTCGAATCCCCCTCGTGTTTAGATGAGGCTATGTAAACTCAGAAGAGCTCTATTGCTTAAATGTAAATCCTCTCTTAAAAAAAATGAATAATTCTCACCATCAAACCAACCCATTTTTGGCTTATTTTCATTCCTGATAATTCACGTCGTTGCTTGAACACACCAACACTTAAACATATTTGCATTCAACAGAAAGAAACCAGCAGTAAGAGATAACAACTAAAGCGAACAAATTTAGTTAACGTCAAGATTTTGACGTCATAAAAAGTAATTGAATTCTAATTTCGTTCGTTCAGGATCGTCGCATATCCCTTTTAAAAGATTTTAAAAAATCTTTTTCAAAACAATACAATGCTTTGGCGAACGTTGTATATCCGCAAGTAAACTTTTCCTTTGCGAAGAAGCAGTCGAAACATTGTTGATATGATTTAATCAGAAAAATTTGCACGAGCTCACTCGATTACTGAAGATTCGCTGGGTATATTCCTTAGCAACTGCTGACGAAGATAATTGCGGACTCGGGTAAGATTCTCGGCAAATTTTGTCGCCCATTTCCCTGTCAAAAATGCCTGGAATGACCTTAATCGTCGTCCCGTACGTTACCACAAAATTAAAAATGGAATATTGTGACTTTTATAGGAATTAAAGTACAAATATACCCGACCGTGGGTAAGGTATAAAAGCTGCTTGAGTTCTATAGCCATTCTTTTAGCATCCTATCTTATTCGAATGTCTTTTGGTGATTAATTCGTACGGAAATTGTTAAAAAAGGTAAATACATCTATATTTACATCTACCATTTCATCACGTAGGATGCTAGTGCCAAACAACTGGAACCAATTGCTGGATTTTACTGCCGGATGTCAGCAAAATAAAAATCATAACCATTCAAACGCAATAAATAAAGACAAGAATCTGGGATAAGATAAATGATTGATATAAAAACAGTCTCTCCAAGATTTAAGTCTGTGCGGATTTTCATTCATACGTTATTGGGAGAAGTGTTTCACCCAGATTTATAGCGCTTTGTATGGAGACGCCATGTTAATGTCCATCCAGATGGGCATCAACATGGCGGCCGTAAAGTAACAAAAACATCTGTCATTGAGTTTTGCTACTGAAACGAAAAGTTATTTATTACTCATTGAAATTTATACTTCTTCTAGGGTAAGAAATTTTCAGTTAGCAAAAACTTCTGCGACAACTCATCTTTTGACCTACTCGAGAGCCTTCTCGGGCCGCCATTTTAATGTCACACAACGCGCGCAAAAGCTTGGAAATTCAAACGTGCTCTATAACAAAACGAACGACCCTGTCGGTCGAGCTAAAACGTTGTAAAACGTCAAGTTCTTTCGGGGTCTTATGGAACTAAAACCTGAGAAGGATAGGTAATTTTTGATTTTGAAAAACGACTACGTCACATGAACAAATCCAGCAACGGTTTGTGCACATCCTCGGCTTAGTTTCCTCTCAGTGATGCTAACAAGAAGGAAGCCAGCAATAAATGATCATGACTATCTTACAAATGACAATAACTGTGCTACAGTGAATCTTTTACAAAAAGGTAAACCAACTTTATTTATACACTGTTTGGCTAAAGGCTTTGGGGCCGTGCATATAGAATACAAAAAATAACCAAAAAATAATAGTATATTTAAGAATATCGACCCAGTGGCAAGAGGCAGTGAGTGACCGGTTAGCTATTTACAATGCAAAGGGTGGAGTAGTTGAAATCGAGAGCACCGAACACACAACCTCTTAATGCCAGGAGGGTAATGGCCAAATCCCTCTTTGAGGTGCGCCTTGTATTCGTTCTCCTGGACTGGGCCGGGTTGTTTGAGAGCCGGTTAACGCTGCCCCAGCATTAAAACGTTAACCGAAGTATTTATTTTTCTTATATAATAATGTTTTTCACTGCTTATTTTTTGTTTACACTTTAAGATTATTTAAGTTCAAAACTGAAGAACGAGCAGTATAAACAAAAAACCTCGCCGCAAAGTTACAAAACTCAAATCAAACTAATTCTCGCTAATCCTGAGCTAGCTTAATCGGGCTTTGAACAACCCTGCCCTGTATTTTACATTGATGAAGACAACTACTATGATTCCCTGCAGGCACGTCTCGAAGAGGGAATTGGCAATTTTCGACAATTTGAACCCACACTACTTCTGATAACATCTTAAAAGTCCAGGACCCTAACCTCTAGACTATGCCGTCTTGTGCCTTGACAAGATGCGAAGAAAAGCGAAACAAGTGATCAGAGTCCCTGAATGAATATCTGTAAAAGCTATTCGCATTTTCTTTGTTTTTGTCTTACTAAAGTACGCGATTGGCTAGAAAAAATCGCCCCACTTTGTCATCCAATCAGAAGTAAAACCGAAACCAATTGTGACTCACTCGCACACGTTTTCCCGCGCTTTGTGTTGGCCACATGTGTTATAATTGGCTCATTGAATAACAATTGCCTGCCTACGTCCTTTTTGATTGGCTACAGTGATTACTTTGGCTTTGGGCCTACGACACCGGCTCAGTGCGTCGACTGTTATTCGTATTCACATCACTTAAAATGGAAAACCATGTTCTATTCGTTAGCGTGTCTATAAAATCTGCGCCATTTTGATTAAACTATACTTAATACAGGGAGATGGTCAAGAAACCTGGCAAAGTTCTCTGTTGTATGTTTTTGTTGGCTATTTTCGGGTTTGACACTGCACAAAACCTGGCAAAATATAAAAGGTAGTTATGTACGCTCATACAACTAGCCAATAGAAGCATTGCAATTACCCAATTCATACATAGTCAATGACCACGAAACAAAAGATGTGCAGGCTCAGGGACCTTCCAACGTAAATCTTAGGACTGTTTGCTTCTTTGATTTTCATCGGGCCATTCCCTCTATTAACTATGATCAAACTTATAAAGAAGTCAAATGCAGCCATACTGTACTGTTGCTGGCGCTGTGGTCATTTTAAAACATGAGAGAGAGAAGTTACACATTCCTTTAAGGGAGTTTCGTCAGGGACAGCTCATTTTGAAAACTTGCTCAACACCGAAAACCCGTTGATTGTCCGCTAAATTATGTCAAAGTCTGTTTCACTGGGTAGCGTATTTGTGGACCATTTGCCCAAATTCTTGTCAGAGTTCTGGCTTTTCATCTCTGGTTCTTCTTCAAATTTACCAGCATTGAACTCTGAACTTTTCCCACCGGGAGAAAACTCTATTTTTGTTTTCTTGGCCTCGTGAAGGGCTGTAAACATGCTTGATCTTCTAGATGTATGTTTCAGTCTTCTAAATTCAAGCTCTACGTATTCGCTTTGTTCTGCGTCTTCGCTATCAAGTGAATCGTCTAATTCGTTGCCATGGCAATGTAGCTCTGTCGCTCCCGGCAGGTGTATAATGGAGCACATTGTCTTGGTCTCTACCCAGCATTCCCCATTGGAAGTTATCCGGGGAACTGGGTTCGTTCCATGCAAATCTTCTCCAGTGGCTTGCACTAAAGCCATTTCACGGAGGGCAGTGAACAAGCTTATCACACTGCCGTTCTCATCTCTGGAGACTCTCTTTCTACGCTTGAAGCACTTGGCAAGTCTTCCCGTCGCGAATTTGGACGAACTGTTTTCCTCTGTGGAAATTGACTCCAAACATTTCTCCCCCGTCACCTGGGCAACGGCGTTCTTAACCCGGGTTCGTTTGGCACTTACTGTGAATATTAAAACGCATGCTAAGATCTCACTGAAACGTGATAGAGTCTGTAAGACCCACCACGACCAGGCATCAACGTATTGCACGTCTGAATAAACACCAAACACGCCAAACGCCGAGTAAACGATAATTCCACACAGGAAGTAGTTTGCCACGCCCGAAGCGTAAATGAGATAGATGTAAATTTTGTCTGCTTTCTCTTTCGGCTTTTTATAGCTGAAAAGCTGTTTATCCAATTTGTACCCCAGAATGAAGTTTAAAGTTCCAAGAACAGTACCCCACGTGGCAAAGAACACCTGACAGAATAGCAACATCGCTTTGGCTTCAACGTACTCAGAGACGACGCAATCCGTAGTTATAACAAGCGTGAAATGCAAGCATATAACGATTAAATTAACGCTTAATTTCTGGAGCTTAGGTGGCGCAATGGAGATTTTCGCGGTTTCAATCAGAGCTAATATCATCAAGCAGTCAGATGCTGTCAAGCATGGACCAGCAAGGGACCAAATGACGCGCATCGCGGCAGTATTGTGAATTATGCCCCCTTGGTGGTATGGGTCCAGGTACAAGACAAAGGCCCTTGTGAATCCGAAAAGGGCCACTAAGATATTTAGGTTTACACTCAAGTACTTTCCTTTTAGCCCGTCATAAATGTTGGCAATGACGAAATACCCAGCGTAGAAGCCTATGCAGAGACAAACGGAGGCAAAAAGATACACGTGTAGTTCCCAGGCCCATTTCCAAATGCCATATGCCTCTTCCCAACGAGGCCCAGGCTCGGGCCAGTTTTCAGGGGTGGGCTCGGTTTCTCGTATGCCGTTCCATTTGTGCTCGGGTACTGAGTAGGGTTCTGTGGCGGGGTAATGTGTACTCTTTGGTTCTCCCTCGGCTTTCGATTCACTTTCATGTTCCGATTCAGGTTCGGCCCTCGGCTTCCTCTGAGCTCGCTCTCTCGAGGAATGGGTATCTGGAACAGAAATGAAAGTCTATTTCTCATCACAATTTGTTGTTGTGACGCGAAGCTGAACTGTTATGTCCCACGAGCGCGTCAGGTGTAATCTTACGCAATCTTCACAAGCTTTTTTCGTTGTTGTTTTTTTTTTTTTTTCCTTTTTTTCTTTTTTTCTTTTTTTTAATTTCCATGAACCTACATTCTCTGATGATACTTGCCTTTGTTTATTATAAGCCATCTAACGACATTCTAAAGTTAAATCTTGAATTCTAAGCGTGCTCGCCACGTTGAACCTGAATAAAGGGTTGTTTGACTGACTGACTAACTAACTGACTGACTAACAGACTGACAGACTGACTTATCGATTGGTTAATTGATTGATTGACTGACTGACTGACTGACTGATTGATTGATTGATTGATTGATTGATTGATTGATTGATTGATTGATTGGTTGGTTGGTTGGTTGGTTGGTTGATTGATTGATTAGTCTTGCAAAGATATAAATTAGCTAACTGTAGTCTCATTAACTGGATGTGTATTAGAAGATTTGCCCTCAGCCCTCTTTCAGCTCCCTGCGGCTTTCTGGGCATACACATTTGTCCGATCCTGGGAACTGGAGGTAACTAAGAATATTTCTAGTTGCTACAAAAAAAAAAAGGCAACAACTATAATCTTCTCTCCCCTATGCGGAACTAATGCGGCAGCCAAGACACCATACACCTCGGTTTATTCGAACATATAACGGTTGGGTATGAAATATAGTAGTTAATGTGACACAAACCTCTAACCAGTGAAGTTTGAAACCCCTCCTTAAAGCGAATCGCAGATGGAAAATGTGTGACTCCAGTTGGTCTGGGTTCGACGTTCCAGCAAACAAATAAAATCTAAAGCAAGCGACAAACAAAAGCAGTGTAGAAAAAATCTAAACAAGCAAAGTCAAGATATGTTTGAAAACTGTTTTTTTCTTCTGAAAAGTACCAAATCATTTTAGACAGATCATGGTCTCTTGTTTTAGATCAAAAGAAACCTCTGAGGAATTAGTCCTCTTGTCAGGAAGGCTGCAACATTAAAACTTTCAATTCAAATTTGTTCGAACAAACTGTCATGCTCCGTCTAGCAAACCGTCAATCGATATTGGAACATTGCGCCCTTCGGCATTACAGGGTTCCGGTCAAAACAACCATGATCAAGACTGTTAATCTGATATTTATTCTTAAGACAAGTTTTCATTTCCAACGATATTACACGAAGTAACTCCATAGACCAGCTATGTTGTTGCCGGTCTTTGAATTATATTAAAACGATTCGAGTTTCGTAGTCGTTGTTAAAGTCATCAAGAAGTGAAGTCAATAAATGAAGTAAAGTCAATGCATATGAACTCAGTTAAATGATCTTTCTCTCCACGACTTCTCGTAGCTCAGTGGATAGAGCGCCCGCCGGGTTTTCGGGAGGTCATGGGTTCGATTCTTTGTCGGTCCCACGCTCGTGTCATGTTGATCAATTCACCTTTCACATAAAGTCAATAAAGTTGTGAAAAACAGGAAGAGATCAGAGTGCAGTACATTAACATATGGAACAGAATTTCATTGTTCGCAAAGCTTATTTTATCGTTATCGAAACAAAAGACTCCGTCAAAAATTTCCGTTCAGAAACAAAGTTACACAAGACGATTTTTAGCACAACTAGCTCTGTCGTCTTAAAATCGACTCGTAGTCTGGTGTATTAATACACATCATCTTAAGTCTGAAATAAGGCAAATGATCTTGTAATGTTAGCGATTATTCAACAAATAAAGAAGCCTGAGCCGTGTATTACACTCTGATAAAACATGGGTTTTTGACCAATCAGAGCGCGCGCAGTGTCCTATCTATATTATAAAAAATAATAATTCACGGTCTGTTCAACGGAATCCTATTGCATCTAAGAGTCTGAATTAAGCAAGGGTAAAGTCTAGACTGATTTTCCGTTAGTACGCGTCTGACTTTTTAAATAAGACATATTGCATTTCTATCGGAAGCATCTGCTTTCGAAGTGACGGGAGAAGCGGGTAGCATGGAGGTTTTTCTGTCGAAGTACATTGTCTTTTCCCTCCAGGATCCGAATCGTACGTACGGACTTGCGGTGCCAATCCAACGCATATTTTCAAATATAAAAAGGATGTGTTTAAAATTGATCTCTATAAAATGATTAAATATACATGAGGGAGAAACCTAACTGTGTTAAGTACAGGAAGAGAGGAAAGATGTAAATTTTAGGCGAGGTAAACATGAGGGAACATAACAGCTGAAAATCGGTAAAAACACTTTTTAGTAGTTTAATGTACACAGATAGAGTAGAAAACTCACCAGTAATGAAACTAGGGCTAATTTTCTCTTGTCTGACGCCATTTTCTGTTGAACGCGTCTGTTTTCTCGAGGATCTAAACGTAATACGAAAAAGATATTAACAAAAGTGATGTAGTTAAAAGAACAAACGAAATTTAGTTCAAAACAGCCAGGATGTGCTAATAAGCGAACTAAGATGAACTTACGCTAAGCAAGCAACCAAGTGTTTATATATATCATAACATTTCTTCTCCGTTTGAGATTAAGAACAAGCCTTTTGCAGAGCAAATACACTGTTTGAAATACTGCAACTTGACTCCAGAAATGACTTTCCAGTTTAGAAACGATTTGAACAATATACGCCCCCTAGTTTAAATCCTCTTTGAATTGTAAATTGATCTTCATAAGCGGATCGCTTTGAAGTAGAGAACAAAAGCAATATTGAAAGACATCAACCTTAAATAGAAATCTGCCATATTATTGACAAAGAAACCTACCATTCGCGGCGACAATGACTTGGAAAATTCCAGTTTTAAAATTAGAATTTTGATTTTCAATGTACATATAGTAGCTTTAGTTCTTTACCTCTTTTCAGTTCTTTAGAAACCATTCATAAAATAATGAGGAGAAAATTTTATAAAAAGTTTTCACAACGAAGGAAGCTACCTCATTTTAATTAAAGAAAGTCAATAAAGCAGTCGAACTCCAAACGAAAATGCAGTTACCAGTTTTGTGGTCTGCATAACCATATCCAGGAAGTTAAATGATCTTTAATAAATGTGACGAATTTATAAGGAAAATTTTAGTATTGAAATATCCTAGAGTTTTAGGTTTAATGTTTTTTTTTTTTTTCAACTGCGTGGAAGTAACCATTTCAACCTTAAAAATATTTGTCAATTTAGTTCGTGTCTTAATAAAAGCCATTCCGACAGTTTTTGGTGGAAATTGTTCATAACCGTTAGGCGGGATTAACCATTTCCGTTTGGATAGCCACGATTGAAAGATGATTGGAGGATATTAATGGACTCTTTCAGATGGAAATGGCTGTAGAAGTGTTTGTCTCGGCAAACTTTAACCACATCAGCTGTCAGTGGTAAAGTTTGATGGCGGTTGGGAAAAGTAAATAAACTCAAACCGCCAACCGATAACGGGGTTTCTCGATAGGACACGAAAAACCCAAACAGTTACACTAGATACCATACAGTTGGTCGACGGGACTGATTACACTGTGAACCAGGGCAAGTGCAGAAAATTTCGTTTTAGAAATAATATTTAGAACAGCTTTTCCTTTTTTGACACAAAACACGATGTAGTTCACCGTTATCTTTTATTATTTCACACTCTGACTGTAACGACTCTCATGAAGTACGCAGTAAGACAGATCGTCTCGATTATGTTTTTGCTTTTGGTGACGTCAGACAACAGCCAGAAATCTGTCTACATCAATAAACATCGAATGGGTCAACTTCAACTACGGTACCGACAGTTTCGCTAAAATCTGCTACAGTCGTTGGTTAAATTACTGCCATCGAGGCCTCACAAAATCAGACATAATTATGAAATGTAAATATTCAGACTGGGCCGATTCCAATAGCTTTGTTACCAGGTCTTAAAGTGAAGGTCGCCACGACAGAAAGGAGATCTGGCTAACCGTGTTCCCAGGATCCCACCGCGCGCCGAGAAGAGTCTAGGTACGAAAGTTCCAAGGGTATTAAGAGTGATGTAGATGTTGGTTAGGCCATTTCAAAGTTACCGCGTGCCTCTGCTTCAAAACGAGTCTTGGTGTAAAACCTTTCACATGAAAATGAGTTTGAATTACATGAAAATGAACCTGTAGGCGGAACTCATTTTCATATGAATGGCTTCGCACGAAGACTTAAATGGTCCATTGGTTTAGAGTAAGAAATAGCCCAATATCGATATGTTAAAATTCAGCCTAACAGAATAGACCTCGGCACGAGGCTCTGGGGAATGAACGCCACAAACTCTGTAGTTATTCCCCAGAGACTCGCACTGACGTCTATTGTTTTAGGCTGAATTTTGTTATATCGAAGTTGGTCTGTTGCACTTCGCCATACGCAGTTTCGCAAGGTTGAAAAACACTCAAACTCGATCGATCAAACGCTTATCAACCAAGCCGACTATAGCATGGACGCTAACTAAATTTAAAAGGTTCCTGCGGTGAGTAATTCCGGCCTTCGCTAATGAAAAATGTCCTTTCTAATACGATGTAAGAAGTAGCACCAATTTAACAAACTAACTTTAGAGCGATCCCTTGCGTAAATAAATGTTATTTATTTTATAGGGCAGATGACGTCACGGCAGCCGTGTTGGTCCTGTGGGAGTTGAACCTTTTTGTTATCTTAACACTTCCTTTTGATCCCATAAATTTGCTTGAGTGCTTGCCACGGGAGTGAAAACGCTGTATTGAAGAAGTTCATAAAAATAACTTTGTGAGGCAGAAAGAAACAAGATGGATTTTCATCGAACAACGCAACAATAACAAAGTGTAAAGAAATTATATTAATCTTTGTATGGCTAACATTCTGGAATAGGAATTACTAGTCAGTATTTGTGCGTTTCCAGTATACTACAAACGCAGGTAAATGCCTGCCAGTGAAGCAAGTCGGAGTTTTCAACATATGAGTAAATTTCCTACATCGTATTATACAACTTGGGAACATACCTCAACTACTGGCAGTTTGGTACCACGACTTGCAGAAGAACCACATGGTAACGGTACCGGAGCATTTGCGGTTTTTTCCGTGACTGCTTTTTATCGATGTGTTTTGTAACCTTTTTGCAGACAAGTTATCTTCAACGGAATTATTCGCCGATCTTGTTTAATCAGTTATCAAAAAGAAAGAAGTGTTTTAAATGGGACTTTCAGCAAATGACACACCTAAGTCTTTTGTCTAAAATAATTATCGACGGGTCTTCAATGCAGACCGAACTAACAGAAAGAGAGGCATTCATTTTCACCAGGCTAACAGACGTTTTCTGACTCATCTGAAACGCCGCAGCGTCTGGCAAAATGATGAAAGCGGCCCTGATTAGAAACTACCGTGCGAAAAACCAATTAAAATTAATGGAAATAAATTTGTTTTATTGAGCTGCGCGAGGGGATTAGCAAAAACAAAGCGAAGGAGATTTACTAACAAATGTTAACTGGAAGAAATTAAAATCCCTTGTCATCTAGTAGTAAAAGATTGAAATGGTACATATCAGAAGCATTTATATATGATTCGATGTTAAGTAAAGGGTAAACTCTGAACGTTGAAGATAATTTTAAAATTAAACAAAATCAATGTTTTCATGGCAATGCATGAAAGCAGGATTCGTGAATAGCCCTTTTCACGGTTAATTTTTCTCATTTGCATTACAACGTAATCCAACGTGGATGCTAGGCAATTTCGGGCTAAAACTACAAAATAGCCCGAAATTGCCTCACATACATGCTAGATTTTATTCTAATGCAAATGAGCAAAGGTGATATGCTTCTGGTTAAAGATCGAGGTATTATTTTTGTAGGAGATTTTCTCTGTACCGCAAATTCAGTCATTTTTAGCTCACAAATGAGTGACAAGGAAAGTGAAGCGAAACAAATTTGCTAACGGTTTAATTTCTGTTTGTAAAACCTCTCTCTTCGGTTCGAGGTCAGTCTAGGCAACGTTAATGCAAGTAAATGGTTACGAAACCTGCAAAAATCTCTCTTTTCTGTGTGTTTTCTTTTCTGGTTTTGCCTAGTTATGCACAAAACACAATGGGTCTTGAGATCTGTCCCTATAACTGGCCAACAGAAACGTTTGCCATTACGTCATTCAACCAAAATGTTAGAGTGTAAATCAAAGGAATGTGCTGCGGAAATTCGAAATTTTGGCCGGGCTTCACCGCCATTTCTCACTTAAATTATGCCTAAAAGCAAGGCTTGGAAAATCGTCAGATCTCTGACTCAGCGGGGTTGCAAAGTAGCACGTACATCCAATATTTACAGCTTGACTCACTTAAACTCCCTCTATCAGTCAACTTTTATGAACAACAAGCTTTAAGACAGAAACTCGACAAAAAGAAATAATATTCAAAAACGGTCTGCGATGTCTGTACAAAGTTTGTACTTTTGTACAAACTGCTAAGTTTGGCCGCCGTGTTAATGGTGTACATGCAGAATTTCTGTGCAATATTCGTTTGCTCGATAACCTTTTTATGACGAGCTTTTTCTCCCTCCCCTCGCTTCTCTACTTGTTTTTTGTTATCGTTTCAACCTTCCAAGTAGATTTTCTTTCAACGCAAGCAAAAATTGACTACAAACCAACTAACGGCTTTCCCACGGTTTCTGACGTCATACGTTTTTGTTGTGGTCACACAGTTCAATAATTACTCCAATGTGAATTCAAGTTTTCAGAAGCTGAACAATCCACAATGCCTTGTGTCAAAGATGTTTGCTTCTTTATTAAAAGCACGCACCAGACACAACGTCTGTATACTACAACAAACATGCACATACAAACTCGATGAATAAAAGATGTGTGTTTTCCTTCGGAAGTTCAGCGTGAGCACGCATATGATTTATGCTAACACATCTTGTGTTAGCACGTGAAGTCTCTCGAGACTCCAGTTGGAATATATATAAGGAGTGAATATGTTGATATATTCATCAAGTGCGACACTACTCGACGGTGCTTGTAGTTTTCTTGTTTGTTTTGTTTATTTTTTCCACGTTTTTATTTTTTCTTTAGTGAAGGTTTTCTGCTGTGCGTTCTTTGTTTTTTCGTTTTTCAGGCCGTAGAATGCCTTCTCCAGCAGACATCTGCTTCAGATGCGGAAAGAGAGGTCATTGGAGTTCAAGTTGCGGGAGGCTCAGCGACGGTCCTGGATTCGGGAATTACAGAAACACAACCAGACTTTGCTCAGGCAGTACATCTGGAGAGCAATCCCGCAGACCAGACGAGCGACAGTCAACTATTTGAACATGATGATGCGGTCGGATGTTTCGAAGATATCATTAAGATGCAAGTGATGTTGCTTGCGCTGGCCATATTGACGGGAAAGATATTTGTGCTCATAGGATGTTTACTGAGGCTGAACGTCAGGAGAGTTCCACTTACCGTGAATTATTAGCTGTACAGTTCGTCCTTAGTTCATTCAGTTGTTTTCTGCCTAATTCAAGAGTCAAGTGGTTTACCGATAACCAGGGGGCCGCAAGAATTGCGCAAGTTGGTAGTATGCACTTTAATCTTCACAAGTTAGCTTTTGATATTTTTTCGCTATGCTTTAAATTGGGAATTGTTTTGGACATTCAGTGGGTGCCCCGATCTCTCAGTGATAAGGCGGATTACCTCAGCAAGATAATTGATTATGACGATTGGGAACTTGCCCCCGAGTTTTGTCAGCAGCTAGACGGTCTTTGGGGGCCATATACTGTGGATTGTTTTGCCTCTCACTACAACAAAAAAGTTCCAAAATATTTTTCAAGATTCTGGAACCCTGCGACGTCAGGTGTGGATGCGTTTTTCCAGGACTGACGAGGCGAAAACTGTCTACTTGTACCACCGATTCCAATTTTGTC
The DNA here is from genome assembly GCF_964199315.1 of Orbicella franksi. NCBI lineage: Eukaryota > Metazoa > Cnidaria > Anthozoa > Scleractinia > Merulinidae > Orbicella > Orbicella franksi. Next base: position 5,509,147 of record NC_138148.1, on the reverse strand, counting down.
TAAAGTTCTCATTTTCATGTTTAGATCTCGTGCCAGTGGAACGTTAATTGCACCGCATTGGCCGTCTGCTCCTTTTTGGCCACTGTTGGTCAATAGGTTTTGGAGTTTTGTTGTTGATTACGCACTCTTCGAAGGTGCGCTAGCGTTGCGTTTAGGGCGCAACATTAACTCGCTGTTAGGCTCGTCAAGTTGGAATGGTTTTATCATCGCTGTCAAACTTAATTTTTCTGACAGTGTCATCACAAACCAACTGGATCGTACTTAAACGTTATACACGTTGTGTTATTGTATTACAGTTTTTCAAGCCTTTTTTGGCAGTCCTTGGAGCCGGTTGGCATCAGGTTCTAGCCGGATGGCAGCGAACTCTTGTAGCCGTTTGGCTTTATGGTCTAGCCGGATGGCAGCGGACTTTGGCCGGTTGGCTATGGATTTTTTCTTAAACTTTTCGCCGGCGCTAAATCGGCATAAGCACATCCCCTTCCCTCTATTTTATATTATCTCTTAGTATTTTTGCTTCCTTAGGATTTGACTGAAGCCACTTCTTGGGGACGGACCTGTGTTGCCAAAAGGCATTTAATGCTGAAGCAAGTTTTATCGTCTAAGGCTAATTCTTCTGTTAAAAAGTATGTCGCTCAATACAGGCTTTTCTGTCTTTATATGAAGTCCAGAGGCCTAAGATTGGTTTTGCCTTGTGATAGTTTACTTATATCTGAATACCTGTCTAATCTTCACGAAACCAAAAAATCATATGCTGTTGTTTTGTCTGCGTTTTGTACGTTAAAATGGGTCCATGATCTTATTCCATACCGGATACAAGGTAATCCAGTTGATTCTGCAACATTCTGGAGGCTAGTAAACGTGTATTTAGCAGACCGGTCAGAAAAAAGGAGCCTATTACTCCTGATATGATACGTCGAATTTGTATTAAGTTTGCTTATGAAGGCTGTAATCTTAGTGGTTTACGTACAGCATTAATTTTTGTTTTAGGCTTTTATGGCCTCTTCAGGGTTAATGAGCTTTTGGATATACAGGCTTCGGATATTGTAGTTTTTGATGATCATCTAGAGATTAATGTTAAGCATAGCAAAACTGATCAATATAGGCAAGGCAATATTGTGTTTATTTCTAAAAGTGGTGGTCTTGCATGTCCTCATTCATGTTTAGCCCGTTATTTTTCAGCAGCAAGTATTGATCTAAGTTCATCTGCTCACATTTTTAGAACCCTTAAATTTGTCAAGAAGGGCAATTTGTATACTCTAGGCCCTAGGAGACTAAGTTATACTAGGTGTAGAGAGCTAATTAAAGAATCGCTTTCAGCTATAGGGATTAACTCCATCCCTTATAGTACTCATAGCCTTAGATCAGGCGGTGCTACCTTTATAGCAGACAATCTTATGAAATCAGGTGCTTCTGATAGGTTATTAATGCTTCACGGGCGATAGAAATCAGAGAAAGCTAAGAATATGTATGTTAAAGATTCTCTGGAAAGTAGGTTACAACTAACTAAATATTTTCCTACTTAGGCTTTTTGAGTCGTAAAGATGTAGCCAGTTTTCCCTCCTCACATTGTTTGTACTTATTTGCCTAGCTTAGTGTGAAATGAATTAAAGCATCGTCGGGCAGGTGCTCTCACTCTGCCTGCCTTACAGTCTAGGGTATTTGTGTTATGTTTCAGCGTTGTGGAGAAGGAAAATGATTTTCCTTCGTACGAACGGAGTGAGGGAGAAGGAAATGTAAATAACCTGGATATGTGAAATTTCAAGCAACGCCTACACATATAACTTCAATTCGCAAGATAATTGCATTGAAACCTTTTATGAGAGGACATTTAAATTATGAAAGTCTAACAATTCAATTGCAGCTGAAGAGTGTGTACAATGGCTCTCACTGAGCTTTCCTTTTAAAAGTTTCAATGTACTTGGCAAGTGTCAATCATCATGAGCTGGGCGAGTTAGCAGTTCTTTATCAGCCCAGAATTATATAACTAAGCGATGATCTTTGATCTTTTTCTTTTTCCAATGCTGATCGTTTGAGCTATAAAATCTCAAGTGTAATTCACTCAAGATCAGATCAGGAAATGATAAGTGTATAATAAAAAAATAACCGCAAAATCCTCTCAGGTGTGAAAATGTTAGATCGTACACATACAGCTAAAAGCAGTTCTGATAAATCAGTGTTTCGCAAGGCCTCTTATCTTTACTCTTTTATCTTCCTTCGCTCGCGAACAATAAGCCATAGGACTGCCTAAATCAACTGCTTCCAACCTACTGCAACAGTTTACATCGTGCTTAAGTACATTTGAGATTGAGGTCTTTTGTCCACTGTACGAATGACTTAGCCATTAACCTGATAACCCAGTAAAGACTGCTTTGCTAAGGTTTTAAGATGACAATCTTATCTCGGCACATCTAGCAAAAGTTTTAATTTTGCGGTAAGAATTTCCGACATACAACTATCAATCAACGTACTGTAGTGGTCCATGTAATCTCCGATTGCACAGTAATAAAAATGGGCTGCTTGTTAATAATAAAAAAAGAAAACATTGATTTGACATGGCCGAGAAAATCTTGAATTCAAATTTCGTAAGTGCACAACGCGCAAATTTGACAGCGGTACCTGCCCCGAAACAAGCCCGCAGTTTTGTGTTTCCTTCGGTTGCCATTACTAATACATTTCAGTTCTTTTCTGAAACTGTGATTGTTTTCATTACCCTAGTAATTTATAGTTGTCTTATGTACTTCAGTTACACTAAATGAAAAAACTACTCCTTCACATAGTTAAAATGAACAAAACTTACCTTTGCTGTTTTTAACCCTTACTTTTCGTTTCAATCCGAGATGTATACGACAGTGATAAGTCAATGTGCTTACACAATTAAGTGAGGTCTTGTTACCGAGACATCTGAACATTTTTCTCATAACAAAGGCCGTTAAAAGCTATGTGCAATTACTTTAATTGCATGGTAGAGCGGTGAGGCTTTCATCATTAGTTTTCTGCCCCTAACAATACCCTGTTTGTTTCAGGCGCGCGTTAACAGATTGCCCTAATTTGTAGTGTAATTTCACCGAGGCTTAGAGCTGAAACAAGACTTTAAACTTTTCTCCGCTGCTAAGTTGTTTCGGTTAGAAATTTGGAACAAGCACAACGTCTTCAGTAGACAGTTTTTTAGTCGAGATACTTAAATAACACTGCTAATTACATCAATTTCATGTTTTATTTTTGTCCAGATCGCAAACAAAGGAAAGGCTTCTAGGGCTGACAATTTTTCTCTTAGTTACATTGAGCTTGATTCAGCAGGGAATTTATAGGAAAAATTATACAATTATATTGCGGCAAATTCTAGATATTCGCGCTAACTGTAATAAACTGACGAAGGTGTTCGCGAAAAAGCAAATCACATTACCGCGAACAAGCAGGAGTAGTTCTGAGTATTTTGACCTGTTAATTAATTGTCGCGCGAGGTCTGACAGATGTAATAACTGTGTAACTATGAAATATAAGAACGAGGTTGCAGTTTTAAGAGAATCGCACTTGATTGTATCTTGATCTGTTTTGTCACCACAAAGCATAGCTTTTATTTCAGTGAGAACAGAATTCAGAAGTAAAGGCCTCACTGAGAGAATCTAAAATCCTGAAAAACCGGAAAACCCGATTGGCCAGGTTAGTTGGTTAATTGATTGGCAGGTCGACGACGCTGATTTCTGTTTCGTAAATGGTCGATGCCATCATTGGTAACCAAGCCTTTCAGAATGGACGATGTCATATCTACTTTAGTTTAGGTCTGGACAAGGTAGAAACTGGATCTAATTAAGCTGTTAATGGAGTAAAACGCACTCACCAAATGCTTAATTGTTCATGTTCACACTGGTTTGCTTGCAGTTAGCTTTTGTTTGATGGTTAGGGAAGCTCTATCATTAATATTTAAGAAAATCACATTTTATAATTAAATTTTGCCAGGAGCCATAATCGGGGACAGAGATCGTGAGTCTTGGGATCCGCGCGCACCCATCATATGGGGCAACTTTTCTACTTTTAGAACAAAATGCGCCATCCTGACGTCATATATCCGCGCGGATCCACGCACATGTCGAGGGTTCTCGCGTGGATGTTGTCACGTTGCGTGATCAAATGATGAGAGTTGCGAGATTTTCTTGCAGGTTTTTCACCGCGATGGCAGGGAATATGGCAGGGAATAAGAACCAGGGCTCTTATATGTAGTTTTACGCTCTGAGCTAATGAAAAAGGTGAGTTTTTCAGGGTCGAAAACATGACTTCAATTTCGCGCTGTGAATGAATAATATCTGCTCGCGTTAGTTGTACGCGTAAGCTTTTTGCGTTTGTTCCGTAAAGAAAAGTTATGTAAGAAAACTCTTTACTCTGGTATCGAGTTAATTTGTAAGTTTCCCAAACAATGCTTAATCATAACCAAACCCGGCTTTTTTTGATAGTTTCTTATTGTTTCTGTTTGTTTGGCGAGTTTGCAAAAGTTTTTGAAAGGAAAGTGTCATTTGCATAGTGCAGCGCGTGCACTTTCAAAACCGAGTCGGCGTTTTCAGTTGTCAACAAATCTTGATAAAGATTTCTTTCGTTGTCTTTTGTGCCGAGATGCTGCAACAATTTTCACCAACGCCAAAAGGCTACTAACACCATGTGTGTTTCTTTAACATAGTGAAATTTTACACTGCGAAAATAAAATAGACAAGGAGTTTTGATAACTCAACCAACGAAATCGAAATCGTTGTTCGAGTAGATTAAAGAAAGCGTCATCGTGATTTTGCTGATTATTTCTGCTGTATTCACCTATTTTAAGCTAAGCTCTTAATATTTTCTCAAACATTTTTCAACCTTAAACATATTTAAAAAATAGAGATGTTATATGAGTTTGATGTACGTTTTCACGCGAAAGTGGGGAAGTCCAATTTGTCATGTTTCACTGACTGTACAAAACACACATCGGCAGGCGCTCTTATTCATCGACAACAGACAATTTATTGGATTTTTACACAAACAAAACTGAGCAACATCTACAGACATAAACTTTATTGTCACTTATTGATAAAACATCAAGCGTTGCTTACAATTCAGGCGGATCTCAAACTTGCAATTATTTTTTTTTTTACTTTTCGGTCGTGACTGCGAAATCCTCGCAAACGTGTGGCAAGAGGAGGGAAACTTTGAAGTCCTGAAACGCTGCTATATCCTAATATATCTAACTAGTTTTTTGCTGTGTTTTGGAAAAGCTGTTAATCTTCAACATATGTGAAACTTACAGTGGAGTAATGTGGAGCTCTTGTAAAAGAAACAGCGGAACACAACTTGGCCAGTGATATAAAGCGGCACATAACTAAATTCGACACTGTCTTACTTCACTCAAACTGCAGCAGCTTACGGCGAAAATACTGACGTCCCAGTAAAATTCCAACAGATATGAACCTATTGAGTTGTGGGCCAAAAGCACTCAAACATTTCGGGAATTTCGGAAATTTCGGACGCCATTTCCCACGCTACATCCGCAAAAATCCTCGCAGCATGTACGCGCGTGTGCCGCACGGGATGGCGCAGTTTGTTCTAAAACTAGAAAAATTGTCCCATATCATAGGGACAACCCCAATATATAGATTTAGGCCAGCCTAAAAGCGTAGCTCCTGGGCCGAGTTGTTCAAAGCCCGATTAAGCTAGCCCAGAAAAAGGTAGAATTTTGATTTGACTTTTGTAACTTTGCGGTGAGGCTTTCTGTATATTGTTTGGCCTTCTGTTTTGAGTTTTAAGGACGATGAATACAAAGGTTTTTGCGCCAGGTTAAGACCAGGCGGAAAAAGTAGATATTTGCAAGGGCTATTGGAAGAAAAATTGGGGTAGCCACGCATTTTTTCGAGATAATTAGCCTTGAATCTCAACAAAAACCCTGACATCTGCATTTTTCTAAAAAAAGAAGGAAAGGATATTTCTTGACAGATTTCCTTAGAATTCGCCTTTACACACAGGAATGCAAACACATCTATAACGATCTTAAAACTGCATGGTAAATGGTAACATAAAAACCATTTTAGGTAACTTTTTATGACAAAATCGCTGCAACAGCGTTTTTAGCATGTCTGACAGTCTTCCTCTGGTTCAGCTAAAATACAGTCTAAATACCTTTTGCTCACCACCAGAAACTAGTCACTCATTGAATAGGCTTGCCACTTCCATTTCATAACATAAAATGTAGGGGTAACCACGCGTTTTTTAAAGTTATTGATCTTTTTTTAAAACTTTTACGGTGCCCGCTACATCTTTTCCTGTTACCTCCCCAGTAAGTAAAAAAAATTGCGTATCTCGCACTTGTTTTGCGCGCGCACTACGCCATCTGCAGGTACATGTTCACGGTTGGATTTCAGTATAATTTTCGACAGATGACAGCTAGTTTTTCAGCTGGAAAACGGTAACAGTAAGTAGTTAGCGATATGCTGCTATTCTGGTGTTCCTGGTTTAAGTATAGGTTCATTAAACTTGATTTGGTCACAGTAGGAAAATTTTGCTTTCATTTAAGTCGTGTACTTGGTAGCGTAGTTGATTGCGTCAATGTCAACCCTAGCGCGCGCGCACGCTTGAACTATGTCTTGCGTGATGCGCAGAACGTGTGCGCACTAACAAAAGTAGGCACCGTCCTTGATAATCACCACATACACAAAAAAAACAGCAAAACACATTTGTATGGAAGAAAAAGTTATAATTCGGTTAACTTTTAATCCTGGGTTAGCGTTAACCGGCTTCCTAACAATCCTGCCCTGTTTTCAACTTCAAAAAACACGTGACCTCGAGGAGCTGTAAACCTGAGCCCGCGATGTGGTCACGTGATACTGGTCAGCGGATACCTTGTTTTGACAGGCGTCAATTGATCATAACATGGATGTCCAATATCAAGGAAGTACACGGTAAACCAAGGCTGCATGTCTCTGTCAACCTATTATTTGGAGTATGGCCACCATGTTGGGCAACTCCGCCGTCGTCGTCGTCGTGCGTACGCGCGCACGAGCAATACCACCAGGGTTTCCTTCCATGGGTTTCCTTTTTTTTTCCTATATGAGTATGGGGCTAAGCTTGGTGCTCCGCTAATATACTAGAAATGGCGCGCGCTTACGGCCTCCGACCCCGATTATGGCTCCTGATTTTGCAGAGATTTGGCGGATCAACCTGGTAGTGTATTGGTGATAAGAGGATGTTAGGACACAGAGGTTCCGGGTTCGGTACTGGGTGGTTACTTACAAATTTTCTTTTTTCTTTAATTTAGCAGAGAAAAATTCGTTGATAGTTAAAAAAATTTCTATGTGTCGCGAAAATGGCATCGACCGTTTACGAAACGGAAAACTGCGTCGACGACGTTGGCAGCTAACGAAGCTAAATGGTAGATAAAAATACCCGCGGTTGGAAACCAATTTTAGAGAAAAAATTGTACTTGTAAACAAACTTGTACACAAAATCCTGGCGTTGTTTATTATTGAAGATTAGAAACATGTTATTAAAAATATCTTTATTTACAGTTTTTTTGTGTCTCCGCTGCGTTAAGTTTGGGGGGTTTTACTACGGCAAGGAAGTCGATTGCACCAGTGATTCCTCCCGTAAAGCGGACTCCAGTATAGGAATAATTTATATTTTACGAAACAAATGATGTTTCTCAATCCCATCTGAGAGAATTTCGTTTGCTGGGTTCGTCTAGGAGCTCTACTAAAAACACAGTAGGACATGCAATGCGAGAGATAAACTCGACAATTGAAGCGTTTGCAAGGCCATCAAATGTCAATCTGTTGTATGATTGACAGCCAGACTGCCGGTTTGAGTTGCTTGTGATTGTAACTGATTTACTTCACTGACAGGTTTCTTCTGGCAGAGAGTCAGCGGTAGATTTTTCCTCATTTTCAACAGGTTCGACTTCTTCAACAATGTCCTGTTTTGATTCGATTCTAGAATCTTTAAAGGAAAGCCAGTGAGACAGTATTTGACGTAATCTCTCTGAGCTCCGCCTCTTCATTAGAGGCCATTGAGGTCGAGGGCGGCTCGATTCGCTTTCTGCTTCATAAAATGTGGACTCTTCCCTTATATCCTCCATCATTGTTTGACGTTGGAGAACTTTCTCCGGCTTTATTTCCGGAAGGGTCGAGAATACGTTCGTACGCCGGCCCCTGCGAGGAAGGGCCTTAGGCTCCTCGCTAGGTTCTTCATCTGATTCGACGGACTCGCATTTCATAGGTTCGTCGCTCGCTTGAGTCAACACTTGAGCAAAATTAGAGATTGCGTTGTTGATGCTGGCCTCGTGCATAGCAGAGAATAAACTTTGTCTTCGTCTTCTTCCTTTGGATGCAACAGCAGGAGCTAGTTGGAGCTGTGAAATTTGATTTTCGACGGTCATTGCCTGCATGTGAGAAAACAAGCTTTGTCTTCTCCCCCTGCCCCTCTCTTGAAATGCGTCAAAGACGGGGGGGAGCGTATCATCTTCCTCGTTGGCTGTGTTCGCAGTTTTCTTTTTAAAGCTACTTCTGTTCCTTCCTGTAGTGTTCTCCGTTTCTTCGACACAAACGGCAGTTTCAGAGACTCTGTTTCTGTTCCTTAGTCTGTCAAAGAGTATTTGAAGCTTTCTGAACGCCGAACAACCGCTTGTTGGGTCAAATGTTCGTGACTGTGAATCGAATTCGGAGACTTCATCTAAAGCTCGCTTAATACGTGACCTCTTGGCACTGACAGTGAAGATTAACACACACGTGATAACCTCGCCTGAGCGAAATAGAGTTTGTAAAGTCCACCAATGCCAGGCATCCACGAACTCAATGTCTGCATAAACGCCAAACACCCCCACCATGGTGTACACCATAACACCGCAGATAAAGAAATTCGCCGCAGCAGAAGCATAAATGAGAAATATATATATTTTGTCGCCCTTGTCTTTGATCTGTTTATGACTGAAGAGTTTCTTGTCGAGTTTGTAAGCGAGGTTCGCGTATCCGGCACCCAGCACAGTTCCCCATAAGGAGAAAAATATTTGGCAGAGTAAAATCATGACTTTAGCTTCCATATACAAAGATACGACCGTATCTGCTACAATAACAAGAACAAAATGAACGCCAATTACAATTGAAATCGTTCCAAGCTTCTGGAACTTCGGCGGCGCAATGGAAACTTGTGCGGTCTCTACGAGGGCCAAAATAATAAGCGAGTCCGATGCGGTCAAGCATGGGCCACCTATGGACCATAACAGGCGCATCACAAAAAGAGCATTTATAAAGCCCCCTTGGTGATAAGGATCCAAAAACAACACGAAGGCCCTTGTTAGTCCAAACAGAAGGACCATGCCGTTTAAACAGACGCTTAAATACTTGCCGCCCAAACCGTCGTAAATGTTTAACACGACATAATAACCAGCATAAAAGCCAATGCAGAGAAATGCAGTAGCGAATAGATACACGTGAATGTGCCAGGCGGCCTTCCATTGTCCAAAGGCCCTTTTCCATTGAGGGCCCGGCTCAGGCCAAGTTTCTGGCTCCGCGTAAGGGTCTGATTCTCCTCCTGGGTCATAAGTTGGCTCTGACGTCGACTCGCCTTCTGGGCTAACCTCTCCTTCAGAACGAGGTTCAGCTTGTGCCTTGGTTATAGGCTCTGTTTCAGATCGAGGTTCACTCGCGGAGAGAGGATATGCCTCGTTTTTAGATTGAGATTTGACGGTTGCCTCGCTTTGCAGTGAGGGTTTTCTTGGAACGCTCGAGGCCACTGAGGTTGATACCAAGCTTGCAGTTGTTAAATGTGCGTCCGCTAAAAATAAGAAACATAAATTTAGTTATTACCTCTACTCTGTGTTAGAACTGACTCCTAAGTTGTATGCTTTTAATACACTTCGATTCTGACTCTCAGAAGACTAGGGCATAGTTATATAGTTCGATAATCAAAATTCCGCATGGGTGCTTTTTTTTTCCTTTTGAACCGCAAAGCAAATAAATCTTGTGTCAACAACAATTACAGAACCAAAAACAAGAAGTGACAATTGTCTAATAGTTAACAGCAGGAGCCTGTTAACAAGTAACATTCGCCAGATTCTGTCTTCTTAAGGATAATTTTGGCACGTTTAATTTTCGCAAACCTTCACAAAAATAATAAGTATTAGGGAAGTGCTGGTAAGCCACGTTGATGATTTCGTTAATTCTTATCACTTATTCTCATAACAATGTATCATTTTAAAGAGAAATAGGATTTCGAACTAGATTTAATTCGAAAAGGTGGTTGATTATCATCCCGCGAAGAAGTTCTTCATCCCCTGTTTCCAAATCAAATTGCAATAGGCCCTTTGCAGCTAAGCCATCACGTGACCTACTTTTCATAAAATTATGGGCTATAACTTAACGAATGCCAGAAATGGAAAAAGCATGTCGAAAATATCAAAATGGCCAAGTTTGAGGCCCCCATCATCAGAGAATGAGATTTTATGATGGTCTGAATTTTTGAAAGAATAAGAAGATTTGTATGGGAAAATGTTGCTGGAGAGCAAGACCTTGCTCTCCAGCAACATTTTCCATACGAATCCTCTAAATTTTCCGAAAATTCAAACTATGGTATAAACTTACTCGTTTTTTCCTGGGGCCTCAAACTTGGCCTCTTTGGTATTTTCGATGCGCTCTTTCCATTTCTGGCATTCTTTAAGTTATAGCCCATAATACAAAAAATTTTTAGGAAAAATTTGGTCACGTGACCCCAGCTGCAAAGGGCCTATTAAGAACTGTTGGTTTTTGTGAACGGAGGGAAACCGGAGAACCAGGAGAAAAACCCTCGGAGCAAAGCAGAGAACAATAACAAACTCAAACCTTACATGGCGCGGGTCCGAGATTCGATCTCGTCAAACGAATCAACAGGTTAGATGAAAAAAACACCTTTTTGTGTTTTTTAATTTATCATTTTTTTATTATTCATTCATTCATTCCTTTATTCGTTTGTTTGTTTGTTTTTTGTTTATTTATTTATTTATTTGTTTGTTTGCTTATTTATTTATTTATAGATAGTTTTCATATGACTTCCGCGTAGCCATATTGGTGTCCAAAACAATGAAACGGAGGACATATTGGCAAGCAATCCTGAGGAAGTTGAAGTTTTTTCTTATGTAAACACTTCCTTTTGATCCAATAAATTTGCACGTGTGCTGAACACGTGAGCGAAAACACTCCATAGGTCGCAAAAAAAGCTACGTTTTTGCATGACAGATTCTCCTTATGGCTCTGTATTTATTTATTCGCATATGACATTTGGCGACTCTGACTAGAGGGACGAATGACAAGTTCTACAGATATTTCAAATTTGAAGACGGTGTTTTCACTCTGAAAGCGCATCAAATGTTTTCCGTCCACACTACGCCGGAGAAGTTTGAAAACGCAACAATCACCGTTCATTTTGGATTTGCGTTTGACTGGACAACACTGTGAGGGAAATCACATGATTATTATGACGTCATCATTTTCGAAAAGTATTTATGAATAAAAATCTTAAAGACAGCATTTACACTTAAAGAATTTTTTTGGCTTATAAGAAAATGCTTAGAGCAAGCCCAAATAAGGCCAAAATTCAAGTTACGAAAGACCTTAAATATTTCAGTTTATTATTTAGAAATGGCAAATCGTAGAAAAACAACAAACAGTTATGTGGCCGTGCTACAGAAAAAAATAGCGAATGTTGAACAAGTCGGATGTATATTTATTATTTGGAACGCGTGCTTATTATTTCGTCTTCAAAATAAAGTAAATTAAAAATGGTGATTAGCTGTATCTGGCTATTAACTTGGTTTGGGAAACATTGAAAGTAGTTCTTACTTCTAAAAATACTTTAATTTCTTCAAATAATTCATTCCCTGACAAAAACAATTAGTGTTGGCTAGAAGGCGCGAACAACAAAGTTAAACAAACGCGCTAGGACCCGCGGCCCCTGAGTTTTGCACAGCGGGATTTGCCGAGTAAACGAAACTAAAGCCCTGAAATCGAAGTGAATTGATCAATCATTCGATATCACAAAGTGATTAGAAATCGAAGTTATTCAAAGTCTAAACGAATTTAACTTAAAAATAACCAAATAAGGGTGACTGGTTCATTGAAATCAGCTGCCCACAAAACAAAATATCAAACTAAACCAAATTTTACGATATCTTAACAGAAAAGTAATCGACTATTAGTAACGTAAAGTTTCTACAAAAATTGAAATTTGAAGATGTTTTGTTTTCACCTAGTATCGACGGAGTTGACGATGGCGCGGACGGAGATAATGATGTCCCGGATGAAGTGGAAGGCTGTAGGCTCACCTCGCGCCGTCGGATTTGATGTACAGCGCGCGGGTTTACAGCGTGTAAGTTTCCGTGCCATGTGAAAAATATCTACAGAAACAACAACACGAAAACATAAATGGACTGTCAAGAATATTGAAATGTTAGAAGACTGATATTAAAGTATAAACCTTGCCCAAAAAGCGATAAACCATGTCTGTGAGCCGCGAACGAGCCGAGTTTCGCTAATATCAGTTTTTCAGACGCGAGATTATTTACAATACTTTAAACCTGAGATATACGTAATTCTCTGTCGTTCATAATAATGTGCTGCAGACAGAATTTGCAAGTGTAACATCAGGGCCACAATTAATAGACTGCCAAAAGGTTTTAGCAATTAAAAATGAAACTCCGGGATATAAGTCGGCAAAAATAAAAAGCTGGTGACGATGAGTAATTGCGTCTTTTTCATTATGAACTAACCTACGGTTACCGAAAGATTGCTCATATTAAATATGCCTCAACTAGGGCTTAAATCTAAAAATACCCGATGAATTATATGGCTATAATGAGGTGGCCTATAAAGGAGAAAACAACTTAAGTGTGAAATTAGAATAACAAGATGGGAAAGCAACGCTTGAACCATGTAAATGTTTATTTTTAATTTATTCGATGAAAAACGCAGAATTAATACTGGAAATGAACATTATAAATTACGAGGAGAATTTCTTTCTAAGCAACTGTAACATCAAATTGTTTCTTTTCCGAACGGGTTTTAAATTTGCTGCAGTGTTCAAACGGAAGAATTTCAGGTTAATCGCAAAAACAGCTGTCTTCGTCAAACTGAATGCTCTTAAAGCTTTAATATAGAAAATTTACCATGTCGTAGTACAAAATGAAATAATCAGTTTTCAGTGATACTCAGATGAAGTCTGAACAAGGCAGTACATTGATAATATATATCAGTACTATTTAGACCAGGGAGAATAATATCAACCGGCTACTCACCACGTAAATCCAGATTTGCATATCGTTTAGCTAAATAAACTTCAAGCTTCTGAAAATGTTCCCTTTGGACAGAAAAACAAAGTAATGTTATTGGCAAAAATGTGATTTAACGGGAACGAATCTTGTCTTGCCCATCCGTCTTCAGACTTAACAATATTCAAATTTGTGCTTCACTTTGTGACTGTATGTTAAGTAGAGAAAAGCAAAACGTTTAATCTTGCTTTTGTTTGCAGAGGAAATAAGCAAATGCCAGAATTTTTTTCGTTTGCATAATAGATAACCTGCCAAGACTAAGGCAAGATTGTTTTTGCTTTCGGGGGCCGCCGGTGAAACAGTATTCTGCTAATCACCGGAAAGCCAACTACTGTATATACTTTTTGCTCGAAGGGATTTTTTCTATCTACGACATGGCTACTAAGAAAAACAAACTTTTTTAAAAATTACAGGCGTGAATAGCCATTTTTCTCGATCCCGTTAGTGGAAATAAACTTCTCTTCGAATCAGAGATTTGAATAGAATGCTCTTTTTTCTTACCTCTGATTCGTTTTGATATTCCCTTTCAGCAGGCGGACTGAGGTTGATTTTGGTTCTTGCAAATTAAATTTGAAAATCAGCTCTGCATTCACGAGCGTGCAATTTGCGACACTTCGCTTACGTGAAAATGTCAAGAGCTGGTTTTGGTTGGCAACCAATCAAATGTAAGCGCCTTTGCCGACTCTGTGATCAAGACAGCAATTTAGTCATCCCAAAGGAACAGACGGCTGCGTTTAGTAGAAGGATCTAAAAAAGACGCCAGCAAAATATTGACTACTCGTATTAACACAAAGCAGTTGTACAGCTTTTTGCAGGGTATAAATGAAGGGTGTCCCCAAATAACCAGCTATGCAGGATGACAGCTCGTCGAGGTATGTTTTCTTGTAATGGCAAATAGACGAATGGAGCCTCTTTTCAGCTGCCAATTATCCAGAAGACGAATAAAAGCGAAAAATTTGAACTCGAGACTGGCAGATGCATAAACTGACAGATGTATAATGAAAATTATGCATTACGAAATAAATACCGCACGAGTTGTTTGTTGTTCACAATCGTCTTTTTACACATCGAATCTCTCTATTTTCCAATTATGAAATAAAAACAATAAAAGTGTGATGATAGTGGCCAGTGCACTTAGCTTCGAAATACAATGAGCAAGCTGTTTTCAAGGTATGCCACTCGAACAGACAAAATATATATTAAAAAATAACACGGTTAAACTCCGGAGTGCGAGAAGTTATACTAGGGGCTGTAGGGCATCCGGGTTTCAACACCAGCGCGCTAAACCACTCAACCACACTGCCTCCACCAAACCAAAAGATGCTCTATCTCTCAACAGACACATTCTCTCAATAGACATTTCGAAGAGAACTTCAGAAGTCCGTTTTTGGACCATTCTAGCCGCGGAGGACTAAAGTCTGACCTCCCGGGGGACCTAGACCAATGACATCATTCGCATGTAATCACCGCATGTTTTTTGGCCCATCAGGCCAGCGCTTATTTTCATTTTTTTTTTTAGCATAAAGCGATTAGTAGTGTTTTTACTCCCCCCTGGATGGGATGCTAGTCCATCACAGGGTTACCCCCAGCATTATATTTGCCGGTACCCATTCATAATACACCTGAGTGGAGAGAGCCACTGTGAGAGTAAAGTGTTTTGCACAAGAACACAACACAATGTCCCCGGCCAGGGCTCGAGCCCAGGCCGCTCCATCGGGAGTCTAGCCAACTAGCCAGGTGGTCATCTTGCCTCTCAGACTTCCGTTTTCGAACCACGGGAAATAGAATTAAAAACATTGAACTCGAAAATTTTCATCGAACTGGCTATAATTCTTTTTAACAGCGGATGACTTATAATGAACTAGCAGTAGCGTTAGTTTGTGACCAAATACTAATTGCTATTCATAAACTAGATGACAATAACAAGAAACTGACAACTCCTCAGGGAGAGAAATGAGAAACTAACTTCTCGAGTGTAAGCCCTTCGTCAGGGCAAAGAGAAAACTAAGTTGTGCTGAATTCGTGCAAATGTGACCTCAGTCATCTAAAATAAACGAATTTACGTTTTTCTTTCTCGGCAAACGAAGTCCCCAATGGACGTAAGCGAGAAATACTCATTTTACATTTTCTACCAATTCTGTTTAGCCAAAGGTTTTCCTCTGCAAAGCATGTACAGCTGCTTCGAAATTGGTTGTCGCACAAAAGCGTAAAAACGAACGTTACAATACCGAATGGCTTGTTTCCGCAAGAGAGAAGGGGAAGCATTTTGTTGTTTCCTTGCATCGCAGCAACCGTGAACCACCACTGCCAATATCTTTCGACATGGGCGGGTATGCTTATACGCTTCAATTTCAGAGCGGAAAAACGTTATGAGCATGCGCAAGTATTGGCCGCGCGCCAGGATCCAAGTTTGAAAAAATGGCGGAATTTCGACGATCATGTAAACAAAAACAAGTTGCAAACTTTATATGCTTTCCCAATTCTCCCGGTAAGCAGCACTATTTTCTCGTCACTACGGAGAAACTGCTGTATTGATTTCGTGGGGAATCGAGTTTTTTTCGCCGACAAAACTTAACCTAAAGAAGGTTCCGTTTTTTTTCCCGCGGTGTAAAAGAAGTTTTGTCGCGAGACGCATTTTTCCACAAGCCCTCTTTACATATTGCATTCATATTAACACACCACTTAATATATAAGCAAGAGAGCCTCTCAGCGGGCAGGGGGAGACTTGTTTTCTTAACAGTGAAATACCGAAAAAAATTCATGCCTGTCCAAGTGTAAATAAATTAACTGAGCTACATCCTCGCGTATTTTATTATTGTCCGCCGTTCTTTCCTCCACTGCAGCCCGTATTACTACCTGGCATGAACCCGCAAGTAGTCAAGTAGGGCCACCAGGAATGCGCAGAAAGCTGCGCAATAAATTTTTGTACTTTGGACGCTTTTATTTGTAGAACAACCTCTCTCAAAACAGCTGTATCTGATCTTTTATGTTACTTCCATCCCACACAGACAAAAAATGTCCACAATGCGCTTTAGTCAAATTGTGGAACTGGCTATTTCTAAAATCACTCACAATATGTACTTTTTGCGTTGGTTCTATATGCGTTTACGACGAATGAAGATTCTGAGATTTTCCTCCAATAGCCATGTCCAATTATGTCTTTACTTTGTATTAAAAAGAAATGCCTGAATTGTCCTTTGAATTTTGCAGATCAGTTTGTACGCTCATCGAGTTTTTTAACAATTTCAAGTTTTTAAAGTCTAGAAACCGTGCATGTCCTTCTCTGAGTCTTCTCTGAAGTTAAGTATCCATATTTTTTCTAAATGTTGCCCTGGAACTTCCAAAAAACGAGAAATCGTCGGTATTTCGTATACGATCTCCAGCTACTGTACAGTTAGTGGCTGATAGTGTGCGACAGCTTAGCCTATAAGATTGCAGTATTTGTAGTAATATACTAGCAGGATTCTACTAAACCCACTTAAAGCGAGCGATCGAATTCACCTTGCCGTAGCGGAATGTCTCACTCCAGATTTGTCCTGCAACGCACGGGCTCTTCCTCCCCTATACCTCTTCCCTCTTGTCTAAAATCTCAAGCACTATAGCTCGTGGCCAATGAGAGCGTGAGAATTCTCTTACTTATTGTAAAAAGTTACATTAACACAAGAGCAAGGGTAAAAAGCGTGGAATAACCAAAAGAACGATATATAAGGAACAACAATTTTGTTTTTGGTGTGATGTAAAGAGAACAAAATATTCAGAATTATATCTCAACTTGTGTATGCAGTTGAACAACAAATTCAGCTTAATTAAATGGCACTCAAACTAGTGGGAGGCGGACCAGTTGGCTCTTTTCACAACGTGATCGGGGAGTTCGTTATTATTAGTTATTATGTTAGCAAAGAGTCTCAGAACCGTAGCTAGTAAAAGGCAAACCGAGGTGCTTTTTTGCAGTCATTTTTTTTTTTGATTTTGTTCTTGATAGTCATAATAGAGACCCTAAATACCTAGGAAGAGAATTTAACCATGGACTTTGCCCCAGTCATAATTCGTTTTGGACATAGCCTCAATTTAAATATTTTTGCTGGTTACAGCCCTGACTCTTGTCCTTTAGCTAAAAAAAGCTGAAGTCAATTTTTTAAATCACTTCCTCAATTGCCTACCCCATGATCGAATGGAAAACAAAGGAAAATGGTTGACAACCCTGTCACTAAGCGGTAATTTAACAGCAAACGAATGGTTTATTTTTGACTAGATACGAACGTAATCAATAAAATAGGGCAATTTTGATTGGAAAAACTCCAAATAACGAAGACATTTATTAAGAGGAAGAAATTAGTTGCAGGCACGTTCAAGATGTTCGATCAGTAATCTTATTCAATCAAAATTTACCTTGCGAGGCCGATTTACGCATTGCTTCATTGTCAAAATTTGATCTTTTAAGACAAAATTAATCCACGAATTCGATTGATGATCGAAGCCCTCGTGCAGCCAGCCACAAAACTTCATATCAATGTTTTCATCTTTTCGCCACCCTACTCCTTCTGCCACGGTGTTTGTTTGCTTAGAAAGGGAATATGTACTTGTGATGTAGATTCTAAAAATCCAGCTTTTTGGACTTACACACAGTTTCAACCTACGCGGTAGGATTTCTAACTAATACATTTTTTTCTCAGGGTGATTATGAGTTTCCCATTTCTGATCGATTGTATTTTTTGAAAATGAGGTGCGAATTTTTCTAACAAGGAAAATGTTCCTAAACTCAGTTTTTGAGACCAGTTTTCTGTGATATTTGAAAAGATCTTCAAGAAACTGTACATGTAACGCGTTAATAGGGCAACACAGAAGGAATATCGACTTATGTATATTATTCACGGTGTTTTCACACATGCATGCATTTGCAGGCTTACCATTGAAGCGTCCCTGGACTCTTTGAAGGTCTGAAAACCGGGAAACTTGATCCAAAATGAATAACTCTTGGTTTATCCACAAACACAACTGTTTAAAATCAACGACTAAGCGAGAAAATACGATGGTGCATGCACGAAACTCTGAATAGAACAAATTTTCAAATGTATTCTGCCAGTTGCAGCTGCCTGCTGTCAAAGAATTACGGCAAGACTAGCTGAAACAAAAAGAATCGATATGTCGGCCTCTTTGGTTCGTAAGTTCTCATTTTTCCTCCTAATTGAATGCAAGAATCGCTGGAAATTTCCATAGCGACCTTGTCAGGACGCATTATCCGAAACGTGGTTAATGTGCCTATTAAAATTTTTCATTTCAAAGCCAGAACAATGATTCTGTAGATGTGACATGGTCTCCACCAATAGCATGCAGCAACTTAAAAATTCTGCCATGAATGCTCTCAACTCGTGAAAGGTGGAAAGATTTATCTGAATTTGCAATAACCTTCCAAGAAATTAAGAAACTGAGACTACAATCAAATCAGTTTCAGGGACCTGTAAGTGTCAAAAACCGGACAGCAGTGTTGCATGTCGCAGATGCAATTTGACCTCGTTGACTGCCACTTTTGACTAAGAACTGAGAAACGTTCGCTTTTAGAATGCGTAAAATTCACACTTGCAAGCCAAACAGACCAAAGCTTTAACGCAGATAAAGCCGGCGACTTTCACTTAATTTGAATTTTTTTTTAACAAAGTGGACGTAAAAAACAAAGCGTCCAAAATGTGAATTGGATTTAATGAAAATAACAGTATTTAAAAAACATTGAACTAATGCCGTTTTCAAGGGAAATGAGGATTAAAAAGTGAAATATAGAAGACGTTCTTTTTTGACTTTATTGGGAAACTAAAAAAAGCTCAAACTTCAGTGGCTGAACTAGATTCTCAACACTACCGATTGATCACCTGGCAAACAAAAATAGTAGCTATTATATACCGAGCCTGTTTTATTTACATTTAACTACATGTTCTATTTGTTTTACGTGCTAAAAGTATTGCCTATTGTTTACTGACTCCAAGAACTGATGCATTTTAGTTCTTAAATTTCACTATTATATTCCACCAGCTTGACTAATATTAACATACTGTAACGTCGTTTAACGTCAAAAAGGACATGAACTGGCAACCAGACATAATCCAACTGTTAAACATGTGTATATACTGCGTAGGCCTGTCTTTACATTACGTGGGTAAATTGAGAAACACTTTTGGTTTATATCAGATCCTGTTTTACAGACGGTAATTTATGCGTATATTAACTTAGTTAAAACCAGGTTTATCCAGAAGATGTTTATGCGCGTTTCAGGGTCTTGAATTAATTGATTTTCGTCTGTAGTATTCCATGAATCCTATTCATAAAATG
This sequence comes from Orbicella franksi, assembly GCF_964199315.1. Lineage (NCBI taxonomy): Eukaryota > Metazoa > Cnidaria > Anthozoa > Scleractinia > Merulinidae > Orbicella > Orbicella franksi. The sequence goes on along the minus strand of NC_138148.1, from coordinate 5,489,520 downwards.
CTATACTTCATCTCTGGAACCACTCGATTTTTGCAACTTTAGTAGCTAGTTAAATCTAGTGTAGGCCAGTGACTCAGTCTACTGAAATGCTCCTAAATTTAGAAAGCGTTTCTTAAACGTGTTCGCACTGTCAGCTGAGATTACCTAAAACAAAAGACTATGTCTAGAATCAGTTTTTTAACTCAAAGGAGTCGCTTAATCTCGGGAAACTTAATCGTTAAATTCGTTTGTTGCTAAAAATAGTATTAAATTAACACGCCTGCTCACGTCATAAGGTTAAATTAACGGCTTTCCCGCCAGCCCACTGCAAATTGATGAGATATGAAACGTTGTTATTATCGGTGTACAATGAAATTACAGCAACGATAACTGAGTAAAAATTCGTCAGTTCACGATTGGACATTCTGGCGATGTATTTTTTTAATGAACTAAACTAGATTCCAATCGGCTCGTTGAATTATTTTCTCTGGATAAGAAAGTTATCTCCTTGTAATTGCTTATAAGCCTGCGCAGTCTGGTTTCCAAGATAGATAATTTATCAAAGATGCATATTTGTATATTTGTGGATCGTGAGGAGTAGATCGTAAGATAAGCAGTTAAAAAATAATAATAATAAAACTAGTAGTAATCAGAGATTATGAGAGTGCGTTCGCTCTCACTTTAATATTTATATACCGTAAATAAATGATTTCACTAGCTGACTTTCAACCTTTGTCTATTGCTAAAAGCAAGTTTTCTCAGCAGCAACCGAGGTTTTACAGTCAGATACATCTATGCATAGTGTAAAAGTGTATGCTAGTGAAGAGGTCACGATTTGTCGATACGTTGCGTGACGCCGCCAGTTTCTGTAGACTCTCAAGTTTCAAAAAATATTTAAATTACGTAAATTATTCTAAGCTAGCATTTGCAATCGCGTGCTCGTTTCGCGTGCTCGTTTATCGTAAACAAACTCCGTGCGACTAATTCGAGTATTTCCCCTGATGAATAAAGTAGTCTTATGGATCTTGCCTTCAGAGTACTTCTCCACCGATTCCAAACAATAAAATTTTGACCGGATAAAGACTGAGCTATCTGTCGTGACTGGAACTAATCAACAAATGCAGTCAAAATGTAGCTGTTCCCACGGTTATCATCCCAAAACCAAGTCACGTAAATAAACAAGGACAATTCCCTCAAATTTCGATGAATGCCATCGTCGAAACGTTAAAAATTTACCAAAATCTAACGCTGAGAGCACATAATAGCGAAGCGTGCGGCGACTGAATGGAAAGAAGTCAAAGAAAGATCCATCGGAAAGACGAGCTCACATGGCCTGCTCACATACTCACATGTTCGCCACATGTCTTATCACATGTCTTAGCATTAAACGGTAGCAGTTTACTGGCCGTGACATGCCCTGCAAAAATCAAGCGGGGTGGCCATTTTGGTGTCCTTACAGGAATGTGGTTTTTTCGGCCTATAACTGTGCACAGGTAAACCAACTCTGGAAAGGCACAGGCCAAAATTAAGTTTGCGTTCCACTTCGTCGAACGCAAAAAATAAAAACTGAATAAAAATTGACAGCCGTCCAGTGCAAATTACGAAAACCTTTATTATCGCGAAATGTGTATAGGATTAAAAGTATCGAGAAGCCGTTAACAGGATTGATCATAACAAAACTGAATAAAACGTTCCCTGGAAAAAATTATTCAAAAGATGAGCTTTCAATTACGCGCACTTTATTCCTACTTCTTTACTTTTTGTAAAATTAACGGAAAACATGCACTATACTGAGTTTTCTCAAAAATAGGTTCTCAAGGAATTTGTTATTGATGCATTGAATAAGTACATTTGGCTACATGTCGAGGATACAGAAATTGACATTATTTTCCTGGTTGGGATTGCATTAACCCAGCTTAATCAAAAAACAAAAAACGACAAAATACAAAACAAAAAAATTCGAATCGCAAAAATAAACTCCGGCAAAATTTAATGCCACACGGTAAGATCACCTAATCGAGGAAAACTGGGGCGACCAAAAAGTGAGCCGAGGAGTGTACCTGAACATGAGAGAAGTTGTTGGAGTCGGGGGAAGTCGGGGAAGTCGAAGTCGGGGGAAACTGAGGCGGGGGAAATATTTTCCCTCTCTCCTTACATGTTCTTTCAAAGCGTTAGCAGGAGCTATTTAAGCTGGCCTTGAAGTACCGCGCGAGGAAGTACTAACACAAAGTTGTACAGATTCTGCTTACAATCTATTTTACTTGCAAACAGCCTTCATAGCAGGCAGCATTAAAAAACATAGAAATAAATCGCGAATTCTGATCACGTCTCGGCCACTCCACCCGAAGGGATTCCTTAAAATTAAAAAAAATAAATCATTTTTCTTTTTCTGCTTGTCATTAAACATTGTATAGAAGATCGTTTTTAAATCCTATTAAGTCATTAATTTTACATTTGACCTTTTTCAATTCAAGACACTTCAATTCGTGTTAGCCCGAGGGGCGAACAGGGCATGGAGTCACGTCCTTCAGAAAAGTTCATCTGTTCGTGTGCCTCCGAGGCAAACACGAAAACAACTTATTTCAGTATAATAGAGGGAAACTCAAAACAAAAACATTTAACACAAAGGCGTACCCATCCTTGATTAGCTTCCTCAGAACATATTTAGGACAACTGCGTGGTAAAGTTGGCTAAAATCACGATACGTTATTATTGATCAAAACAAAACTGCAATGATTTGATTTGATTTCTTTCTGAGCTGAAGTCGTTTCGTTGGATCAGTTTCAAATGACGCCATAAACATTGACCAAAACTACTCAACACCTTTCCTGTTTTCAATTTTCAATGCCTCTAATTTTTAAGCTAGAGGTTTAAATTAAAAAACGCTTGGCATTTGTTGTGAGGTCAAAGGCTTCCGTGGTAGATTATTATTATTATTGTTCGTAAACTGAGAAAAATTCTAGAACTCAGCTAATGAGGCTCACGTGCACATTTTTTTAGGAGACGAGCAACAAGCAATTCTGAAACAATAATATTGCAACCATATGTAAAACTGACTTATATTAATTTTTTTTCCAAATTTCAAATCAGTTTTGTAAGGCTGCGTTCATCTATTTTTTTTAATATTCGATTGTGTTCACAATAATGTGCTGTTATTTAACACACTAGCGGATTGATAACATGGGGGTAATTAATTCATATCGATGAATTTCATGCGCAAACTAAACAACGTTACATTCTGATTCACATGCACAATAAAAATAATTTAAACTGTAAAAAGAACATTACGTATACCTGGTAGTTTTGCTTGTGGTTAGCCTGTTTCTCTTCGTAATTCTCAGTGAAATTGCCCTCAATGTCCTCGCGACGACTGGTTATTGAAAAAAAAAGAACTCGCTGGACTCCACGCTCGCTGTTCTGTGATTAAGGGCACTGTAAGACGTTCAGACTTCCTCAAACTTTAGCGATTTTGTCACGTGATCTTGAGCCGACAAAATAGCAGCCAGCGTAGTATCGTTGCCAGACTCATAGGTAGTCTTTTCTCGGACGAGTTACCCCCTGTACCTTGTGCGACTTGTGATCTGCCCACGGTCATTGCTGTATGCGGCTTTGGTTTTACTGAGAGGGAACTGAGAGGGTTTCCAACAGACGCCGAGACGCACGACGCTTTAAGGACGGAAAATTTTGGGGGGGGGGGAGAAGGAGGGGGTGGGGGAGAGGATGGGCAATTTTCTGAGGTATGAAATTTTTTCCCCCTTTTTTTGGTGGGCAGCAGCTTGTGCAAGATTAATTGTTCACATCAAAAACAGGACCTGGAGAGTAGAAAGCACTTGCTCGATTTTTTTTCCCATGGTTCCCTTTCCACGTTTTTGTTGTTGTTGTTTCTTTTGTTTTTGGTTTTGTTTTTGTAGCAGTTTCTGCATGCTTGTTATATGCACGCAGGAAAATTTTTTAAACATCGTCTACCCCTCCCCCCTTCCCCCAGCCCCCTGCATCCAAAAAAAAACCGGTCCGTCCCTTACTTTGATCCCAACCAGAAACCTATCACTAGTGATGGGCTCCTGTTCCAACGCAGAGAGGAGACTGGGTGCTTGTGGGGTGGTTACCGCAGAGTGACATATTTGTAACAGGAGCTACTGAGCGTGACATTTGTGCTAAGCTTCAGTGCTCTCAGAAAATGACGTAAATCTACATTTCAACACAATTAGCCCTTCGTGCGATATAAGTGTACACGCAAATTTAAGTAGACAGGAGCAACAAGAAAACATTGGCGACAGAGGTATTACAAAAATGGCCGGGAGATTCCTTTTGTTAGCGAATGCTGTACTCGTTGGTTTTTATCTACAAGAATCCAAGCAATCGAACGTCTATCGCTTCGGAACAAAAACAGCTTACCACTTCGACAACACTTCAGTTTCCTCGCTAAAATACCCCGAACATTGTCAACCAGTTCATCTCAACATGGTAATACGCCACGGATCACGGTATCCAAGCGATGGCGACAGAGAAGAAATGGACGATCTTCTGAACAAACTGAACGAAATCTACACCGTAAGCTCGCCATTTCGTTTCAAGAACCTGACACTACCGTGGAACAAACCACGCGAGTGGAATGACGCTGAGCCAAGCGAATTATCATCTGTTGGAGAGAACGAACAATATAACATAGCCAAGAGATTTCGATCTCGTTTTCCTGAAGTGTTTGTGAAGGAGTACTGGAACAAATACTACAAATTTGAGTCAGCGGACAAGCTTCGCACCGCACAAAGTGCCATGTCGTTCGCGTACGGACTCTTTGAAGCTCGAGGACCCGTGACCCCATCAAAATTTCAACCTGTTGCTATTACATTTTCCGGCCGTGAAAATGATAGATTGTTGTCTTCTTACAAATGGTGTCCCCGATATGAGATTGATGTTGAAGAACATGGTGTTGCAGAGGTAGAGAGGTTCGTCCAAGGCCCGGAGATAAAGAACCTAACAAAGCAACTAGAGAAACGACTTCAGATAACCGGAAAGCTGTCACTGACATTTGACCTTGTGGAAAAGATTTTTAGGCTTTGTGCATTTGGTGTAATGAATCGCAGGGACAGCAGCTGGTGTTCTCTGCTAAACGAAGGCGACATTAAGGTATTGGAATATCAAGACGACTTGGAAAACTATTACGAGCATTCCTATGGTAACAGTCTCAACCACAAGATAGAATGCACTCTTCTCTCAGATATCACCCAACATTTGCGTGATTTCTCCATGGGAAAGAGTGCATTTCGTGGCGTATTTCGTTTCACTTCTTCCGGCACGTTAGTTTCTCTGTTGACAATACTAGGGCTCTTCAGAGATCCTGTTCCATTACGGGCTGACAATTACATCCAGCAGAGTAAGCGACAATTCATGATTTCTAACATGGTGCCAATGTCCGCCAACATCGCTTTTGTTCTTTCCGCGTGCAACTCAACAGAAAAGGCGGGAAAATTAGAGCACAAGCTACAGGTGTTGGTGAATGAGAAACCCGTTGCTCTGTCGTGTTGTCATGGAAACACAAACTGCGGTCTTGACGAGTTTCTGACCTGTTTTAAGAAGACTGTGGATGGCTGTGATTTTGACGCGATGTGCTCCTTGCCTCCTACCGGTAATCCCAGGGCCTCGGCCTCGACCTCGAGTCCTCTTCATGTTTTTATGTCATTGTCACTTATTTTAGCGCTGATTTTTTAAGATTTCATGACGGTAGCCGGGAGCCCATAAAATCAACGCGAGGATTTTGCCATACGAGTGAGAAATATTTTGTATTTTTTTTTTTTATATATACCTATTAACTCATCCAAGATTCACGGACAGGACATATAGACAGGATAACAAATCTGTAAATGGAAATACAGTCGAATCTCTTTTTAACCGCCACCTCTCTACAACGGCCAATTTTTTATGTTGTTCCAGAGGACGGTCCATACATTCAATTTTATTTTAATCTCTTTACAACAGCCACCTCTCCAAAACGGCAACGGACGGCGTATACAACCCCGTTCTTTTATAGTTAACCTTATCCGTACCGCACGTAATTGGGCTCTGTTTCTGTTTGGTTTCTGTTTTATTGATATATTTTGATAGTGTTACCTATTTATATGTTACAATAAACATTTTTCTACACAATAAAAAATGTTTTCCCCTTTTAAAACAGGTGTCATATTACACCCCTATCTCCCCATAATGGCCACCTCTCTACAACGGCCACTTTCCTCTGTCCCTAAGGCCAAGGTGGCCGTTGTGGAGAAGTTCGACTGCCTATCAAACTACATACATACATGCATACATTACTTTATTTACCCTCGGATTTCAGAGTAGCTTATGCAGCTAATATTTCCGAGCATTTAACCATCAGCTCAGAGATAGACCACCACACCGGGAACTACGTCCGCTACTCTTTTCGATCAGTGTGTGGCTTCTTTTACGTCCCACACAATTAATTATGAAGGGTTGTGAGACGGGGCCTACGGTTTATTGTCCTGGTCCGAGAAGACGAGAAAGTCTAACCATTTGCAGATGTCATTACAAAGGCAGCACTTTCTCCTCAATTATTTAAAGACCCTGAGTGTTGGTCCGGCCGGTTAGTTTAGCAGAGTAAGCATATGAACAGAAACCTGAAAGTGTGCTTAAGTAACACGGTAAACATCTGTCCTATTCGTAGTTTTTTCACGGTGAGACACTTTTTACAGCTTGGTAAACTCTGATCGCGTAGCGCTGTGCTAGATTTTGAACGCCTCTTTGAGTGTACTTCCAAATTTAACAGGCTCGTATATTTCCCAGGGTGTCTGACACAAGGAGACTAGGGCTACTGTTTCCAGTATTCCTCATTTTCCTTGGACGTGAGATGCAGTGGGGCTCATTTGAAATTCGAAACCACCATGGGCATCGCAGCTCTTTCTCATGAAGTACGGGTTATTCCTTTCTCTCAGTCCTTCCTCGTTTTTACCAGTGGTTTGCATATCGCTCACGCGCAGGATATTTAGAATAAATATGCCAGCGTTCAATCGCGAATGCTGTTCTCTGATTGGCTACGCTACTCATTATCTATTTTCTGTTGCAGATAGTGAGTAGCTTAGCAGTGTGCGCTTGTTAACAAAATGACGGCCACTTCTTTGGGTTTTTGAAGTGTCTGTGAGGAGGATTTAGATTAAAGTTTTTACCGAGTAGTAGATTTATGCTAAAACAATTAGATTATTCGCTCTCGATTTCAGCTATCAAGTGAT
>NC_138148.1:5332300-5477300 GCF_964199315.1 Orbicella franksi | reverse complement strand
TCACCCGTTTTCCGCTACAAAAACGTGAACATATCGTTCAACAAACCACCTGAATGGGAAGACGCTGAGCCAAAGGAGTTATCGTCTGCTGGAGAGAAAGAACAATATGGCATCGCTAAGAGATTTCTATCGCGTTTTCATGACGTCTTCGACAAGAAATACTGGAACAAGTATTACAAGTTCGTTTCCTCAGACAGGCCTCGTACCGCCCGAAGTGCCATGTCATTCGCGTACGGACTCTTTGAAGATAAAGGAAACGTATCCTCATCAAACTTCCAACCAGTTGCTATAACATTTTCCGGTGACAAGGATAACGATAAATTGCTGCTGCCTTACGATGCCTGTCCCCGGTACGCAACTGATGTTGTACACCAAGGCCTGGGAGAGGTAGAGAAGTTCAATGAAGGCCCGGAAATAAAGAACCTAACAAAGCGACTTGAGGAGCGACTTCAGATAACCGGAAAGCTTTCACTGACTTTTGACTTTGTCGAAAAGATTTTCAGGCTTTGTGCGTTTGGTTTCATGAATCGTAGGGACACCAGCTGGTGTTCCCTGCTCGAAGAAGAGGATATTAAGGTACTGAAATATCAAGGCGATTTGCAAAACTATTACGAGCATTCCTATGGGAACAAACTCAGCTATGAGATAATCTGCCCTCTTCTCTCCGATATCATCCAAAATCTCCGAGATTTCTCCACGAAGGAGACTGAATTCCACGGTGTATTTCGGTTTACTTCGTCAGGAACGGTAATTTCCTTGTTAACAATGCTTGGACTCTTTCAAGATACCACACGCTTGCGAGCCGACAACTATCAGCAGAATGACAAGCGAAACTTCACGTCAAACCTGGTTCCCATGTCCGCCAACGTCGCTGTTGTCTTGTACGCGTGCAACTCCACAGAAACGGCGGTAAAGTTACAGGTGTTGGTGAATGAGGAACCCGTGGCTCTGCCATGTTGCGATGGAAAGATGACCTGCAGCCTCGACGAGTTTCTGTCTTATTTTAAGAAGACTGTGGATAGCTGTGATTTTGATGAGATGTGCTCCTTGCTTCTCGTTCCTCCTACAGGCAGTCCAACAACAGCCTTGGCCCAAATTACTAGTCCGCGGCTAGACTCAATTTTTTTGTTGTTATTAAGTTTTGCCGCCTTTTTTCTTAAAATCTAAGGAAGACGCAAGTTAGTTTCATTGGTTGTTAATGACCAATACACAATCAATAGTGTTATAATACACTATTGAAATGATCTTCTGCTTTATAGAGCACGATCCAAACAAATCCAATCCACCGACATTTTATACGCAGTTGACCAACTTTTTTCCCTTAGATCCGGAAGAGCAAGATCTGGAAACTAGCTTATAGAATGTAGAAGAGTCTTACAATAATTGCACCGATCAAAACTTTTAAGGGTAGAAGGCAGAAAAAAAAAAAGAAAAAGAAACACATAGCTTTCACTTAGATGGATTAAATATTAGAGAGAATCATAAGTGGTTTACTATTAGTTCTCTGTTGTCTTTGGTCAGTAGGTCAGGTTTAACGTGTCATATAATTAAGACATGCAGCATAACATTATAAGGAGTTCATTCGAGATTGGTTTCATTGTGAGTGATGCTTCACCCAATGTGAATTGGCCACTCTTACGTGAAAAGACTTTACATATCTCCCTCTGAAAGGTAAACCAATATCACCAGACTTTTCAAAGTATCTCCTTTATTTTATCTTTTATTTTATTTATTTTTTATTTTATTTTTTATTTGATTTGATTTTTTATTTTATTTGATTGATTTTTTATTTCATTTGATTTTTTATTTTATTTTATGTTGTGTTGTTGTGTTGTGTTGTGTTGTGTTTTGTTTTGTGTTGTGTTGTGTTGTGTTGTGTGTTGTGTTGTGTTGTGTTGTGTTGTGTTGTGTTGTGTTGTGTTGTGTTGTGTTGTGTTGTGTTGTGTTGTGTTGTGTTGTGTTGTGTTGTGTTGTGTTGTGTTGTGTTGTGTTGTGTTGTGTTGTGTTGTGTTGTGTTGTGTTGTGTTGTGTTGTGTTGTGTTGTGTTGTGTTGTGTTTTGTTTTGTTTTGTTTCATTTTATTTTATTGTAAACCATTCATTCTCATCTTGGCCACAATGTTCTGACAAATTTTTGATGGAAACTCAGAGGCATTACAAGACTAAGGTGCCATAGCCAAGAACGTGACAACACAGTGACTCCTGCTGGACCACTTGATCCAGAACATTAACACACCCTGTCTCTCTTAGAGGATTTCAAAAGTGTGTAGTATAGCAAGACGCATGCCCCTTTTTGGACCAAAATGTCACAAACTTTTCCCGGACATCAAACGACCTTTATCCAGATCCTGTATCCTGGTTCCAGGAAATATTCATACCAACCCAGAGGAAGACCATTGGGAATTCCAAGGGCAAGGAGGAGGGGTTGATTTAAAAAGAAAATGTGAAGCCAGCCTGGAAATCCGGTGCAAATGGGGATCGGGATGGGGGTGGGGAGTCCAATCAAAACATCTTCCATGAGAGGGATATGGACACTGGGGTGATGAATGAACCCTAACCCTAATGTAGCATGCATCTTTCATGGAGTGAGTCACATGAAGGGAAAGTTTAGAGCACTGAACAGAAGGTGTGAGGTTTGGGGCATGGCCCTGAGGAAATTTTTTTTCCAATTCTCCAGGGAAAAGTTTCTTGAATCAAAACATGGAAAAATGTTGAGTATTAGCAACTTTTGTAGTTTAAATGTGGGATAAGTGATGGCAGGTTTAATTATTAAATTTTCTCAAAGGGCTTTCAAGGTCTGGAATTTTATCCTTCATTTTCAAAAGGATTTTCAAGGTGCATACCAACCTTGTTCCCTATTTTTATTTATGAGAAAAATACAAAAAATTGATATTGTGTAACATTGGTTAAAACCAGTGAAAACATCCATTAAATTATGTAAAATATCATGACCCGTTTCTTTTAAGAGCACTCACTGACCATCTCACTTACAGTAACATAAGAGTACAATAAGTAAGCCTTTAAGTTCCTAGGCAAAGGAAGACACTCTAGTTGGTTCGGTGGAACCAACCTGTTGATCACCAGTCGGCACATATGCCGCAGTTCAAACTTCAAAGGAAGCTGCAAGATCCGAACAGAACCATCACTTTGTCCAACAGCTAGTTCTTGACAGCTCTTTGTAAAAGCGACAGAACAAACTGCAACTGTGGCACTTGATTCATTAGGAGCCTCTTGTTCACCGGTAACAGTTGCATTTATCTCATAGAGAGTGTGCAAGAATTCTGTGTCAATTATTATAACTTTTCCTTGTGAAGTGCCAAAGGCCAGCAGAGAACCATCTGGGCTGTATGAGAATGCAGTCAAACAAGTTGCACCTGTCACAAGCTGTGCTTCTTTTACACGCTTAACTTCGTCACCTTGAAGATACCAGATTTCAAACAGACCATCTTCAAAGCAGGCTGCAAGCTTCTGGCATGGAAAACTTGGTTCAAATGCACAGCTGCAACTATTACCTGCTGTAGCATCTGTCCTTATGGCAGAGAGCAACTCCAAATTCTCACTCTTCAAAACGTACAGCTGACTCAGCGAACTGGAGAATGCAAGAAGAGAGCTATCTGGCGAGAACACGCAGCTCACCAGATGCCCAGCAAATCCAGGCAAAACTACTTCACAGCTTACCCTCCAAAAGCTCTTCAGCCTTGTTTTGGATTTCACTTGCCACAAGCAAATTTCATTCGTTTCAATACCTCTGTGAGATTCCAGAGTAACATTACTCACAGTGACGGCTTTTAGGCCATCAGGAGAAAACACACAACATAAAGCTCTCGACAGAAGGCTTCTGTCCCCATACCCACCAGTGTCACAGTCTATTTTAAAAGGCTCAAGGGTGCAGTCATCTGTTCGCTCCGCCAGAATGATATGGCCGTTCCCCGTGTTTAAAATAAATGATACGATCTCGCCGTTTGGAGAAAAACAGCACACGGGACGTGGTGAATACGTGAACAGGCTGTCATCGTGACTTTCTTCGTTGTTCTCAAAGTCCCAACACTGAACAAATCCTGCTCGAAAATGTCGCAGAGGGAGACCTGCAAAGGTGGTCAACGTTAACAAGCTTGTATCGTCGTTCGGTGGAAAAGCACATGCCGTCACCTTCATGACCTGATCGAGTCCTAAAGGTCCCGAGTGTTTTAGTTCCTTGAGAACAGTAAACGGAGGAGGAATCTCCTCGCCTTCCAGATGAAATGACCGATAAGTTGATGTGCAAAGAGACAGTTCTCGCCCCTGAATTTCTGTTTCGTTTGGTTTTGAAGAGTCCAAACCCATGTCTTCGCTCATTCTTAAATGACACCTTTACCCTCTGTATATCTTGCAGGGAATAGATCCTTCGCAATCAGGATAAAAGACACAGTTTTGCTTCCTACAAGGTCCACAGTCTTCACAAGGAATCCATCTTGGTGTTTTGTTAGTTCCCAGATCTCCTGGTGCATTAGTACCCAGTTTACAGGAAAATATTGAAAAGTAAATAAATAAAGGAAAGACAAATGGAAAGAAAGGAAACGATAGCGAAATACTGCTGTAACAGCAACACACTCTAGCCATGCAGATTGCATGCTATATATTTTGGATGCACAAGTTTTCAGTATTTGAATATACGATCTTAGTAGGCCTTCTAGCAAGCTATGAAGCAAGGCTGATTACTACGTAGAAAGCTTAACGGGACAACGACATAACAGCCCATATAAGCGAGTACCCGTACCTGCCCCTCCTCAGGGATGGATGGCAAGCAACGCCCTAGGTCTTGATCCATAAACATGCAAAGAAGAACTTGGCCAGTATCCAGCTATCTTGACCGAGGAACCTAGCCTTGGTCATAACCCATAGATATATATTTCTCTCCGCGACTTGTGTTTTAGTTGTTCTTTTTTTAATTTAAAAAAAAAAAACACTCTTACATAACAATTCACTGCGACTAATCGCCCTCTTTTCCTTTGATCTCATCCTACACGAGGCAGAAAACTCAGTTATTAATTACAAAGGGGAAAATAGAGGACAGGCAAGATTTTGCCTTTTGGAACTAAGCACTGAGCTGAAGAAAACTAATACGATACTGAATTTAGTGTAACATAATACAAAGGTGACCCAACACTCTGGTGTTCAGCAACTCAAGTTTATTTTCGTTACATGCATTTAGCATTTTCTTCACACAAACAAGAAAAATACAAGTGACAGTTCAAAGGTTTTCGAGTCTTTCCGTCAACATTTAAACATAGATATTTGACCTTTGTCACTTAACACAAATTTCAATCTCTCATATTTCTTTCTTCACATTTCTCAATCTGAATTTAATGTTCATCTTGTGGTTTTGAGGATAATTGATAAATAATTTGTAATATTAGAAAACAATTTTTTTTAACAAACTTAGTCCAGCATAAACTATCCTGTTTTTATAATGAACTCGATTCATTATTTCACTTACGGACAAATCCTATTGAATATTCTACTCATAACTTAATGTACGACCCGTGTACGTATACTAGAAACTTCGTCATAAATAAACGCTTGTCATCTTACAAGGCAATATTGTTGGGCGACAAGGAAAATGTTACCCGTATAACATATCCTCTAAGGAAGCTTGTTTCTGTTGATAGACGTGTTGAAGACAACCATCTATGTAATAACTGTACATGTAATGAAACCTAATTCCTCTTTTAGAAGTCGATACTCGAGACGGAATGGTAAAGAAGGAAATTGAAACGAGTCAGTACGTAAAAAAAACCAAGGCTATGAATTAAAACGATATTGTCCTGGCAGCTCGGGGCTTTCGAACTCGTATTCTTCTCTTCTTTCTCCAGCATGCAGTTTCAGTCACCATTTCCACTGGGAAAGAAATAAGCCTACCAATTGTAGCTTGGATTACTGTCGCTATTTCGAGTGAACTGTTCATTCGTTCTTCCAGGAGAGAAGCTCACTTTGGTCAGAAATCAAACCTAACGCAAGCAAGAAATTTTGACACCAACACAAAAAAGCTTTGTACCTGTACAGTCAGGCAAATAACCGAAGAATTCTCGATTTCTCTCTTCCAATAAGAAAACAGCGAGAGAACTTGCAGGTCCTACGAAAGTGGTTACGTTAGGTTTGGCTCAAAAGCCCAAGACCTACTGCCTGGCAACCCCTTTCAAGAAAACTGAGAGTTTCAAGTTGGCTACGACTGTATCCGAGGTAGTTCCGTTTTGTCTTACGCTTTAAAGGTAAGTATCAAGCCATTCTTTTGAGCGCTTTACGTCCACGGCAACAAAACCATTGGCATTCCCACTGCTACTTGAGCTTGTTCCCAAAAACCGCACTGCTCCCGCGGATCCCTGGGATAGGTCATCCACAGAGCACACGCTGCTACTTTCCATATCCGTGACGGTGACTTGCAAGTTGCGGAGATCTGGGGCCGAAGTGCTTTTCCTGAGTTCTCTTTGCCCCAGACTTTCTCCTTCGCTTAAGAAGGAGAGGTCAAGAAGCTCTTGGTCGATCTGTGTTCTCAGAGCTTTTAGTGCGTCGAGTTCGTCACGGCATTCCACAGCAATTACTTCGTCACAAGGCTAGAGAAACATTTAAAGGAAAAAAGATGTTATTATTTTTGTATCAGTCACTATTACTACTAGTTCCTTTGAGGTTTGTGAAATTGGCAGTGTATGTATGCCTAACTGAAAACTACTAATAGTATAATTAGGCAAACCATAGTTAACAGAGGGGATAGTTTTTTGTTGTATGATTTTGTTTGTCTCCTCTAAGCCTCGCTGTCATGCTGAATTTTGATCTGTTGAAAGTCGTCTAATTGTGTGAGTCTGGGACCGAACTTGGTAACCAGAGATGGACGACTGAGTGGCCCCGCATAGGTGGGGGATAGGGAGGGGTGGCAATGTTGCCCATGCTCAGTGAGGAGTCCGCTTACCTGGTATATGGGGTTCTCAAAGGTTTTTTGCTCATGGTAGGGCTGGGGTAGCGTGTCAGCATGATGCTCTGTGAGCTTCATCCGCCCATTCCTTTGCCTCTGGAGTCTCGTTTTATAGACAAACACTCCGATTGCAGTAAATACGGCGAACACAGCTATTGCCACCACAACCGGTACAACATACGAACGTTTAGTGGACGAACCTGAATATGTGAGATGAGAAATTAGTGTTCAAACTTAGCACATTCATTGTCTTGATGAATTTTCACCGTGTATAAAGAAAGATTAAAGGTCCGGTAATACGGTCTACATTTTTCTTCAACTTGTCTCGCAACATTGTTGCATTGCAAGTTGAAACACTTTGTTGCGCGTATTACCACGTTTGTGACCAACTTGTCTCGCAGCAACATACAGTGTTGCAAGTTGAGGCAACATGTTGCGCAAAGTAGACTCGAGTTCTACTTTCTGCAACAAATTTTAGTTTTGCTGCTCGTATTACCACTGAAGCTACAACTTGTCTCGCAACAAATTTGAATTCGACGCTCGCGACTGGCTGTCGCGAAGCCCGGCAACGCAAAAAAAAAGAAAAAAATAACATGGCCAAGCTTGAATTCGAAGTAGACTAGTAGCTCTCGGAAAGTAATAAATTTGCCCTGTACAAAGACCTCGAGGGCTATCATAGTCTTTGGGGACCTCGTTTGTCCCTTCAAAACAAGCGGTAATAAAGACAAAAAGCTTGGAAGAAATGTTGTAGAAATACAACTTTTCGCCTGGCTATCTTTTACAACAACAACAACAACAACAACAAAACTTTATTTTGTTCTGAAATGACACTGAGCTTCATACTGGGAGAACTTCGCGGAAAATTAAGACGAAAGTCACGGCCAGAAATCGAAGTGGAAGCTCGTCGAAACGCTAAATTATATGAAAGGAGGCGCCATCTTTATTTGCACACGACTGACTCAGTAATGAAACGTGCAGAATTCGCAGACTTGTAACACTGTATTTTGCTACGAGACAGGTTGGTCACAAACGTGGTAATACGCGCAACAGTGTTTCAACTTCCAATGCAACAATGTTGCGAGACAAGTTGAAGAAAAACGTTGCCCATATGACCGGACCTTAAAGATTAAAGGGACACTAAAGAACAGTAGTTTTAACTGTACGGTTTACCTAAAAAACGGTTGTTGCTGAATTGTGGATTACATCCACTCGCAAACTCTACAAGGATCACTGAAGAACGGCATCAGTATTGATTTTTTTTCTGCTGGAATCTCACACGTCTTTGAAGTGAGGGCGCATAGAGAGACTCAGATGGGTGTTTACATAAAGCTATGGAGACTATTCATCGGGGCCATAAGACTAACACACTGCTCTAGAAACTACGGCAGAAAACCAACTTGTAAACATACTTCGGTATTAATTAATTGATTAATTGATTAAATAAATGATGATTAATCAATGTTGCGATCTTACCCATGAGCTGCATTTCAGTGTCACCGGAGAGAGGTTCACAAGTGAACGTGTTAATTCCATCAATACAGTTCGTGCCTTCCTCGCAAGGATTCGATAAACACTCGTTAATTTCTACAAACAACAACAAATAAGGTACTGTGGGTGTTTGAAATAAAACTGCTTATAAAGCTGATTGTTTTTATGCAGGTCTGTTTAATGGGCGTCAACGAGAGTTAACCGAGAGTTTTCTCTCGCTTTTGTTGCGCCGCCAAACCTCATGCATTCTCAATTAATCCGAATCTGTTCAAAGTTTCGAGAAAGAAAACAGAGAATTTTTTGTCGATTGAAGAAAAAGCTCGTCCACCTCGCATCCCTCGACTCTATCGGACTCGTATCGTTGTTTAATCCAGTCTAAAATGACATCGAAACCATCTCGTGTGCCCCAGTATAACAGCAAAACTGACATAACGTACTTACCGTACCGACAGAGAAGTCCTGAGTATCCCGGATGACACGCGCACAAGAAACCAGTTTGGCGACTTACGCATGCTCCGTGTGGCCCACAGATATTGGATGGAAATGTTAGGTTGCTATCAGCCACTCGAACTATGCAGTGGTCAAAAGCTACGGACAGATTGAACCAATTATTAACTTGTCTTTACAATGTCAGTGTATGATCAAGCAGAATTGGGATCCACTTTGCTTTCACTGACTGGGAATAATGGGCATAGGTTTGAACCCCGTATAATTTTTCTTTCCTGAGTAATACAACTTGTAACACATCTTAAGTCAAACTTTATACAAAGTTCTTATTCCACTTTGCATATAGCAAGGTCGTAATGTGACTATCAGTTGCCTAAAGAAAATATACAGCAATAAGTAAAACAAATATCGGTGGACCAAACTAGGATATATGGATTGCATGGCGAAATATGCATAGTTCCAAGGTTGTAATTTGAAAATGTAATTGGGCTTAATGTCAGCATGGTAGTCAGCATTTGAACAACAAGTAACATAACCACACCCGTGCTCAGCTTCATTACAGTGCAGATGGATCTTGATGACAATAAGTATCTGGCTTAGACTGGACAGTGTTTTCTAACTAGTTATCTTTTTAATCTAGATGTAATATATCAAACACGTAAGACCGTGTTTGACCACATTTCCAAGCACCGAGAAGAGAGTTGAAAATAGGACGCGCAGCGGAGTATTTTTGACGAACTTCGAGGTGTTTGGAAATGTGGCCAAACACTGTCTTGAGTGTTTGATATATCTTCTCAATCAAAACCAAAACTAAGGAGAAAACGGAGAAATACGATCGTAAAAATCTATGCTACTTAAGATCACCGTCACGGTCATGATTTCTTTTGATGGATTATTAATGATTTTGAGAAAAGCAATGCACCAATTCTCACTCACCTTTTTCACAGTATTTTCCTAAGTGTCCTACAGGGCATTTGCAGAACAGGAACGCACCATTGTCAACACAAGTGCCTCCATTACGACAAGGAGATGACTGACACCTGTCCTTCTTAATTTCACAGTGGTGACCATGGTAGCCATAAGGACATATACACTCGCTTGTATCTCCAACATGGTGACAGCTCCCACCATTTAAACAAATCATATTATGGCATCCATATGTGTTTGTTGTAACGTTACATGTTTGTCCGGTAAAACCTGTTAAACAGGTGCATTGGATACCCTCTGGGCTGTCAGTACATGTCCCACCATGCTGGCATGGAGACAAGTCACACTTAATTTCCTTTACCTCACAATGGCGACCTAAGCAAAGTTAAAATGTAGAATTATAAGCACATTCAGAGTACATTTGATGCTATTTCTTGCAGGATTATATTCATGTAACGTTTAACTTCCAATAAGAGCCTCCATAAACATCCTTCCCATTGATAATGAGGGGGACATCGAGAGAAATAATATTAAGAGTCAAGACTGTGCAGCAAGGTCTGTACAAAATGACACTTAGAGCCAAATATTTTCTTCCTAGCCTTAATTTTACCCTATTGACATAATTTTCTCATAATTTATTGGTCAACTTTATCCCCAGTTGAGAAAATGCTCTATTGGCGATTATTCTGAAATACAAGGGGTAAACATTCACTGAAGTATTCTATTTGGGGCTTTTCCCAGTCCAACTCACTCACCCCTCTAGCCCAGTACTCATTTCAGCTGGAACAACTGTGTCTGCAGAGGGGTATGGTGGCAATGATGAAGGTAACTCAGTGTGAAGCATGAATCTCACCTGTGAAGCCTGATGGACACCAGCATTTGAAGTCAGATATTTTGTTCATGCAAGTTCCATTATTCTGACAAGGTGAAGGTGCACACTCATTAACTTCAACAGAACAGTTGACACCTGTATAACCTACAGCACACACACAGCTAAACGTATTCACGCCATCCACACATGTGCTGCCATTATGTTGACATGGCTGCATAGAGCAATCATCAATGTTCACTCCACAAGTTCTCCCTTTGAATCCATGAGGACACAAACAGTGAAAGTCATCCACCATATCAAAACAGCTGCCTCCATTTTGACAAGGAACACTGGCACAGTCATCTATATTCATTTCACAGAGACTTCCAGTGAAGCCAGTTTGGCAGACACATTCAAACCTACCATCTTTATCCAAGCATGTCCCATTGACACATGGCTGTGGTTGACACTCATCTATGTCTGTCTCACAATGGACACCTGAGTAGCCTACAGGACAGTTACATATGTAACCATTCACAATGTCAGTGCACGAGCCGTTATGACGGCATGGTTGATCAATACAGTCATCAATATCAATGTCACACTGTCTTCCAGTATAACCAGGTGAGCAGGTACATTTGTAGTTATTCACATAATCAGTACAATTGCCAGAGTTTTTACAAGGCCGCCGCGCACAGTCATCGATGTTGATTTCACAGCGGCTGCCACCAAACCCAGGAGCGCACAGACATTCATACTTGCTGATGCCATCAAGACAATAGCCACCATTTAGACAACTCTTTGACTTGCATTCGTTAATGTTTGTCTCACACTTCTTCCCTGTAAAACCTGGCCTACAAGTGCAGTTGAAACCATTCACCAAGTCATTGCAAATAGCATCATGATAACAAGGAAAAGAATAACACTCATTGATGTCCACAGAACATGTATGTCCTTTGAATCCTGGGGCACATAGGCATTTAAAGTCATTAATCAAATCTATGCAAGTTGCTCCATTGTTGCAAGGATCATCAAGACATTCATTAACATCTGTTTCACAGTTACTACCAGCATATCCCTTCAAGCAAAGACAAGTATAGTTATTAATGCCATCTAAACAAGTGGCATTGTTTTGACAGCTGTGTGATTGGCAATAATCAATATCTACTTCGCAGTCAATACCAGTAATCCCTTCTGGGCAAAGGCATTGATATGAGGAGTTAGTGGAGATGCATGTCCCTCCATTGCGACAAGAGAATGTATTACACACATTTACTGAACCAGTGCAGGTTCTTCCTGTAATGTTCCCAGGACAGTCACATTTGAAGTTGTCAACTAAATCAATACATTTTCCACTATGGCAAGGATTAGGTGAACAGTCATTTACATTAACTAAGCAAGTTGTATTTGTGAATCCATTGCGGCAAAGGCAATCAAACCCTAATCCATCTTCCCTATTAATGCAGGTTCCTCCATTCAGACAAGGCTGATGTGCGCACTCATTGACATTTATATGACAGTCTTTACCGGTATAACCTTTTGGACAACTGCACTTGTAATCATTCACCAGGTCTACACATGTTGCATTATGACGGCAGGAGTCATTTGCACAGTCATCAATGTTAACTGCACAGTCCTTTCCTGTAAACCCTGTGCGGCAAACACATCTGAAGTCGTTAACTGCATCTACACACACTCCTTGGTTCTTGCAAGGCTGAGCAATGCAATCATCAATGTCCACTTCACAGAACTGCCCTGTGAAACCAGGCTTGCAGACACACATGTACGAGCCTACTCTGTCAATACAAGCTGAATTGTGCATGCATTTGTGGTCTTTGCATTCATTGATATCAACATCGCATTTTTGTCCACTAAACCCTGGTAAGCATGTACAGGAAAATCCATTGACTAAGTCAACACATGTTGCATTATTATCACATGGCGTGGACAAGCAGTCATCAATATTTGCTTCACAAGTTGCACCTTCGAAGCCCACTGCACAGTCACAATGGAAATCATTGACAAGGTCATGACAGGTTCCTGATAAAAAACAAAGGAAAAAATTAACATTTGATATTCAACAGATACATGTATAAATGCACTCAAAAAAAAACACAGAGACGGTTAAGTTATCTAGTGGACAGGATACAATAAGTTTATTGGAGTATGATCACAACCAGGCACATTTATTTATCATCAGCAAATTTGCATGGTGGGATAGGTATAATCTTTGGAGACAATTAAACACAAATGACTTTGTTTTCACGAATCCTTCCCCACATTGATCCCTCTGAACAATGTAGGCCCAATTTTCAAACATTGCCTTGGGGATTGTGGAGGTCATAAAATTGACCAATGACTTTTGGCACTTCAGAATAATACTATGTTCTTAGGTGGTATTTTGTGAAGTACCTCTAGCCTAGAAGGTGTTTCTTAAAAGAGAAGGTTTTTATAGTCAAACTGTTTGACTATAAAAGCCTTCTCTAATGTAAAGAATTAATTCCAGTAAAAATACAGTAAGCTACATGGTAATCCTACCTCCATTTTTGCACGGCGCTTGGATACAGTCATCAATGTTCACTTCACAATCCTTTCCAGAGAAACCAGACTTACAAACGCAAAGGTAAGCATTCACTCCATCAGCACATATTCCTCCATTTTGACATGGACTGCTGCCACATTCATTGTAGTTTACTTCACACAAGCTTCCTGTGTAGCCTGGTTTGCAAGTACAGGAGAATCCATCCACTCTGTCAGTACAAGTGCTACCGTGACGACAAGGCAAAACTGCACAGTCATCAACATCAGTCTCACAGAACTTTCCCACAAAGCCTGCCTGGCAATGGCAGTGGAAATCAGAGATAAGATCTTGACAAGTTGCTCCATTCTTGCAAGGGTTACCTTGACAGTCATCAACATTTGTCTCGCAGATGATTCCAGTATATCCTCTGCGACATTCACAGCGAAAGGAGTTTATCTGAAAATTAAAAATCAATACATCAAGTTACATAAAGATCATTCAACTTGCGGTATAAACAACTTACGACATTTAATTACTACAGATTTATGTAAAATGATGACTCTGCAGAGCAAACAGATATCTCACTGTGGGCTCCAATTTTCTCACTACCACGAGATGCCAAAGATCCCAAACTGATGAAGACTGTACCTCTAAACTGAGCAAAGGCTAATCACAGAGATCTACAGAGCTACCTAATCACATCATCACTTAAAGAGACTCCTGAAAATGCAGTTGTCTCTCTAGCATTAGAAAATTATGTCAGTGCATAAAGAGTGGTAGCTGTTTACTGAGGATACATGTAAGTAGTGTTACTGACATATGGCAAAGGAGGATACTAGCCAAGATGTAGATACCCTTGTTTTGAAATCTGAGGCTGATAATTTTTTAAACTGATTTTAGAAAGCGAGACAGAATAATTCTGTCAAAATCCCAAACTCCTTGTGATGAGTCACAAAGTCTAATTTTGTATATCATGTATTGTATGTTTCTAATTATTAGAAACACACACGTACAAAATTAGACTTTGTGACTCATCACAAGGATTTTGAGATTTGAGATCAGATCAAAAGTTTACGAAAACCAAGATTTTCTAGCTGTCAGTCAGTCATTCACCAACCCTCTAATAAGGTTACAATCAAACCAAGTGAAGCATACCCCTCAAAATTACATTAATGAATTGATTAATATTTGAATATTGAACCTGCTAGTCGTTTCAAGAATGCAATTATGAATTGACGATTTGAATATTGAACTAGCTAGTCATTTCAAAAATCAACAGTAAATTGATTTTTTTGAACATTAAACCCATTAGCCATATTCTTGGAACAACTAGTGGATCCAATTTTCTAATAATCAACTCATTATTGCATTCTTGAAACAACTAGTGGATTCAATATTCAAATAATCAATTCATTAATGTAATCTTGAGGGGTACACTTCACTTGGTTTGACTGTAAAGCTCCAGTACCTGGTCAATGCAGGTTCCATTGTTGCGGCAAGGATGTGCAGCACATTCGTCAATGTTCACTGAACAGTCACTTCCAGTGTATCCTCCTATACAGTGACATAAATGCTGTCCACTTGCTGTAACAACACAGGTTCCACCATTCAAACAGGAGCTTGGTAAACAGGCGTTGTCACCACCCTGCAATACCAAGGATTGGGTATGTTGTTTTCAAGTCCATACAACAGGGTCTGAGGTGGAGTGGCCTAATGGTCAGTGAATCTAACTCAAGATCAAGAAATCTGGGTTTGAACCTGCCCAGACTCTTTGGTTGTGTGGAGTTGTTCTTTATGTAAAGTAGCCAAGATCAGTCATCTCTTACACACTACAGTTATTTAAATATTTCTGCAAAAATTTTCCCAGAAAACGTCACAGGTCCATTGACAAGCAACAGGAAAAGACTACTGGTCCAACTACAAAATCCACCATCCCTGGCCTTTCGGACACAATATTTTTTGCATTCTGCAGAGTTGTGAACCCAAGTTGGGCATGACTCTCTAAAAGCACCTCCCCAAATTGGGTAGTCTTCTAAATAACTCTTTAGATAATCAGTGTGACAGAAGGAAATTTTGCATTACCTTTGGAAAACCACTCCACACTAAAACAGTAGCTATTACAACCCTTGTAATCATTACTTCCCTTGTGGCAGTTGGGATTACAAGTGATGATGAGACTGTTTGGCTAGTGTTGCTGTGAAACCTCACTAATTTGAACCTGAAATAAAGTAAGAAGTCATATTTCAGTGATTTATAGTGCTTCATGGAATCCAGCATATAGCACTGAGCCTCAAGGCCTTTGCAAACAAGAAAGTATTTGCTGCAGAAGCGCAATACATTGTAAAATAGTTGTTTGGTTCTTGGAAACAAAATTTGGTCCCCCAACGAAAGTTGTATACCTCTGCATGAAGAGGGATTTTGGGGGGGTGACAATGTTTCCTTAGAATATAACATTTTTTCTTCCTTCTGGGTGACTTTTTCATCGACCTTTAAAGCTTTACTATGTTTAAACACAAAATTAAAAAACATCTAGGCGAAAGATTCAGCTTTCTTTACAATAGCTTAATTTATTTCTCTTAATTAGCTAGGTAACTTTATTAAGCTTAAATTAGTCTATATTTTCTGTAACGGTCAGTAACCGCAAGGTTTAAATTTTAAAAAAAGCGAAATGAGAACTGCTTGACAGAAACTAACAAAAAAATCAAAAATATTCAGGGTAGAATTATGTATTAGCTTCATGCTGCTCAGAACATTGGGAAAACTCTCAATAACAGCTAAAATATTTGAAAAAATATACACTGTAAAGCTGTATATAGAAGTGGCGCAAACTTAGTACGTAACTGGCCGACAGAAGAAAAACCTACAAAAACTCCAGTTTGTTCGACGAAGCTTTCCTGAAAACTGGAAGTTAACTTACCCAGTATATTTCTATTCCTGTTTACCGAGCTAAAAGGAGTAAATAGACGAAGCGAGGTTCGTAAAAACAAAGTTCCTCCATAGCCACGCACTCACGTCCGACAAGACAGACGCTGTTATCAAGACAACAGATCACCGGCCCGGAAAGACCGGACCCGAGGGACCATTGTTTATCTTTAGGGAAGGGTAGGGGAGCGTTCGCAACCATCTTTAATATTGTGCAAAGAAACTCAAAGCACTGCTTCGAATCGGTGGCAGAACATATAAGAGATAATTAGTTGCAAATTTTAAAAATTTTAGCTGATAATCGTATTTTCAACTATATTTGATCTTGTGTAACTAGTCCGAACACCGATTTAATTCTCCCTCTCACCCCTCCCAAGTGGGCATTTGGTCTTCTGAACATATTGGAAGAATTTTATTTCCATGTTGGGTCTTTTTGTGAGCAAAACTACCTTAACATACATTAAGTCTACATAAAAAGTACCATAATTTTTTTAATTCAATAATTCATTGTATTAAGTTCCCCCTTACTCATCGTATTGGTAGTCAGGTTATAAAATTTTCAATATAATGTTTCTCGTTTCTGATTAACTTTCATCTTCTTGGTACATTGGAACACAAACAAGACCCCAGTTCCTTGAAACGCGCTGAAATCGAAATTGAAATTGCTTAGCTTCTCTGTTGGAGAGTTCGTAAATTGTCCAAGGAACTCCTCCAAGGCTAGGATTTGTATGCAGAGTGGAAAAGTATACCTTAGATAAATGGAGAGGGAACCACTTCTTGGAGGAAGAAACTCAGGTAACACATGAAAAGAAGAAAATGTACTGTTTTCGTCGTACGGTTGAAGTATAGCATTTTTAGGAAATTTTATGGGGTCTGGTGTTGTCGTCAAAAATTGGTTAGTAAGCATATTATTAAATACAGCTTTTTGTGTTTCAAAGTGATTGTCGCTTTTCACATTTTCAGTGTCTTTTTGTGTGACCTAAGACCAAATGACGTATTTCGTAAAGGTATAATCAAGAAAGATTCGTCCACTACACTTTGAATAGTGACGAGCGCACCATTCTTCAAATGAAGTTTGAAAAACCTGATCGCATTGTTTTGCAACATAAGGAAAAAGTCATTGTCTAGGACAAAGACGATTTTTAATTATTTTCATTCTATTCCACAAAAGAGAATTGGTCATTAAAATATCCATGAAGTATAAAAGAAATATTTCGCTTTTTTATTTGTTTGCGTGACGTGCAGTGACTCATAGTCCCGTGATTGCGACTTGCGAGATGAACGTAACAATCCCGGAAGTGTAGGAGTTTTAGGAAAACGAGCAAAGATAACATTTATAAAAGTTAGGCCAACAAGTTAAAGAAATTTCATGTAAAAATTTTATGTAAGCTCATGTAATACTGTAATCAAAGACTCAATAAAATGCACTGAACCTGTGGCATTTCGTTAATTCTCTGTGCTTTCGTTTTCGAAAGATATAAGCTTAAGTAATTTAATTTTTTTTAACATTCCTAAGTAGCTGGAACCTGCGGCTTGTGTTTTCTAACAATTTTTTTCTTGTGTTCTGAAATTACTGTTGTGTTTCACTATATACCTGCCGCCGGTTTTTGGACCCATTTGGGTTTTGCATATTTGAACCAGAAAGGGGAAGGTCTTCTGGACCTCTCTTCTGCATCCGCTGCTAGCTTAGCCTGATTTGAAATCAGACCTCAATCTTAGTCCATTCAGATAACATACGGCCCAGCATTCATCTGAGGCTGAAAATCAAATCTAGTATTTAGAGCAAGAAAAGGCTTCTCAATATATTTATCAATGAGCAAGTTTGAAATTATTGTTCATAACCCTATTTTTAAGGACTCCTTAATTCTCATGATAATCTTCATTTTCCTATAGGTCATTCATCTGGCCATAGATGTGCGCAATATTCTCAACCACCAAGCAGTGATGGTTCTGTAGAAACCTCTGTGTACAGTTACTGTGGGGATAATTATGTCATCCCACCAGACAGACGCAAGTCACGATCCCTCACTGTCGACACCCAAGCTAGCATTGATGAATCACCACCAAGAAGATTTCATTGGCCACTGTTTATATGCCTTGTGACACTTGCCCATGTCGGAGTTCTTCTCTACATTTGTATTGCAGGTGGAGTGGAGAAGATAGGTTACAAATCCACGTTGGAATACATGTCGATTAACAGATTTGGATACATAGGATCACACGAAAGAAATGATTCAGTGCATAAACAAAACATTTCTAGATACACTGGAGTCAATGTATTCATTGGTCCAAATTCATCCTTCCTGGTTCATGTAGGAGCTAAATTTGTACCGGTAGGTTTGAAATGTTCGTTATATAGTCATGTACATGTTATATATAAGTTATTGACCAAGCTGGAGATCAAGATGGCTGGATATTGGTCAATTTAGGATTTAGGATTTTAGGTTTTTAAAGAATTAGGATTTTAATTTTAAAGTATTGTAAAACTCCATGGACAATTAGTGGAAAATGGCGCTATATAAATGTATATTTATTTATTTATTTGTTTATTTATTTATTTATTTATTTATTTATAATTACGCAAGGTTATAAACAGCCAAAGACAGAACAAGAACAATATCCAGCCTTCTTGATTGAATAATCGTGGCAATAAAGGATTTATTACATGAAGGTCTCAGGCACAGCAACATTTTGAGAAGGGGCTTAAACACGAAAGGCTAAGTGTGAGCCAATTAGGGGTCCAGGGAGATGCTCTGCCATTAAAACTCTTGAAGGGCAAAGTAAGTAAGTAGGAACTTTATTTAAGTGTCAATGTATTAAGCCCATGTAGGCTAAATGGGGACACTGGGCAAGGAATTTCAGGCCTGAAAATTTGTTTTGTTTGCCCTCTGTTGAAACTCCCATCCGTCTTGAGATTTCCTATGACATTCCTTTTGGATGGACATGCTATTTCCTAGGTCTACAGTGAACAATCTATCAGCACTTTCAGTATGATTTGTGGTAGGTGGTTGCCCTGGTGCAGCACCTGTCAGGCAGCAAAGAGAGGAACATTAATTAGTACAATTTCCTCTAGACAGCCATTTTTTGAAAATTGCAAACATTGTAGGTGACGATTCACAAATGACCACCTACTGGATCTCTGGTAGGTGCTTAGTGTACACACTTTTTCTCTTATAAATAATAATTGCTAAATAAATGTTCTGAAACTTTTACAAAATTCGTCAACAAGAGTGAACTGGTGTTCCCTTAGTGCATGAAGAAACTTACAGTCATGGAAGAAAGAATTGCCAAAATAGCAAAACAGGAGGCCTATTTTGGGTGCTGTTCCTTCAGAGGGGAATGTGGTATGATGCTAAATGCAAGGTGTGAAATGTTTTTACTACTTGTACATGTAAGTGCTCTAGATGGGCACACCATGGGTACAAAATTTGGTCCCCTGAAATACCTCAAATTTGTCATTAGTAAACCTGCTGATGACCAACAACAAATGACTGATGGTAGACCATAACTGAGAAACTGTTTTGTAATATGATTGGCTCTTAAATCCATACACCTGACCTGGGTGAAATCTGGAGGGTGGCGCAAGATCGTTCACGCTGGAGAGAGACTGTGAAGGCCAAGTGATGTGTCCCATGGCGCAATGAGGACAGATGATGATGACAGGCTATGTTCTTTACAGTTTGTTTTCAATTTTTCGGTTCATTGTTTTACCAGCAATAATATCACTGACAACAGTCACTCTGTTATTGGTCTTTGCTTGCCTTCAATCAGTCAGTATTTTAATGTAAAAGTAAAAAGGTGATAAAAATGTAGTAATAATGCAATTACATATTAACCTCTCAAAGGCTTAAGTTACTCATCAAAGTATTGGTGCTCTGAGTTATTATTTTTCAGTTCTTTTTGGTTAAATTTAATATTTAACTGCTTAATCAGTGGCAGATCCAGACTTTGAGCTAAGGGGTGGGGGGGGGGGCGGTTTTGTTTTACTTGCCCTGCCAGCTTTTCCTCCTTCTGTCATTTCTTCTTTTTTCGCCAAAAATAAGGGAAGTGGGGGTGGCCGGGCCCCCCAGGCCCCTATCCTGGATCCGCCACTGTTAATAGGTTGATGGTTGCATACCGGTAGATGTAGATACCTATACTGACTTACCTTGCAATACTTCTGTTAGCTGTCGAGGTGTTATCATTAGGAACTGTAGTTCAGGAAGTCTTAAATGTACTAATGGTATTACCCTGCGGCCTTGCTGTCTGGGACTCCATTCCCAGTGTGAAGTGATATCCGAGCAAAGCTGCATATTTTACAGAGGTCATTGGTACAAAGACAAGGTAGATTAATCATTTTTTAATGTCATTAATGTTATTAATTGTCCAACAAATTAAGTCCAGTTGATGTTTATAATAAGGATAGTATAAATCAAGTGCAGTAACAAGGACTGGTATTCCTCCAGTAAGGTCACAAGTGAGATTATTATTGAGAGATTTATTGTAATTTTTGACTTACCGTTGACAAAAGACTGGTGGAAACCTTGCACCACATCCAAATGCTTGGAAAATATTTGACCAACTTTAAAGGATCATGTGTACTAAAGGCATCTGTGGTCAAGTGTTGATCGCTACTCTCAATCGACATCTCAATCAACATCTCGATGAATACTTAGCTAACACTCAATCAACAACTCCATTGACACTCAATCGACAGTCCACCAAGTGTCAACCAACTCATATGTATCGATCGACACTCGATGGCATGTCTGCAAAAATTAGTCAACTCTTTGAGTAGCTATTGACCAAAATGTCGATCAAGTTTTGATCAAGTGTCAACCAAGGTGTCAATCAAGTATTGATCAAGTGTCAATCAAGCGTCAATCGAGGGTATTGATTGAGGTTATCAATCGACACTCGACTGTGGATGGCTTTAGTACACATGATCCAAGAATTGATTGGTTATTGTCTAGTTATTACATGTAGCCCTCTCAGCTATCTTAGCCAGGTAATAAATTGAAATAATATTGTTATTTCACTTATTTTTGTTGCCTTTTAAATGGCTTAGATGCTCTGTAGTGATGTGAATTGCCTTGATGACATTTGTGGTATGACTGGAGTCAAAAACAAGACTGGTGGACATCAGGGGTACAGATTGATTACTCCCATTTTCTTGCACCTTGGTAAGTCCAGTAATTTTAGATGAAAAGACAGTGAGCACGTGTGAAATGAATTATTGTCTTAGGCTTTCCAATCCTCGAGATTCAAGGAGGGAAAACTCTTGCAACCTTTCTATGGCTGGTACTTCCACACTGCTCCATTACATCCTACTACCGGTAACTGTCAGGCACATCACAGCTACAGTACAGACTAAGCAACAGCTGATTTCCTATGTGGATTTTCTGAAAGTGAGAAGCCTGAAAAGAGCATGGCAAAATGGCCTCCTTTCATTGTGCAAAGCTGTGGTCTAAGAAAAATTATGATGAGCCCAAAGGTTCCTAACCATGAAATCCTGGGCACTCAGCACTTAAATTTATGTGAAAAAAGTAAGTTTTTCCAGACGTCCAAAGGCAAAAGTTAGTCGTCTGTGGCACCCGGGCACTTCTAGAGCGCAGCCCTGATTCTGCCTTGATACCAAGTTTTGATTGTATTTCTTCCACTCACATTTAATAATAGTAACAATAATAATAATAATAATAATAATAATAACTAATAGTAATAACTTTTTTCTCTTCCTGATGATGAAATCTAGTGGTCAGAAATAGTTTTCTACCAAGATACCAAGAATGCCACTTTATATTAATACATGTGTAGGCCTGTGACAAACTTTGTTTACTCACTTTGCATATTTCTTTTTGTTTCAGGTGTCCTTCATCTTATCATGAATCTCTTCTTCCAGGTTCCTGTGGGGATGTTGATTGAGAGGGAAATAGGGTAAGTTTTCATAACACATGCCATGAGGCCAGTTAGAAGAGAGAAAAATGTTAGACACTCTGCTGTTAGTGATGGCTGGAGCAATTGATGGCCATTTCACAGCCTATTAACCCTGTAATATACCTGAGCTATTCCTGCATAATCATTATCTGCCTATTGAGCAACTGGGTAGCAGCTGGGATGGATCAATGGGGGTTTGACGAGTTCAGTCAAACCCCTAAATTAAGGAAAATGAGACATTGTAACACCCTGACTTAGCCTCAGAATGCCAGAAATCCCATTTTAAAAATTATATGGGGGAGGATCCCTTGGACCTCCCTACATGGGACTGCTTTCTGCAATCTGTATCTTGAATCTCTTCTCTAAAATCCTGTATCCACCCCAGAGCAGGGATGGCATAGTGGTGAGAGTGTTTCCCAGCCTAGGTTCGATTTCGGTCCGGTGCCATATGTGCATTGAGTTTGTTGTTGGTTCTCGCCTTGCCCAGAGGGTCTTTCTCCGGGTACTGTCATATTCCTCTTTCTTATAAAATAGACATTTCCAAATTCTAATTTAACCTGAAGAAAAGACCCGCATGAAAACAAGCTAAGACTGATGTGGCTTCCTGTCTCAATATTACGATTAAAATTCTTTTGGCAGGATCGCCAGAATTCGTGTGAAAGAATTATTTAATCTTTTTTAGTGTAGTATTGTCATAAATAAATCCTATATCTTTAAGGTTCTTTGCAGGTTTTTTTTTTTTTGGCGGGCGAAAACTTGTGCAAGATTTATTTTTAACATCAAAAAACAGGATCTGGATAGTAGAAAGCACGTGCTCGATTTTTTTCCCATAGCTCCCCTTTCAGGATTTTTTTTTTTCAGCAATATTTGCTGGGCAGGCATTTTTTTTGTTAATTGCCCAATCCCCGACCACCGTCAAGAAACAAAACGTTCCGTCCCGAAAGGACTCCGCAAGGTTTTCCCTCACGGAATTCATTAACTCACGATGGCGGCTTAAAAAAACTTCTCTGTTTTAGAGGACAGATTTAATCTTTGCTTTGTTGTTTTGGTTTCAGAACTGTGCGGATGACATTGATATACCTGATAAGTGGAATTGGTGGGAATTTAATTTGTGGACTTTTTTCTCCACTCACTCCACAGGCAAGTGTATAAAGGTGTATAAAAGAGGCCCTATTACTGAGGTCGTACATTCTGCGAACCGCTGTGTTTTGTTCCTTCGAAACCGCAGACCGCTTTCGGTTTCTCGCAAAAACTGAAACCACCCTATTCATCATCACCAATCTTTTAACAGTACGTAAAAAATCCTTTACGAAGTTATAGATCAATAATCGTATTTCTCCTCGCGAAAACCACAAGATCTCGAGAACAACAAATTGTTGCTATCTCCATTCAGTAACCAGCGAACAAAACGTTTTGACGTCTAATGAGCTGCTCACAAAAACAAAGATTGCTCGAGATGTTTTACTTTATAACGAAACGTTATTAAAAGTACAAGTTTGAGGCCTGGGTGTGCTGCCTGTACTTGTGTGGTCTTTCTAATATGGTTTTACGGACAAAACAAGCATGTGAAATTTACCTTACACAAAACCGAAAACCGCGAGTTTATGATTTCCTGTAACCGCACGATAATTTCTTAACCGTAAACCGCCAGATGAATGGGAATGTACCCGCAAACCGGTACTCAAAATTGGCTTATACCCTCTATAAATGTACAAGGAATAAGAGAGATCATCTTGATGCAGAAACAAATTCTTAGAACTAACAATAAAGAAAAAAGTATCGAAACAAACACGGAGAATTTCCATTTTTATCTTGGGATTGGAAGAGCGACGATGATTACAGTGTTGAAGACTTGGCCATGTTGTTGAAGTCCCAGGGGGGACTCACATATAAAAAGGGCAGGGGGGTGCTCGTCAGAAATTTAAAAAAAAAAACCCCTAAGAGGTACCGAGATTCTGCTTTGTGGACGTGGCTTGGAATTTTTTTCGTGCCCTGAGAGGTACCAGTTCTAAAACAGCACATTATCTCCTATCACTATTTTACTTTTTTTACTTTTTTTAACCCCCAAAATTACGATGAGCACCCCGGTCCATTTTATATGGGAGTTCCCTGGGGGTTGAAGAGTTTTTCGATCTTTTGTTTCTCTTGACAGGCTGGTGCCTCGGGAGCTCTGTTTGGTCTGATTGGTTTACTGATAGTAAAACTGCTGCAGCTGCGACATGAAGTTAAGCGACCGTGTGTAGAAGCTCTTATTTTGCTGGGCGTGGTGTTGGTCAGTTTTGGTAAGCTGGGCAATTAGAATACGTAGTAAATAAGGTAACGTAACATAACACAACACAGCACTCGATTTCTTTTCAATGTTTAAACCTGTCTCACGATATAATGAAGCATTGAAAATACTACTTGGACACTGAATGCCAGTATCGAAACTCCTTATCAATGCCGTCAAGAGAACATGTATTATCATTCAATTGATTTACTGTAAGTGGGATGAGTTGTCAAGTCCTTTGAGCCAGAGTCCCACGCCAAAGGCGACACAAAGCTTCAGTGTGTCGTCCATAGAGAAAATAGTTCTTCACAGTGAACTAATATTATTCTAATCTTTTTTGCAGCACTGGGGACATTGCCTTACATTGGAAACTTTGTACACATTGGAGGCTTTTTCTTTGGTCTGTTTGCCTCGCTAGTGTTTCTTCCCCGCCTAAACTTTCGTTGCCAGAGCTGGGCAATTTATTTATCGTTTAAAGTTGTAGCTTTTGCCTTCCTCTCCTGCGTGATCGTCGCTACTTCCCTCGCGTTCTTCTTCGTCAAAAGCGCCAACTTCTGTTGGTGGTGCCAATACATCGATTGTGTGCCATACACAGAGCATTTCTGTCCAACCATGAACGAAGATGGATTTCTAAACGGTCGTCAATAATGTGTCGTGATTTGCTGTTAAAGGAGCTCAGTCACGTGCGTTATTTTGAGTTATTTTGGCCACGGGCAAAATTACTTTTAACCCTTTGAATACCAACTACGCATATATGCGTAATTAATGGTCGTGCTTTTTGTACCACTTGTAACGTCATCAATTTAAATGTCATCGGATATTCTTGATAAGCAAATTTTGACTTATGCGCATGCCCGAAATTGAAATTTTGCTCAATTTTGTACCTAATCCTCGAAAAATCTCTCCTTTCAGTAAAAAAAAAGCTTCTTAGCAAAACTTAGGCTTATTTAGCGTCATGGCAGCTAAAAAACCTGACTAAACGGTTAAAAACGGTATTTCTTGGGGAAAGTTTGGTATTCAAAGGGTTAAAATGAAGGAAACTGAAAATAAAAGTTTACTAAGAAAGAAAAACACCAAAGAGATAATAATAAATCGTAAAGGAACAAGGATGGTTAAGGGTGGAGAAGATTGGCACGAATTACAAACGACGAACTTGACAATTTAGGCTAAACTTTTCAAGATGTGCAAACTGTGTCGTTGCTCCTTTGAGGTCGGGATTAATCTGGAACCCAGATCCGGCTTCCACCGCGTCAAACAGAGTGAGATCTGGGTACGAAATTAGGTCGCGATATTTTGAGTCAGTGTTTTGAGACCCACAAAAATTACTTTCAAAATGTATTAAACCTGAAAATAATAGTGTACTAAGGTAAACAAGAACCAAAAATGCAATAGTGAACGAAACCTCTACAAGGGTATTTAAAGCTTGGGGAAGATCACGACGGATTGCATTTGACAAACGTGAAACCGAAAATTAGGCTAATGTTTTCAAGATGCACAAACCATGATCTAGCTGTATAATATAGTAATAGTCTTCATCAGGTGGTGAGGTCGAGGTCAACTGTTTTTGCGTCACAATCGAGGCAAACGATTATACTTCATTGTTACTGTATTTCACCAGGAGGAACAACCCCAACTTTTTTTAGGACACGAACTACTATTATATGAAATGAACTGTATGGACTATTCTACTGAAAGCAAAATGGTGTAAAAATAGCGCAGAATAATGCAGGAATGTATAAATGACTGTAATTGGCGGAGAATAACTTAGACATGTTAGATAACGCATATCGATAAATCATCAGGACTTAGGTTTGTAAGAAAACGATATTTTCAGTTTTTGCAAGAAGTCTATTTATGAGCAGGTGATTGGTTAACACAGTGGGGCGACTGTAATTTAATTGCAGATACATGTACTACGCTATGAAATGACCTACACTTTCAAGCCTGTGTATTTTTTTTATACGGCAATACTTTTGAAAACAAAAAAAAAAAAAACAGGCAAATTACAAGTATCCATAAATACTGCTAAGTTGTATTTTTGTTAGTACACGTTACTACATTACGAATTTTCTCTGCTAGAATTCCTAGCTTTAGACAAGTATCAAAATGATGTCAATAAGCTTCAATATTCTGGTTAAAAATAGAAAGGTGTGAGAATTGATGCTTTCAAGTTCGGAAATTAAACTAACACTTTCTCTGCTGTTGTTGCGTGTTATTATCATCTCTTATGTATACAATGCACGCTTACGTATGAATGCGGTCGTCTTGCAGGAGACTAAGTGGAGGGGGGGTGCGGGAGGTATTAACACATGTTTTCCTAGGTCTCTTTAAAATTTCGCATTTTCTCCCTTGTCCTCCTTTAATAAATTACATTGTTGTATACCTTCCAACTGCTACACCTTATGTTCCCTTATACGTGAGTCTCGTGCCAACTCACACCTCTGCCGGACCAATTGCTCAGGTTGATGAGCTGAAAAGATCATGTAAACTTCAACCAATGAACGAAAATAAAATGTCCTGTAATTACGTTAGGCTACTCCCAATTGTACGATTTTGCAAAGGGAAAAAGGAAAAGTGCTAGCAACGGCGTTATTTTTGGCGAAGGCACATCTTGACAATAGGACTGGAAACGTTGAACTGTCTTTCGAAAACTTCGGAACGTCTTCGGAAATCCTTGGACGCCTTCGGATATGATCGGTTCGTCTTCGGAAATCCTGGCATTGTCAGGTTAGAAAATTGACGTCACTTTTTCATGCGTCTGTCTTGTTCTTGATGATCATGATGAATTTCGTCATAGCATTGTCAAAGTAGCTGTGGATCCACGAGGCGATAGCCGAGTGGATCCGCAGACTACTTTGACATGTTATGACGAAATTCATTGTCAATAACAGGACAGACGTATGAAAAACTGACGTCAATTTGTTTTTTACGATAACAGATTGTCAAATTGTTCGCTCTGGCTCGTTGACGCATCGCATAAATCATAAATTCATGTGTCTGTCCGCATATTGACGATGAAAATTAGCCAATGAGCGCGCGAGAATTTCTGCCGTTATCGTAAATATAAAACTCGCGCCTGAATCTCCTTAGCTTCCTTATTCTCCTCAATGTTATTCCCTTAAAGATCAAAACCCTGGGAGAGTCTTAATCCTGAGAAAAACTGTGCTAAAAAACGATAGATACGCTCGAAAATCTGGAAAATTTATCCACAAAACAATCGACTTGTTGGGTCTTGGCACAGGGCACACAATCGTGCTGAGTAGGAAGAGAGTAAATAAAGAAATGAAAAGAATGCCTGAATAGTTTACTATTGTCTCCTGTTGTCGTTTCTTACGCGACCTTACAGGAAAAACTGCTACTTACAAGTTCTGCGTAAACTCGTATCTAGGCCTTTTCACGCTCTACAATTTTTTTTTTTTGGTTTACATACCATAAATCCTCGAATTAGCGCCCCACCCCCCCTCGAATAAGCGCCCCTCCTATCGGCCAAATTTTAAAATAAGCGCCCCCCCCCTATTCTGTGGACGAGTGCTGACACAACGAAGGATGTCTAGTTTTCGTCGTGTAGTATTGAATTTGTACATTGTTTCAGTTTGTGAACACGTTGAACACGTTAAATACTAACGGTGCCGCGATTTAAACTTTAGGATCACCTTTTTATGTCAATAAACAGCTTATGTTGTTTACGCGCAGATGATGTATTAAAAAAATGATCATGTCAGGCCACCATTTGGGAAAAATTAAAAAAGCGTCCCCCTCGATTAAGCGCCCCCCTCGAATAAGCGCCCCCCATCTTCTCCTAAATTTGCAATAAGCGCCCCGGGCGCTAATTCGAAGATTTACGGTATAACAAATTTGTGCAGAGCGCGAAAAGGCCTACGTACGAGTTTAGCACTACAGTGTTAAGCAGGACTTGCAGGTAGCGGTTTTCCCTGTAAGGTCGCGTAAGAAATAACAACAGGAGACAAAGGTAAACTATTCATTCTTTTCATTCCTTTATTTACTCTCTTCCTACTAAGCAAGATTGTGTGCTCACTGTGGTCTTGGTGAGGATGGAAATGCAACGTGAGCGCGACACACAAAGGCGCGAAATTTGAGTGGGAAACTGCGGTAGCCGTTTTACATCTGTCATCACTCGCATTACCCTCGCATTGTATGACGGAGGTCAATGCTCTTCTATGTTTCTCTGGCCGCTTCACTGCTGAGACTTCTTCTGTTTATATCCAAATTGCAGTTCTGTTTTGTTGTTAAGTGATTCGAATTATCCTGGAAGGATTTTCTTCGAATCTTGCTATCGCGGAGGTGGTATTTTAATTCGCGAAGATGCGCTTTGCAGCGCTTAGTCTCTACGGCCTACGAATTTTGCCAGGGTCTTGGTCTTACCTCGATTTTCACGAGTCAAAAGACGAACGATGTTCACAGACATGCAAAAAACGGTAAGTTTTAGTCCCGATACTTCTACATGGCGAATGTTTTTAAACATTCATGGTGATATCAAATGCATTGTCGCCTCATGGTTGTAAACGAAGACGAAATTAGAAACACGAGACTCGTAGATTGACCCCGCGAAATGATCAGGACCTGGTGGAAACTGCAAGTCTACAACGAGGTAAAAAGAAACTCTTAAACTAACCTAGCCTACGTCGCAGCAAAACTCAACCGGTGATTGAGTTCGTCTACGACGCTTGTTTAAACAGCTTCCTTAGCAGGACATAATAAGCTAAAGCGGCGTCTTAAAACTTGCATGAATGGCGGCTTTGTCTAGGAAATGACTCGCGATATTCTTGATCAATGACGCCTGCTTAATTGCCATGCAGTTTTCGTTTGCTGGGGGTGGCTTCATAGGGTGATCCTGTATGGCGTTTCGTGTTATGTTTTGAATGCCGTTTTTGCATTCGTTCTTACACCCAGTCCTCTCAAACTTATTACATGTAACAAACAATGATTAAATAGTGTTTTATTATCATCTCTGTTAAAATTTTGGGTTTTAGTTTTGAATTATAGATGTCCAAACAAATGTGTTTTTTACTTTTTTGAGGGCTTTATTTGCGATTTTCTTGAATTTCCTTCGGTGAAATCTTCCAAAATTTTCACAGTACATGGCATCCTACGGGACACGAATTTTAAACACGAAAAAAGTAGGGTCTGTGCTGACAGTTTTTTCGATTTTTACGAATTTATGTCTTTTACCGCTGCGAAAAACTGGTCGGGTAGATTTCCCTGAAAGACGAGCTCCGATTAAAGAAAAATGTTTACTACCAGTCTGCCAAATTTTAGGGAATTTCACCGAAGGAAACGCGAGAAATTTCACTGTCAGTTTTGCTTTTTGTGTTCATGTTGACGTCATAAAATATCGAAAAACACTGACGTTTTCCTTTGAGCACGCCCAGAATACCAGAGCTAGCCTGCGAACAGGCTCCCGGTGAGCCCTGTACCACCCCGATCGCTTCGCTCTCCGAATTCTTCTGTTTCGCGATCGCCGAAATTTTTTCCGTCCGCGTCCTCACCGGGAGCCTGTTCGCAGGCTATACCAGAGCTTTCATCCTCAGCGCGGGTGCGATCTTGAAGTGCTTCGTAAACGGCTACCAAGTCTCAGCTTAATTTGGGATTGATAGCTCGTGTGTCACGCAAAACGTTTGCGAAGGAGACTGTGACTGCCAGACTTTTTGCCTTTCCCGATATGCGATGGAGGCTTTCCAGACGTTGTGACCGATCACGAGCGATCAGCCTTCTTAGCTGACCATTTTGTCACGTCCGCTGTTTGAATAGTTTTATGACTCGTGCCTAGCCTGTGTAACAGGCGCCCTTCCCGAAAGACGAAATCGCAGATCCGATTTTTTGCTTTCGAGGCCGGGGAGGCTGTGACGCAGACTGCCCAATGCCTTACTTCCATCCAGTGGTTAGGATTGCTGCGCAACCATCAAAATACAAGCGCGAGGGTCTTTATGGGAGAATATCGGCCCGCCCGATAATAAATTACAGGTTAGTTCAGAGGGCCCATAACTAAAATCAACCAATCACTCATTTATCAGATTGCTCCATCGCCGGTCTTATTTCTCTAAGTATGACCGGGTACTGCTCCGAATGATCCCGCACGATCACTCTTGAAGATTTTCTGGTAGTTTTATGGCTTTCGTTTCTAAAAGAACTTGTTTTCAATGAAAGATCCCGTTTCTTTTTCTTTCAACTCTCTTTCCCTTCTATTTTATTTAACATCAGGCGTGAGTATACGCCCAGTCGGCTCCAATCAGAATTGCCCAGTTGAAGTTTGCAATGTTTTTTCCAGTCCGCGATCGTGGCATTTTTTCTAAACATTTTCAGTCGTGTCATAAACCTCTTATTAACCAGGCTTGTCCAGGACCGTGATGGGAGAATATCGGCCCTCGATCTTTTTTGTACGGACCTCGTTGCAGTCGTTCCGTGTTATCGAGACCTCGCGGCCCGATATTCTCCCAGCACAGCCTCCGCGCTTGAATAATAAGATATATGTATTCTACTTAGCGTGATTGGCCAAGTCTGTCCACAGTCCCTCTATTTTTTCTTGAGCTCGTCAAGATCGCAAGCTTGGCAAAATATTAACCCGGCCTGTGTGATATCAACGAGCCAAAACGCAAGAGGGTGGAGAAAAATAAACGTCTGTGAAGAGACTTTGGTTTGTCCCTTCCAAAATTTGTGCATATGTAGATATAGAAAGCCGTTTCAACAGTTCAAGACAGCTGTGAGATTTCTGTAATTGTAGGCATATCTCAGTGTACGACGCTCGATCATTACAACCAGTCTACATTCACTCAGCACGACTCAAGATCTGTGGTGTGCAAAGTGGCACGCGCGTGGGGTCTTCACTGTTGTTAATCCTCTACCCATCGACCCACAACTCTTTTGAGGTAGAAGGCTTCGCACCTTTAAAGTGCACCTAACCCCAAAAATTTTTTTTCGCTAGAACGAATCTACTTATTATTTGAAATAGTTCTGCGAAAAATGTTTTGAATTCCGTTAAATCCTCGATTTTCTGTGCCACGACGAAATCTCGAAAATAGCTCCAAAACACCGCCATTTTGTTTCACGACCGAGTTTGAGGAGAATGGGTCCAGCGGCTCTTGTGACGTCTACCCAGGAAGGTTGGACATCTCATTTCCTCTCATTTCCTTCAGGATGGTGCAATACACATTCGAAAAGTGCGCAGAAACGCCTTCCAGAGGTGCTATCGGCTGTTGCAGCAATATTCCAGATTTAAAGAAAGATATACCGTACAATTTACTGACGATGATCGGCTAATGGTGCAATAAAGACGTAAACGATGGTTGATTTTGTCGAACCGAAACAAACGAACTGAATCTGTGAGAACCATTGAAGAACTCTCACTGGAATTTGTTCCGCAGACTTTCGAACGCTATTTTCATAAATTTTCTGCTTAAAGCTAACCAGCAATTTGTAGAAATACTACCTACAACCTATATCTTTCAATCCCGCCGTATTTATAACATAACCGGCAAAGTTGTGTGATCCGGTCATGATCAAGAAGCGTTACACTGATATGTAAATAGATCGCTAACCAACACTTATTTCTCTTTCGATTTAGATGAAAGTCGAAGATTAATCCTCTAGAATTACATGATAACAAAATTATTAGACTCACAGAGTTTTTCGAAGGTTTGGAAATCAGCAGTGCGACAAAGATTCTGTGCAATAGCGTCGAAAATATGACCGCGTAACATTATCTGCGGACCGCTTAGGGAACACATCCTTTTCGCTTGTCCGACGAATTTCACTGCAAACTTTGAGAACAATTTACATTGGTTATTTGGAGTTACGACTTAAAACGTGTGACAATGTGAAATCGGTAATTGTATGAAATGTTTCCTTCCGCCTTGCTTCCCGCAGCTTCAAAAATACAGGTCCAAACAATACGATTTTCAATCGATCGAAGCCAATGTTTTGGAGGTCATAAAGTCTCGAAAACTGCAACACGTACGTCGCTCTTATAAACATGAAGCATTCAACAGAAAGTAAAACATCAACTGGATTTAACAGAACAATCATACCTTGACAAAATACATTCTCGCTAAGGACAAATGTAAACGGACTATAAACACGAGTGGGAATCTTATGTTTAGTTGACGAAATTACCATCCAAAGCAGTCCTTGAGTTTACTTTCCTGCTTTTCGTTTGTCTGCTCCTCCACTTCGTATCTAGCTTTCCATTCCTAATATACAAGCAGCTCGTCGGCAAAGAAGTCTTCCCCTTCGTCGCTTGAAATATTGTAAATTACTCTCAAAGCTCTAAGCAGTGAGTTCACAGTTGTCGAACGTGCTCGATCGAAGTTTATTTCGGAGCCTTCCGAATCGAAACTTAACTCTGACTCCAGTGACGAAAAAGAAATGATTCTGAGACAAAACTTGGACGTTTTAGTCCCAAAATACATCGGAACGATTAGTTTTGCGTTCTATTTTCTCGAGCAAATACAGAGAGTTGACTGAGGCGCTATTGTGTTTGGTTCCTGGGTAGACGTCATCAGGCACCGCCGCCCCAGACTCCCTAAAACGCGGTCGTGAAACACTTAATCGCGACTTTGAAAGGGCATAGAAAATCGAGGATTCAACCAAATTAAAAAATTTCTTCGCCCAAATGCTTCAAATAAAGTCTAGATTTGTTTTAGCGGAAAAAAAAAAATTTGGGGTTAGGTGCACTTTAACTTTCTTTCAAATGTTCTTCCCCAGGTGACCTTTGGCATACCTTTTTTTAGCGTTGGTCTATCTTGGGGCAACCATCCCGCACCAATGCAGCGCTTAGCAGTGACGGCAGTAAGTCCGTTTCCATCCGTAGGACATGTCGTAATGTACCATCCCTACCATCTCTTTCACACAACAAGAATTACAGGATGTGAGCAGGTACTAACGCCATGTGTAATCTGTAATACTAGCAATGCAGGTGACTTTCTTACTTTTTGAAAAGATTATTGAGTCTATGATAGTGTAAACGAAAACACGTTTATGAACGAAGATAAGGAGCAATAAGAATATATTAACCCTCTCTGAAATTCATCTCTTTTTTGTTTCAGCTGGACGGATTTTGCGGTACACTGCTGAACACGCGTCAAGTCGGTCTGAGTAAACATACAGACGTTTCTTCGAGAGCGTTTTTCTTTCCTATGTTACAGCGGTGTCTGAGATCAGACCCGAAAACTCTCTCAACTCTCACGGGGTGAAATGAAAGCATGACCGGAGAGGTAAGTTTCTGCTCTGGCTTATATCACTGGGAATTCTACACTCAGAAACATTAGTAGGTGTAGTACAGTACATCAGGCATACAAGAAGGGTAATTTCATTAGCATTTATTAGAACTTTCACTGTCTGATTATGAAACATTTATGGCCACCTCGTTATCACTTGGTCTTGGTGAGGCCAAAATTCATATAAATTACGCCCCGTTGTAGCCTCTATCAATACGAGCACCTCTGTAATGCATACAATCGGGTCTGGTCCTTCTACCGGTGTCCGTATTAGGAAGGTTTCACTGCATATCATTTATAACACAAATCCAGCGCTAATTAAGTAAAATTTATTACATGACATCTGGATTTTTGGTTGTTCTTTTGAGATAAGGTAAACATTAGTTTGAATTTTTTAAAAACGCGGATGTAGAAATCATGTACCTTTTCTTGTCATAAAAAATATACATTTTGTTAGGAAATGTTTGTTGTTAGCTAAACACAAAACTACAGCACCGTGCAGCACGGAGTGCCCCTTGTTTATCAGTTTATACTGTCATGTGTCATCCTCTCTTAATAAAGTCGACTGATTGATTGATTGAGTTCGTAGCTCTGCTCCTAGTAAGCCATCTACAATGCAAAAATCTCATGCTTTACTAGAAGCACCAGGACCGCTGTTTGCTGTTAAAATGGCATGCAGATGTTTAATCAACTGTAGAACAATGGGCAGAAGAAGGGACCGTGGCTAAGGGCAGGTACAAACTGATTTACTCAACTAAGTGAGTGTTTTTCTATTCATCTTTGTCAGGTATACATATGAGCTTGTTCACACACTTGTCTTGTACCCCTACAAAGAGAACACTTCTTTTCAAGCCAGTCCAAGAAGTAAGAAGTAAGGAAGTAAGACTTTATTCTCCTTCTCTCTCGTCTTTAAGGTAAGCAAGCGGTTCTTGAAGCTTTATTGCAAACCTCCCGGTTCTTTTTCTGTTTAACCATCGTCTGTTTGCAGTCTTGTAACAACAATTTTGCGGAACACACGTAAGTGCAACTTTTCATTGCCCAAGTTCAGTCGTACCCTATCTCTAGTAAGAACAAAAAAGAAAGTTTAACTATGTTCTTTACACGATTATTAGGCTACTGTTAACACTTGGAAATCACCAATGAACGATGACAATTTTGTAAACGAATGCTATGCACCCTAGAAACATTCTTTCACTTTCGAGTTTGAAGGATAACTAGCTTAAAATGAAAAGCTCTCTGACTTTGTTCATGTTCTACAATTGTTAGTTGTTAATTCTGATTTTTCGAGCCCTCGATTTTTTAAAACTCCCGATTACGGTATTCGAAGCAACTAAATTGCGCCCTTGGCAAACAGTTAGCGGAAAATTATCCTCGATTTCTCTGTCCAACGTCCTGAGTTTTCTGGTAGCAGTTTCTGTTTCCATTGGACTACGTGGCTCGAAAAATATGGCTTATAATATACAATGTTCCTTTTTCTCACTAAGACCCTGAGATTTTGTGTTACATGCATTGAATTGTCATCCATCTTAAGGATAACTGCGGGGACTTGTCTTGTTTTCACTTACTTTTTATTATCTTTTGACAACATGGCCTGCATGAATCAGGAAAAGTGAGCCGATTTAATTAAGAGTCCAAGAAAAGATAGCCATGAATCTTTTAGGCTTGTCAATTAGTTCTAATTAAGTTATAACATGAAGGTGCGAGTTTAGAAGCAAAGTGCTACAGTGTGGCTGAAATCACAGCGACTCAATAAAGCGCTTACTTTTTTTATTTCTCTCTGTTTTAATAGTGCAACATTCGAGTAACAATAAGTCAAAAATCTACCGCTGCCAAGAACAGGTGAAAAACGTGGTGTTTTATTTTTGTACAATTGTTGCCTAGTTTTTGTTAAAAAGCAGGTATATCGCCATAAAAGTGTGTTGAAGGTGCTAAAAAAAGTCGCACCGAGAAATACCGCGGAGACATAATGAAAGACACCAAAAATGGCCACCTGAAAGTGGATGGATTCTGCGCAGTGGAAGCAAGTCGGCAGATGGACTTTGACAATTTCATGTGGGACAATAACGCACGTGGTACGTCAGTGTTCGCGTGCGCCTCTCAAGCCGCGGATTAAAACGGAAGACACATCCATAGCACTAATTGTTCAACATACTCTGACTTAAATTACAACCAATGATAGTAGAATCTAAATAATTAGCTTATAGGGATGGTTTATAATTTGTGCTTAAGTCTTAAGTTTTCTTTTTTCCTCGTTCCTCATTCTTCGTCACTCGTTGTCCGCGGTAAGAGAAATCTCATTTAGATTCATGGAAAACTAGACGGTTGATGTTATTTTTTCGCCAAATGAAATCTTAGTAAGTATTCGCCGAATTGAGTTAATTTATTGAGTAATCTGTTAATGTAACAAGTTTCATTGCTATGGCAGATGCAAAAGTCGTGTGGATTACAGTGTTGGAGCTCATTAACTTAAATATCA
This sequence comes from Orbicella franksi, assembly GCF_964199315.1. NCBI lineage: Eukaryota > Metazoa > Cnidaria > Anthozoa > Scleractinia > Merulinidae > Orbicella > Orbicella franksi. The sequence goes on along the minus strand of NC_138148.1, from coordinate 5,441,352 downwards.
AACTGACTGGGTAAATCTCTACATGCTCGTTGCTTTCCTGGTTATTTTGCTCGACTCAAAACACGATTCTTTTTCATTTTCGGAAGACGCGACAACATAAGAAGAAGTTAACGGCACAGAAAAACAATTCGTTATTTTAGGGCTTTCACGATATAAGAGCTGTAAATATGAATTTCTCATTCATCGGTCTGCCTCGATATTGGAACTGATTGACAACAGAGCGTAGAGTAAGAAACGTTCAGAAAATATCTCAGCCACGTTGTTAAAAACACTACAATGGAAAAGCTGCACAAGAACGATATTGGAGTTATTTAATAGCCTCAATATTCATGTCTGCTCGTGCCCTTTTGTTTGGATTTCAGAACGATACTACTATTATTGACTTGCCATTGGACTCGAATCAATAACAATAGTCTTTTATTTCGCTTAAAACATGTGTATAACAGGTTCCGTGCTGCAGAAAGCGCACACACACGCGCGCCACCATATTTATCCCAATTACCATGATTATGCTGATAATCTCCATTAACCACTATGTTCAAGAGCGACTTTCCCTATCTAGACTGTTTGTCTTGGTGAGATGTCGAACAATTCCTTTTCTTCCCGTGTTACAGACTCTGCTTGGAACTTATTTAGGGAAACGCGCCAAAGGAATGCCCTCCGGGGCAAATTTCTCTTTTTCTCCTCCCGGGAAAGAAACAGGAAAAAAGCGGAAGAAATTGCTTGTATTGTGGTATCTTTTTGGTGCGTGGCCAGGCCGTTTTCTAACAATGAATCTCTGCCGGAAGAAATTATCATTTTCATGAAGAAATTGTGCCATCTGCAGAGTGTTTATCTTGTCGCAATTTTTCTTTTCGAGTTTCATTACGCTGATTTGTAAGACGAGTATACCATAACCCTGCGCTAAAGCTTTCATTCTCTTAAAACAGCTGCCAGACATCACTGTAGTTGCTTTAAGAACAGGAAAAAATAAAAAGACTTCTGAAGATATTGTCCTAGATATCTTAGAGCACTCGTTACATTGAACAATTGCTTTCCAATCTTTCAAAGAGAAATTAAAATTTGATGTCGTTTTATTACTATTTTTGAATGTTTAGGTTCGGATCGCTCTTTTGGCTCTCAAGGTCGTACTCGGTTTACTAAATTTGTCAATGTTAAATTGCTCGCGAAATCTTTTTGACGCTTATTCATTTTATAATGTGCGGCTTACGATATTTACCGGCAGAAAACCGACCAAGTTTCACGAAAATTCAGAAGTTGTCGCGGTTCGTGATTTCGTTCGTCAGATCTTTGGTAGACCGCATAAAAGCTTGCAATTATCTCCTCGAAGCAGTTTAACAAAGCCACGAAATTGTTTCTTATAACAAGCCTTTCGTGTCGTGTCGGTTATATCTAAACAAGTGTTTATATATCGCCCCAAGAATCCAAAATTATCTTTGAGCCTCTTTGTTCTCTTCAAAGAATGAGTTTTTCAACTAAGTAAATTAAACCATTTCATCGTGAATATTAGGCTATTTGTGGCACGTGGCTTGGTGTACAAGAGCCACTGTTATTTTGTAAACTATCAACACTCACTGTTTCTCTCAAAGAGGACTCAAACCTTCTGTTGCTAAACCGACCAAAGGCGTCGCGAGCGAAGACAAGATTTTCTCAAAGACATCTTTGTTCTTCTTTTGTTAGTTTCGTCGTAAGAGGAGCCGCGGTAATGAAAGCAGAATCAACAAATGAAATAATTTTACCGCCTTCCCGATGGCAGAATTTAGCGAGGAATAAATTCGGCAAACACTCTTAACTTTCGAAATTTAGCTGGCGAGTGAAATAGTTGTAATTCGTCTGAGCGGTGCCCTCCACTGAGCCAACTTTAAACAGCTTTGGTAATTACTCTAATTAACAATTTTGATTACGTCCCCGCCGTAAGATTCCTTTTGCGATGGAAATTGTCTCTGGCCATAAGTTTCGATATTGATGAACGGTCGTTTTAGCCAGTGACAAGTTGGAGAGATTTGAATTGTTTTTGACAGTCTAAACCAATAAACACGTTAATTTGGTTGATGAAAATAATTACGACTGTCAATTAGACTCCAAGGAAAAACCATTTCTCACAGCTCGCCTCTGCACCTGCGAGATTTGCAAGTGAAATAAGCCCTCATACAATGGCCAGGTTCAATTAGATATTGTTGGGTAGCCCTATCGCGTTCACCTTCACAAGACCGTCCACAATAGATATAGCGGTTTGTTCCAAAGGGACGTAGAAGAAAAAAAAACCTGATTCTCTTGAATGAATCGTCCATAGCGTTTGCAGGTTTCCTGTGATTCTTCGCGAGGGAAAGTGAGCGCGTTGTCGTAATTGGAAGGTTTGTGGAAAGAAGTTGCGAAAGGTTTCTTAATTTCCGGAATAGCTCGGGAAGTCCTAGGAAGGCCTGCTGGAAGCGCCGCGCTACCGCACACGCAAAAAAGGTGGGTAATGATTTTTTGGCGCTTGAAGAAAGCGTTTACAATGCAGTAGGGAGCTTTTGAGCCTGGCCAAAGCATGGCAAACAGTGGTTCAATCTGTCGGCTTGTTTTTCGTTAAATGAATGTAATTCGAATTTATGTGAACCATCATGAATCATTAATTGAATTTAGCGAAACAACGTAAAGCTTGACGTTCGACGTTTTCCCCTCGATCAGATGCAAATTTCGATTGAAGGCAACACGATCGTTTTGTTTTACACTAAATTCTACAGGAACGTTCCTCGCGTCCATCTTTTTAATAAAACAAACGGATCCTTAGAAAAAAGGTGGTGTTCAAGTCAAATCAAATTAGTGTTATCTGAAGAATTCTTAATAAATGAAACGTTTTCTGATTATTCACAATCGAAAAGATGATAGTATAAAGCTATTGCGAGAAATTCCTTTAGAAAAATTACCTCGTATAGTTAAAATAAAGCTAGGGAAGTCGGAAATCAAAGTTTTGTGGTAGTATGTGCAAATGAAATGAATCTGTTCTAAGGTTCCGTAGATATAGGGTGTTCTCAACAATCGGGATTTTATTTTTTCATTCAAACGCTTTTGCAGTGCTGTAATAATTACGCTTTTGAAAAAACTCCTCTTCTGAATGGTGCTTTTAAAAAAAAAACGAATTTGCCGTTCTTTTTTTTTTTTTCTTTGCCTGGTGCGTCCAAACAATTATCAATTTGATTTTAGACCGGCTTGGACCGTCGTGCCGACTCTGCTGTACGGTTGATTTAAGGTGTCGGCTAGGCTATGTTGTTATTCTTAACCTCGATGGTGGTTGTTTTCCAAAGCGTATCGTTTTTAATACTAAACCTAGACGCTCAGAATTGCGGGAAAACATGAAAAAGAGTGAGACAGAAATGCATAAAGACACCTATAGCATTGCTCGAAAACTGTCGAATTGTGTGGCGATAGATGTAGCAGGTTTGTTAGTGGCTAGGTGACTAGGCGCAGACCGATCCCACACCATCTGCAGCCCACAGACCGGACGCTCGATCGGCCAAAGCGATATGTGGCTCGACTCATTACACGTGTTAATCTAGCGTGAATTAGAGCAAATTAGTTCCATTTAAGGTTTAAATCTAAAGTGAATGAAGTTTAATTCTTGTTCGGCGTTTTGCTGGTGAAAAACAAGCTCGCTGTAGGATAATGTTTTGCATTTATTAAAATTTTCGTCTCAATACATCGCAGCTGCGTGCGATTTTGTGTTGATTTCGAACCTATTTTTCTGTTCTTCTTTAGCATTCTTTTCCACTGTCTAAAAGTCTATCTTTGGGCGGCTTGTCTTATATTATCACGCACACTATATAACTGAATTAACCCTACACAAAGGGTCTTTACAAAAGTTGCAGATAAGCTATGTTCCGCTAAGTGCATTTATTTAAAAGGTGCCGGGATTGTGCAGGTGAATAATTTCTTTCTTTTAACTTCAACCATTCGCTCTGGCTAGGTTCGAGAGCTTGAAAGTGCTTTCTGGCACTTGACAATGCCGTAAATGTTTAAATTACAACATTTGCCGCACTTTATGCAGAATAAACAGTTTATGGAATGACAGTGTCGCTCTTTTGAAGCCGTTTACTTAGTCTGAAATAAGTAGCTGTGTCTTTTTACCATTAAAGCACGTGTTTTCTGTTTTCTGCTGTGTGCCAAACCATTAAGCACTACTATTGCAATACCACTAAGCCAGAGTTGTTGCTTTAAACAAAATACTCAATAGTATAAACCTTGGGTGAGTGAATACATAATATTTGTCTCTACCCTATCGCGAGCGCGTGGGACAAAGCACTACTCCTAATTTTGTAATCTTATTATCGTAATCTTTTTCATGGCAGTGATCTAAGTGACTATTGCTTAATTTGCGGTGTATGTATTTATGACTGCTTCTGTGAATTTAATTGGAAACACGATTTTCTGACACGAAATTTGAATTTTAAAGAAGATGAACATTTTCTTGAAACGAGTGTTAGTTTGTGTGTTGCGCGTATGGTATTTTTAGCCAGTGCCATTCTGGAAGAGTCCTGCCGTTTGTGGGGTCCTTGTGAGAATAGAAACGGATCACTCTTTTTATTTTTTCTACTTCTCGCTCGAGGCTGAAGATCAAAATTGATGGAGTGCCGCGGAGCGTTTGTCAGTTCGAGTCTAAATTACATCAAAGATGAAGTATTTTTACATTCATTCATGTCACTTTGTCTCGCGCCTTTACTGATAAAGATGTTTCTTTCTAATACATTTGTCTCATTTACTCTTTTTAAATGCTGTGTTAAAGAACGACGAAGTAGCTGGGCTCGAGTTTAATGACAGTACGCTGAAAAAAGCATTTTCACCGTTGGACAATATAACACAAAAAGTTTTTTTACTTCCTTTTGCGATGTGTTGTCAGAACTCGTTCTACGTTGAGTTTTTAACATCCGGTAACATAAATAGACATTCAGTTCCATTTGGCTTGTCTGAGAGATAAAACTTGCAAATGGAACGACCGTTTTCGCGGATAAATTACGAATTACCGACAACAATAAGTAGGGAAAGAAAGGACAAAGAAAACACTGAAACTTAAAGCGAACAAACATAACATAATGCTGTGAGACTTGCGGCTGTCATTATATTCAGGGTAACTGAGAATCAGACGTTTATAAAGACTTGCCAGCCTAATTGAACTGGAGCTTGTCAATAAAATCCTTAAGTGCTCACGTTACCCGAGATGAAACAGAGGTCTGTAGTAAAGCTTTTAACACTGACGCAGACAAGCATGTTTATTAAAATGAATGCACATGGTTGCGCATCTTATTTGCGCACCAAAGAGGAGCACGTTGAGCGCAAAGTGAAATTCACCGGTGCTCACTGGTTGCAATTTTCACCCCCTGTTGATTCATTTTAGAGCAAATCACCGTGTGGAACATTTTGACATAGTAACAGCATAATCAGTTACAGGTACGTTTGTAATACATTGGACGCTCACCAGGTGACTTTTCGATGCCGAATTTAATGAATACTCTCATCGCAAGAAATAACATCGTTCGCTTTGGATTGCTAAATTATAAGAAACAATATTTGGGGTTGTCTGCAGTTTATCTCACCGCACAGGTGTCAAAATCTTTAAGGCGTATTATATGAAAAAAGAAAAACTTGGAATATTCAAAGTAACAGCAAGGATCAAAATGTGACATTTCCCCTTAGTTACAAGCTATTTATCATGTTTTCATTGTAAGGTAAACTTTCTTGTAATGTCCATTTGGCGACAGTGTGGTTTCGATCTTAGGGGCTGTTTGTTAACGCTTAAACTGTTTGCTTTCCCTTACGTTTTATGTACCATTTACAACAGCAGAATGCAGCGCAGTGACCCCTCCGGAAATCTTCAGTTTCCTTGAAATTTTACAACCCTTGTTGTCCGTAGGAAAACAGCAAGTGCTGTTCTCTTCCATCGCGTGTACTTTAAGGGGGTACATTGTGTTTATTTTGTTAAGTGAAAATTTGTTTATAGTGTTATCCCTGTGTAAGTGAGTTTTGCTTTTAAGTACGGCCTTCGCTTCTTGCCCAGTCCGTGCATGTGTTCAAGGAGCTATTTCAGTCACGATATATGCAGTCTTGGTTTTGCAGTGTATAAATGTACCCTCAGCCAAAGCAATGCTCAAAATAATACATTATGAGAGTGGAAAAACACCATCAGGTTAAGAACAACCAAAGGAGCAAGAACAGAGGTAGCGAGCGAACAAATTCAAAATTAAGACTCAATGTTTCAAGATGCATCATTCTTGACATAAAAGGTTAATCGAATTTACCAGGCCATTGCGCAGCTCATTCCGGTTTGGGAACGATCGGAAGTATTGCTCTCTCTGCTAGATGAGATTCTAGTCCTTCCCAGGCTTCCCGCATTTTGTTGAGTTGTTTTAGAGAATTTTCTGATGGCCATAATTTGTATCCACTGGTGGAGTAAAGAGTCTTAGTCATCAAGAACAGAAAACACAATGATCTCAACAAGCCCTGGAACTATTAAGCGGTCACTCTCAAGAAATAGTCAGGTGACCGCTTAATTGAGGTTGACCGTTTAAAAAAAGGTGATCAAAATTTAGCGCGTCGTGGGGCAAAAATTGAAAAAGAGAACAAAGTAAGCACGCAATATACATTTACTGTTCGTAACAACCTTAACACGAAATATAAGTGGTCACATGCTCTAAGGAGTTCACGCATCAACTAACAGACAGCGTTGACAGTTTTTGCATCTCATTAAACGTCAAGTGAAAAGATCATTTATGGTCGTCTGTGGTTTTGTGTTATTTAACTTAATTTGGTTAAGCACTGTCTTCGTTTAGCGGCAGGAAAAGTTCCTCGCGACCACAGAACTGTGCTCTGCCTCCGGTTGACCACCTAATGTAACAAGGTGACCGTTCAACAGAGGTGAATTACAATAAAATTAGCCAAAACGGTGACCGCATATAATAGAGGTGACCGCTTAATGGAGGTTAAATATACAGTAAATATGTAAATTTTAGGAACTTGAATTGTGACCTCTTACTACAGGGTGGCCGTTTAACAGAGGGCCGCTTAATTGAGGTTTGACGGTAGAAGCTATCGAGTCTAACCGCACTTAGTGTTAGAACCTAAATCCCAGTTTTAGCTACTGGTCTGCTGTACGAGAAACAAATTTATCTACAGTCACAGTCAAAAAAGGCAACAAAAAAAGGCGCTTAGAGTATGCTAAATCGCATAAGAAACCTAAAATGATGTAAATATCGGGTACCAAGCCGTAGGCGTGTTTATGTTGGCAAAGACTTTTGAGAAGGCTTATGACTGGATGGGCTTGTAAATATATGAAGGGAAAGTAGAAGAAGGAAATAATAGTCGATGTGGCGAAAATTCAAATCAGAATTGAAGTGTTCTCAATCGTAAAAAGGAATTGCGTGGTCAAAAATAACATCACAGATCTGTGAATTATGCCGAGACAAGTAGAACACAACTGACAACTTCATAACTGTGACAACTCAACGACTACAACTATGTAGAATTCAATGTTATCTGTCTTGTCAGGAGGGTTCTTACATGCGATGGAGGGGGGTCATTACAAATAGAATACATCAATATTATCAAGTTATCACTGGTATAGAGGACGGACTTATAACTTCCTGAATTTTATGTTAGACTAACTGAATTAGTGCGAGCTGAGGGCTGCGGTCAGTCTCGCAGCAGTTAGCTGCAAGTCGTAAGCAAGGTTTTCTTTAAGTTGGCATGACCTTTTAAGATCAGATTAAAATCTGTGTCCATGAAGGAAAAGTTTTTTTTATGTCACATCTACTTTCCTCGATATGTATCCGAACAATTGCTCTTGGGATTGTCATTTCGCCCACGGAACTCAAGATAAAGACCGTACCTGTGTGTGGGTTACCTGGCATTGTCCCAGAGTGGGAGCTTAGCTAAATAGAATGACACGTAAATCAACATCACCACTGTCAGGTAGTCCTCATGTGTGTGATTTGCCTTTAGTGCGGAATTCACTAAGCGGCGCACAGAAACCTGAAATTTCTTCTGATTAAGTTGGGATCTTGACTTTGTTCAAAGACGTGATTTAGCTTTGTAAGGCCACTACTGTTAGATGAGCCTTCTAACACCATGATTCCTAAGTGCTTGAACTCGACTAAGCATGGTTATTTTTCCCGAAGCACTCAGTTTGGGATCATGGTGTTTGAAGAGAAGTCTTACGTTGGCCCAGGTTCGCCCTTTATATCTAGTCCGTAAAGCTGGTACATAATTTTATTTCATGAGTACTTAGTCCTTAGGAGAGACAGCAGGACTTATTACAGTGTACAAGTTGGAGGTTTGCGCGCGAAGAATGTGCGAGCGAGGAAGGTGACGTGCGTGTACTGAGAAAGTCCGACTTTATACTCGCGGAAGGGAAAAGAAGATACTTATGTCATTTTTCTTTTCGTTTGTTCACAGCTCATGAAAAGCCGTTTCTTCTTCTCCATTGGAGCGCAGTATCCTGTGGGTCGGTGATTCTGTAGGATTAGGCTGCTGGTTTTTGTCGTCTGACGCAGGTTTGTACAAACTGGTGGTGTTTTTGCTCGTTGATTTATGAAATGTTATTCCGCGAAAGAGGTCGCTGATCATATCAAATTTGGCGCTTAGGAACTGTGGGATCAGGTTTGTTATTCGAACGTTACACGGACACGACTTAGGGAGAGAGCAGTACATATGTGTTAGTCGCGTTTGTTGCTGGTTCAGTTCTCTAATCTGCTTGGAGAGTTTTATTCTGTTTTCACCTTTAAATTCCAAGAGCTACAGGCTTACAAGTGAGTTGTGCCAGAGACTGTTTAGTACAACCCTCGTTAGAAACGTTTTCTGGCGTTGTGACAAGTTTTGTTCTTAAGTATTTTAATCTTCACAGATATCCTTAATCCGCTTCTTTTTTTCTTGCGTTGTTGTTCCTTTTCAAATCACCGCACAATAATGAAGGATACAATTCTGTTTGTGCTCTTCAGTACAGATCTTTGAGTGAGCTTATAACTGGAAGTGCGATTTTAGTCCAGGGAGTGGGGACTTTAAAATAACATTCAAACACTTTTCATGAGAATGACATTAGAGAGTCAGACAAGTCAGTGTCAGTAGGAACAAGAAAAGTAAAAGTATCATAACAGTATATTGTTTACTCATCCGTGTTGATAGGAGAGAAGAGGGAGTTTACCGAAATATTTCTTTTCTGACAATACAGGATCGATGTTGCTGTTTGAAACGGTTACTAAGAACAGAAGTTGTTCGGTGTTCTTCTGCCTTCATCTCATGGGACCGGGGGGGGACGGGACACCTCAGCAAATTTCGGATAGGTGTGTTTCTTAAACCCTGACCCTACTTAGGGATGAAGCAAACGCAAATTTATGCTCCACTTATGGCACAAACCCGAAAAATGACACCCTGTTCCAGGGAAAAACAAAAACTAAGGATGACGCCACCGGTTCAACTTTATTTAATTCCCATAACACTGGAGGTTTACGAATACGAATCTTTCGTTTTAATAGCTGGGGATTTACGCACTGCAGTTTTAGCTGATACAGTTTTTAGGTAACCTATTTAAGTATTACACCTGGAACACAACTCCAACAGGGGCAAAAATGATACCCTATTTAAGAATCGAGAGCCTCAAAAACCCTACACTGTCCCGCGGCACATACTTATATGGCTCATCTATGGGAGCACCCCCCGGCTTCATCTCCTCTCGCCAGTAACACACCACCAGGTTCAGCCTAAGCCTTTTACTGGTGGCCTTCTGATGAAAGAAAAAAACATTCTGTGTTGCATTGTGATTGCTCAATATTCCTCGTGTCAATGAATTCAATTGTAATGAGTAACGAGTAATGACTATTTTCTTACAGATAATTAATGTTGGCAAAACAAACAGCCGCAGGAGATAAAATGTCCGATTTTCCCAAGGTCGTAGGCAAACTTCTTTAATTATTTACTGCATGTCAGTGGAGACAAGTTGTTTTTATCGTCTTTTTGTGCCTAGACTGCAAGTATTTCCTTTTGTACCTCATGGTTTGTCGAAAGAGAGGTGCGAAACGTGAACATGACCGAGCGTGAATAGGAGCTTTCTTTCACAGCTTATGAACAGGAAGTGCAAAGTTATACATTATTGCTGGCTGTGAAGGATGCCTGTAAACACGCCATCTTTCGATATCACGGCGATCCACAATGGTAGACAAATATTTATAATTAAGATAACAGTTATTGCAAAATGTTTCTTTTGTGTCTGCTGGCTGATTAGGTTGTCACTTAACTTCAATTTCCTTACCATTACCCGACAAGAACGTCTGCTCTTGTTCCTCTAAATGGGATGTTAATCCACCGCAGATTGCCCCAAGCTTTCTGTCAGGTTGCCCGAATAATTTACCGGTGCCCATTTTTGCACCTGAATGGAGAGAAGCACTGAGAAGATATCTTCCCCAAGGGCATATCTAGACTCTGGCCCAGGCCTCCGGATGTGGAGCCCTTAAGTCATTGCCATTTAGATAACGGTAAACCAACCCTTACCACCTAAGTCTCCTGGGGCTTTTTAACGTTTCATGTGTCAATTTTTATGATCCGAGACACAGATGTTTTAAAAGTTTGGAGAAAAGGACTTAAGACTGCTCTTGCGGCAAAAAATGAAAAAAAAAAAAAAAAAAAAAAAAAACATCGTGACGTTTGACAGGTGAAAAAAGCAAACCAGTTTATAAAGTGTTTACATAGAATGTTCCTTGAACGCAAAGCTGGTCAGATTCCAGCTTGTGTTTGTTATTATTTCGTTGACAATGGCAGGAGAGACAATATGTAGTGATATGGGCCAAGTCCATTCTATTGTACCGTGCGGTGCTTGAATCAACATATCTTCTCACAGGTGTTTCTATCCTGGGCGTTCATGAAATATTAACTCCTTGCGTAATAAAACAATATTTTTGAATCCAATGCCAAGTTTCTCACACACTTCGTATAAACGTGTTACAATGTAACAAGGAGCTTTCTTCGGAGCCCAATGGAAACTTTGCAGCTTACAATTAATGGTGAGATACCGTCAGTTGAACTAGATTGCTTCACGTGTTATCACATAAGCTTGTTGGCATCAACCAGCAGAGTTTTGATTCCACTTTCTCCGGGAATGTTTCTTTTTCCGCGGCATCATTTGCAATTGAATATGGACTCCTTTATGTAAAGCAAGGCTTAACAAGCCTGGATTTGCTACGTATGAAGCGTTGGTGAACTCGTAATTCCCCTGCGTATGTCAGTAAAGAGTCCGCACCAGCTCGGATAGCGATTCATGTCAAACGTGGACGCATTGTCTCCTTGCTTTGCTACAGTATGACTATAGAGATTGTGGAGTGTTATGATAGCACAACCCTGACTTACTCCCACGCAGTATTTATTCGTCGAGTATATTCCAAGATATAATGCAGTCTTATTATGTCTAGTACATAATGTGTTTGTTTTACGTTTCTCCGTTACACGAGGTGTCCGTGTTCTTTTGCTTTCTGTTGTTCACTTTTACCGGTACGACATGCCGAGAAAATTCGCATCTCTAAACTACGCAGTATGTTCTGACAGAGTGAAATATTTGCTCTTTTTCCCCCGTAGTTTGAGTTGATATCTGCTTCGTAAAGATGCTTCCAAGATGTTTAACAAGGAAGAGGGCATTTGTTTTGGTTGGCAGTCTTTTTCTTGTAACAGGTGAGTGTGTTGCAATTTTTTGTCAAATACCGATAGTACTGTAGCGATAGCAAAGTAAAAGTAAGAAGCCGTTTGCCTTTTATTCCATCGTGAATCTCATAATCTGTCAACAGGAAGCAAAAGGTACTAAGTAAAGGTCTAGGTGGTTTGCCAGTTAGTTTCTCCCGTGTTTCAGGGATGTGTTGTTAGTCTTGGAATGTGCAAATCCTGCTTAGTAACAGTCTACTTACTAGAATGTGTCACCAGCCTCCGAAAACAATCTGTTCTCCGTCAGTTTTTGTCCTTTTCTTCTATAACCTCCGGACCAGACAATTATACAGGCATAAAAACTTAAAACTTAGCAGTTATTGGCCGGAGAAATGATAGAAGTATTGCATAAGTGTTACGAAGTAGCGAGATAATACCTCCAAATTATATCAAGCTCCCGATGTTCCTTTTTTATTCCAGTGGAGTGCAGTACACGACTCCAAGAAACTGTCTAACGTTTAGATCGAGCATCCACTTTTAAACTGACAGATTTCGCTCGACTGAAAGGTCGGGGTTTTGACACTAAGTGTTGTTGTTTTTAGTCAAAACTGTGACATGGATACGCCACTTTCCTCATTGATCTCCCGCTTGTTGGCAACACACAAAAAACACTTTTGTTTTGTTGTTCTTTTTACTATACTTCAGTTACAATCAGTGATCGTAAGTGTGGAAGAATTCGTAAACAGTAGCGGGCAAACCTTCCCATGCTAGCTTTTTCCTCTCAGTGCATTACTGTATAGGAATTATACCCTTGCTGGTAGTAAGCCTAGAACGGGGAATAACCTCGTGGCTGCAAGATACCTGGTGGTTCTATAGACTATCAACACGTGCTGGAATATTTTCATGTTTCTTGGCGTTAACACAAAGCCCCGCAAAATTAGACTGTTTTCTCAAAAACTGAAAAATAACATACCAAGCAGTGGTATTCGTGTTCTAGCTCCGCAAACTCGGGTTCTACAGCTTGAAAAGTGTGCTTTTGGTCAACATTGTTGCTCTTAAGAACGCATTTTCCTATGTTCTTTTGCCCCAGTAACTGCACGCATTTTAATAACAATCAGCTGCAAGGAGAAAAATAAGGAAATAAACCAAGTTCTACACTTAAGATGAAACCTCACTCTTGCATGGTAAATTTTATCGACACTGTTCTAGCCGACCGTTTTGCAATTAAAAGATGTCATGTTCAGGAATGACCAAACTCTAATTATGATGTTTAAACAAATTAGCACAGCGTAACAATAACTCATTAATTATTCAGATGCTTCGCCGACTTTTGGGCGACAGGAGAACTATGACTCAGACTTTTGAGTTAACGTTGGCCAACTTATACAGGTGTTATCTGTCACCACTTTTCTACTAACAAGTTTTGTTTTCGTCGCTTTGTCACAACGTCTGCCGGAGTTAATAAGTGCTGACTTCATTCACAATCACAGAAGTTAACATGTAGTTTCCCACATATAGCGGAGTGCGTTTGGGTGTTGTAGCATTAATTATACACCCTATATTTGTTCGAAGGCTTTTTAAAGAAGCTAGAAATAAAACGCTCAGGGTTAAAAGAAGACATTTAAGTCCTGTTAAAATCGTTCAACTTCCATTTCTAACCTCACAGTTTTCTTTACTCTTAAATTGTTTACAACCTCGTGCAACAAATGCGTGTTATGTTATCAAGACCTTCACTGTTATCAACATGGCAGCTCTCCAAGGCTCGATAACCCTACGGTTCTTGTTTACTTTCTGCGAATTTCTGGCACAGAAGAATATTTCAGTCAAGTTAAGTAAATATCGGTTTCGCGGAAGGACCTTTTGCTATCGGCCTTATCAGATATGTCTTTTCCTTGTTCGATCACGATGGCAATTAGATGCCACTTTAAATTAGTGCGAGGTGCTGTGCCTGTGATATTATTTTGTCAAGAAACGTCAATTGAATGAACTAACGTTATTTTCAGATTACCTTAAAGAGGATATTTCTCCCTCATATTTTGGGTCGGGTAAAAATGTACTCGGTCAATATCGTAAATATCGCTCACAAGCTCAGTTGCCCTCCCCCCTGCCCCCGCCGCCCCCTGCCTGCCCCTACTCCCTTCTTTGACGTTGAGAGGCACAAGTTCTACCGAATTAAATAGTTGTGTACAGTAGCTGACATTTCTGTAGTCGTGGTTCTATTGTCAATTGAACTTGTAATATGGTTACAATACGTCTGTTACAGTACTAAGGCATCGTAACCGGCTGTAGTGTGTCTCGGATTGGTTTCATATTCCGCCAACCTAAACGAACAGTTGTCGTGGCAATATATCTCCCTAGTCTGTGACTGTGAAAAGGCTCCTCGGTCAGGTATAGGGTGAGAAAACTCGGAAAGCCAAGCGAGTAGGCAACTCGAGCGCACTGATACCCACACTGGGAGTTCGTCTTCACCTGAAGTATGTACTCAGCTCGCCCAGCTGGCCGATCTATTATCCCACCTTACAGGCTTTATGTCTTCCTAGCTGTATCAGGTCGTATAAAGATATAATACAAATTACTCAAAACAGAACGGGCTGTTACAAAATGCTAAAAAGAAATCTAGTTTTGATTTACTGAAACAATGTAATCATCATTTGCATGACGACTAGACGGTTGGGTGGCACAAAGTTAAGCCACGCTTGTGTGATGATATGTAGCTGTCGGTCTTTAAAAAAGGTGTCGAGACGACATTGTTATTATAAACGATAATGCGACTCGAACTCAAGAAACTAGCGTCAGCCTTACTGCTGGCATGTTTAATTTATAACAGAAGGGAAATCTGCATGATTCCGACACCGTCTAAGATATTTTGCTTTGAACGTGAAGATGATTCTGTGATTTGTTCTTCAAAGGAACCGAAGAATCCGAGCTCTGAGCAAGGATTTATCGGTTCCTTTGATGCACCATGATCCGAGTGATCCTGGATTAATCTGTTAAGTAAAGGAACGCAAATCCGTTTTTGGATTTAAAAATCCAATCTTGGATTTCCCCACAGAAATGCACCCTAATAAACTTGCTGTTTAGGAGAGCAGGGATGGCGCCGGCAGTGGTGAGAGCGCTCGCCTCCCACCAATGTGGCCTAGGTTCGATTCCGACCCAGTGCCACGTGTGGGTTGAGTTTGTTGTTGGTTCTCGCCTTGCTCCAAGTGTCTCTCCGGATACTCCGGTTTTCCCCCTTCCACAAAAACCAGCATCTCCAAATTCCAATTCGACCAGGATAGAGAAGCCACATAAAAAGCAGCTAAGGCTGATGTAGCTTCCTCTCTAAATATTGTAATTTATTTATTTGTAACTGCATATTCATAGTGTCGTTCATGTTACGTTACATCACTTCAGTTCCGCGTTCAGTAACAATTTCACTCAGTGCATGTACAGGTGTGGTGAGATGAGATTATTTTAAATGGTTTTGTTTCCTCCCCGTTAGGTGTGACTAGTATATCTGATGTTAAACACAAAGATCTTTCACACAAGTTACCAAAAGATGAGGAGGTTAGTTGACTTCTTTTTATTATCCTTATTTGTTTATGTACGATGCTGAAAAAGTCCTCAAAGTCAGGATCAAATAATTGCGGCTGCCTTCTTCATTGGCAACAACTTGCGGTCAATTCTCCTCCATAGATACATGTACACGTCAAACGTCACTTTTGTCAACATAGCCTGAACTAAGCTCCCAGAGTTAAATTTTGGTTTCTGTATAACTCCCTCAGTCTGTGTGTAGCCTGCGTAGTAAGCGTTCCCTAAGGAAGAGTTTTCCGTATTCTGGCGGCGCGTAAATTGGGGCTGCGCGTAAATTGGAGCGCTCCAATTTACACGCGGTCAGAATAGGGAAAGGCTCTCGCTAAGGGAACGCTTGCTACGCAGGCCACTCTATGTGGGATTCAAGTAAGTCATCGCATGTATCCACCATCCCCACCCACGCGCATTTTTACCTCGTTACGATAGTGGTACCCATGTTACCTCTTGGAACTAATGGAAACTAGTTGGTCTCAGACAATAAACATAATTGTAAGGTGAGGTAAAGCATTTATTTATGTATGATAGAAATATAACAGCAATGCTGATGTGGTCGCTGAAAGGTATTTACAAAGATGAGAACTATTTGTTACAGAAATAATACGACAAAATATAAAATTATAAGGCTATAAGAAAAAAACAATAATGAGCGACTTAAAAGCATGAGACTTTGTTTTAAACCATGCTTAACCCGAGCGTGTTTTTTTTTTAACAAATCTTAACCTCATTGCGGTATCAGACTAAATTCCGATGCATACCTTCCTTTTAATCTAAAAATTATACTCTCATCATCATAGTCCTAGCTCTCCTCTGAGAGAATAGTGGCCTTTTACAATTCATGTAGTCTGTATTAGAGTCGAAATATATGCGATCTCTTTGATGTCACTTTTGTCAGACAAGTTAATTCCGGTTTTAAGGAGCTTTGACCTATCTAGAATATTTTGCTAAATATGATCAATGTATTAACAGGAATCAGCTATTGTTTTTATTTCCATAGCACCTTTCTCTTCCTTACATTTCGTAGTAAGGTTAAGTTAAGTAATAATGATTAATGCTGATCTGCCACGAGTCGCTTCACTTTGCTATATTTTTTCCTTACTCACCTAGCTATACGCTTGACATGTTCCAACAATATCAACAAGCTTACCAAACAAACATTTCGGCATTGCAATTAAAGTACTAACAAGTCGTGATTAACATATTTATAAAGTCAATTTCGCGGTCGTTACATGATGGACGTGATTAGGTCGTCTGCCTTTAAGAGAGCTTACAAACAGCCCTTGCCTCAGTAAGAGAAAACAAGGAACCTACAAGTCTAAATATCAAGTGGAGGAAACTTAACCATCGCTTCAATTGCCCCTAAGATCTACAGTTACATATCAAACAAGGACAAACTCTCATCCTCTCCGGGCTATCAACAGCTCCAGGGAAGGTAACTAGTCAGTTAACACTTAACGTCATTTAATACCGAAATTACAAAGCTAGATTAATAACCAAGGTTTCCAACTTGAGTACAATGCTTCCATAAGTCTATGTGGGCTCTGTCAGGCCTGAACGTTGCGAATAAGCTTGAACTCGAACTGAATAACTAACAACCGATACCTTTGATCGTCTTTACTTACTTTAAGGATAAGTGAACGTCACTCGTTGATATCCCATGATTTGGAAAGTCGTACTTTTCGATCTGTTCGCGTGCCACTTCTGTAATCAGTTTACAGCTTCATTCTGGCGTTAACATGAGAAATTATGATTTTTGGTGCAACTAGTTTTCAGCGAAGGACTGACATTTTTGGAAGTCAATTTTATTCATGAACGTTTTTGAGATTTTTTCCACGCTTGACAAGATATATCATACGTATAAGTCTGGAAAAGAGCTGCGCTGTTTCTATAAGATTTCGTGAGTGTCTCCAAGCTTCAGGCAAATTTTTGAACACCTCTATTGCCTTCTTTTCCCTTCAGCTCTTACAACTTCCCTTTGTAGGAATGCTCAGGCATCAGATTATAATCGAGAGCATGGTCACACCTCAATGAGCCTTGTGTGACCCCATTTGGAAATACAGGGCTATTGTCGTCATAAATTATAAACCCTTCGTTTAAGATTCTGTGGTACATGTTTCTTGCTTTATTTCGAAGTGTTCCCTTATTTAGCTACCAGTATTTTCAATCCAATACTGCAGACATTCTGGACTGGGCAGTTATTTAAATTTAACGCTGAGAACTTCAAATGCTGCACAAGTACTTTGAAGGAAGCTTAATTCTTACTTGTATTGTGCAATTATAACCCTGTTATGCGAAACAAAGGAAAGTGCATTCCATCGCTCACCAGTAGCCGCCAATGACGTTTTGCTCACAGTAGTTACTGAAGCACTTGTCTGATTTGCATGCATGGGCATTTCAAGCGACACGACAAAACTCGTGGGTAGTTCTCTCGTGGTGCTTTGCTCGCTGCGAAGCAAAACAGAAAGAACGAAAAAAGAAAAAGAAAAACTGTCTGGAACAATTATATAAGTTTCCTAGGCGCTGAACTGATGTTTTCACGGGACTCTTAAAGCCTGACCAGGTGACCAGGAGGAACCTAAATTTAACAAATTGACGTCAGTTCTTCATACGTCTGTCCTGTTATTGATCATGAATTTCGTCATAACATTGTCAAAGTAGCTGTGGATCCGCAGACTACTTTGGCAATATCATGGTGAAATTCATTGTCAATAACAGGACAGACGCATGGAAAACTGATGTCAATTTGTTTTTTTTTACAATAACAAAAGGCAGAGGTTATAAATTCATGTGTCTGTCCGCTTATTGACAATGAAAATTATCCAATGAGCGCGCAAGAATTTCTGCAGTTATTGTAAAATGTGCTGTTGCCATGTGGAGAGCACTGTCAATAATCAGCCGAGCGCTATCCATTGAAAGTTTTTTAGTTTTGCGCAGACCACAGACGGCTTAAAACATGTAATAAAAATAGTTGTAATACAATCTGTATTTGCGCAAATTTTACGGAAATAAGAGTTCAAATGCGCATAACATCAATTGCAAGAAACTCCTAACAGAAATTTCTGGTAAAAAGCTATCATAAAAATGCTGAATTATAAAAACGACGACAACAGCTACAAAGATTTTCAAAGTGATCAACATTTCCCACAGAGACCATGCAGGTCAAGATTTCCAAATGTCGAATATTTCCGATCAATTTACGAAGATTCCCGAATACTTCCGTAGACTTCCGAAGATCCTTTAGCAAGGTTTGAAGACGTTTCGACTATATTTCTAATACATTTCAATCTTAGTCAGATTTCGCTCGAAAATGGTTCACTTTTGAGCGTCTTATTTTTGCACAAAATGGCAATCCAGTAGGCATGAAAGCCCGATCAATTTACGAAGATTACCGGAGACTTCCGAAGATCCTCTAGCAAGATTTAAAGTTGTTACGACTATATTTCTAGAACGTTTCAATCTAAGTCAAATTGCGCTTAAAACATGGTTCACTTTTGAGCATATTACGGCAATCCAGTAGGCATACAAGGCCTGGGGGACTCCAAAATAAAAGTGTCGGGGTATGATCGCCAGTGGTTTTAAAACGAGTCCCTGAAAGTTACCAGAATTAATAAAATAAATGGATTTCGTTTGGTAGGTGTGGCACGAATTTATTTTCAGACTTTTCACTCATAAATTTACCAATTCTACGAAGGGCAAGTTCCTCTTGACACATTTTGTATATAAACGATAGCGTCCATGTAGCGCCAAAAGATTCTCGGATGTTTGTCCGCGGGCATTTTCTGTTCCAAGAAGCGAACAGTTTTCCGGGAACGAAGCTCGAGGAAAACTGTGAATTTTTGCTATACACACTCGCCTAAAGATTCGTGTGCATACCGAGAAAATACAAGTGATTCGTGGGATATTCCAAGTTATACCACTCGAGAGCGTTGCATTATTAGTATGTGTTACCTTGAACGTATCAGGATATCTCTAACGATGGACATTTTGGGTTCAAACACCCATTTGGGTGCCGAGCCACTTATAAACTCTAAGCGTAAGATAATCAACCCCCTTCACTGTTACATGGTTGTCCCCGCCCACTCCACCCCAGTCTGGGCATGCAGATGATGAGATTTGAGACGATGGTCAGTGAGAGAAATCAACATCTTTTAATTTTCTCAGTTAAATGATCGAGAACTTTGATAGCAATTTCTCCTGACATTTGCTGCATTTGGAAAATTGTTCAAAAAAAGGCTAACTACACAAGTGAATGTATGAAGCATCGTGTATAATATCTTCATCTGCGGAATAAAGATTTAAAGTAACTCAGTCACTGTGTTTTGAGTTATTTTGGCCACGTACAAAATTACCTTTAAATTAAAGGAAACCTGAAAATAATAGTTTACTAGGATAGAAAAAACACCAAAGAGATACCAATAAACTATAAAGGAACAAGGATGGTTAAGGATGGAGAAGATTGACGCGAATTACAGACGACGAACTTAATAAATTTAGACTAGACTTTTCAAGCTGCGCAAACCGTGATGTAGCTCCTTTGTACGTACGCATTTTAAGTAACTGCGAAAATAAAGTCTGGAAAAAATTCAGGCTTAAAGTAAGCGGAATCCGAGCTATCACGCCAACTGGGAGCTGGTCAGGTTGTGGGTTCGTGGTATACCAAAACAGGATTCGAACCCATGACCTCTGCAATGCCGGTGCAGTGCTCTACCAACTGAGCTATCAAGCCAACTGGGAGCTGGTCAAGTTGTGAGTTTGTGCTACACCTGAATTTTTCTTCAGGTTCTATTTTCGTATCTGCCTAAATGCGAACATAACAACGAGGACTTCATGTCTTTTAAGGCCAGCTATGATATTTTATTAGGGTCGCGCTGGCCTAGTAATGATTACTGCGTCAGATTCAGGGTCAAGCGGTCTTAATCGAAGCCCTAGCCCTAGTTGTGTCGTGTTCTTAGGCAAGACACTCTCGTGCAGCTACTCTCACAGTTCCTCTTTCCATTCACGCCCATAAATATTTCCGGTTAGGGCGTCCGGACAAAATGCTGGATTTAGGGTTAAGGGGGGTGGGTGGGAAGCGTTTAACCTGGGATGGACTGAGAGAATAGTAGCACTAACTGTGGATTAATCCTACTGCAACTGAGATAAGCTTTGGATGTGCGGGTGACCTCGCCCGTGACTGGGCATGAATCTGCCTTGTGAACAAAGGTTATTGTTTATTGTACCCAATACGATAAACTACAGCTTGCTTTTAAGACTTTTTTGAAGTTTTTATTATTTCTACTCTAATTATAAATTTCTAAATTGTACTTAATTTTTTAGATCTTATAGATTGTACATATCTTTATTCCCCAGGGCCCCTATGGATACCGGCCTTATTGCTGGATGGGCTACCCTGATTAAATAAAGTTAGTTACTTGCTTAATTAAATTCAGGAAATATTTCAACTACAATTTACGTGAATTTGTTGTTGTAAGATAAAGTCTGAATCAGAAGTTTGGAGCCAAAATGCCCATCAGTCCGGCGTTAATCTCCGGTTTCTGTAGCATGATTAAATTGTAGTGACTAGGACTATTTCTACTTCCCCTCTGGATGAGATGCTAGTCCATCGCGGGGTTACCACCAACATTAAATTCCCCGGTATCCATTTATACACCTTGGTGGAGAGAGCCACTGTGAGAGTTAAGTGTCTTGCCCGAAAAAAACAACAACAACACAATGTCCTGCGCCAGGGCTCGAACGTGGACCGCTCGATCCGGAGGCGAACGCACTGACCACGAGATCACCGCTCCTTCACAAAGTTGCCGAGGAATACAAAATTCGTCCAGGTTTTATTCACTAAATTATTTGAAAGGAAATTGTTTTTATAGTTGACAAATTCTCATATTTAGGACTTAAAAAAATGCATGAAGAATTTTCGGGAGAATTTTCTTTATTTCAAAGTTACAAAACTCCTAACAAATGATCATTTGTTTCCTCTGTTTGGGTGGCTACTATTATATATAATGCCTGCTTCAGCATACCAGCCGGAATCATGGCAGTTCAGGGAATTACAATATACAATACTGGTTTAATGTGAATGGAATTGGAGAGGTCAGATGGTTTGTTGCGTTATTGAGCTCTTAACTCAGTCTAATTTGACCGATTTCTGTAGCTTTAAGCGGCAAGGAGAACTTTAAGCTTGTACCCCTGTAAGGGATGAGAGTGCATTGCAGCCTTTGTAGCCATCTACAAAACTATGATGAGGGGGAGGGGGAGACATACACTGTAGGCTTGCGCATCTTGAAATTCTTAGCCTAAAGTTTTCAAGTTCCTTGTTTGTAATCCGTGTCGATCTTCTCCTTCCTTAACAGTCCTTGTTCCTTTATGGTTTATTATCGTCTCTTTGGCGTTTTCTATCTTAGTTAACTAATATTTTCATGCTTCCTTCAGTTTAAGTGCAATTTTGTACACGCCCAAAATAACCTGACTGAGCTCGTTCATATTAAACCGGCTGGCGCTTGACTTCGGACCTCCCGGTCAGCCGACACCCTAAACGTACGTGACGGTTACGCATGGGTAAGAACCCTTATCAATGATAATAATGTGGAAAAAAATTGTTATTGTGGCTAAGACGAGTCAAAACATATCTGCGAACAGCTGGCGTGACAACTTTTGACTGATTTATTCGTTGATCCTAAGCAGTGTACATGTTGTATCGGAATTCTTTTGTTTGTGATCTCCTGACACAAGGAGTGCGTTTCAAGTGGTGTGTTAACTTTTCAAATCACCAAGCCTTGACGCTTCGAGCTATCATTTTTGCTTTTGTTACGAAAGTTCTGCTTTGTTAAAAGAATACCTTAAACTGTATTCTATCAACAATTTTGTTATTGAACGCCTCGCTAGTTTTCAAAAGAGTTTTAAAAGAGCTCCAGCTTTCTTGGACAATTTCTGTTCATCATACAATGACCGTGATAAAGATTGAAAAAGATGTAATCTCAATAATCATAAAGCGCAGCATTCCTTTGCTCGAAAGCTGCATGTTGTCCAGGTGACGGACCCGACTGTTCATATACCCATACAAAACTGCACTGCAGAGATAACAATTTCATCAGACTCCGTATTAGTCGACAACGCGTAGACACTCGAACAAGGCAAGCCAAGCTAGTTTACCCCTGCTAACATTGTGTAAAGCGTTGCCGCGCTTACGGAGCTCCTTAACTCGCCACGCAGCGGTTTTGCAATCATTGTCAGCTGTACAATGGTATTGTAATGACTCCTCCCCACACAGGTGTTCGTTAAGACTTACTCTGCATGACAATTTGGCTCTACTTGATGGCACGCTTAGATCTTTTGTTCTAGAACAGCTGTGGCACGTGGTAGCATGTCCCTCGCATTCCGCCGCTAAGTTTATTTGACTTTGTTAACGAGCGCGTGTCGTTTTTCAAATATTCGCTCGCGAATTCAGATCTGATCAGCTACAAGTGCTTCATCAGTTCGCAGGAGGAAACTATTTAAACTATTCAGTAACGTTTTCGGGTAACGATGACGAGTAACGCTGACAGAAATGGATTTATAATGCGCACGGCATTGTGCGTCACGCTGATTAAGTGCACACGTGCCGTTTCTAATACCTTTAAGGTGTCTTTAAGAATCCTATCACCCAATATCGACGCAGTTGTTTTTCTCTCTAAGTTTAATGTTTTCTAACTTATCTGGCGTTTTTTCTTGTGATTTGAATCTGCGCTAATATCATCAAAAGCCTGAATGGCGTCAAACTTGTCGTTAAATGAAGCTTACGATAAAGTTTGCGTGTCCTTAGGCATACTTTGTTATTCATACAGCCATTGTTTTAAAAGCCATGTGTGCGCTTTTGTTTGCAGACGAAAGCTAATGTAAAGAGTATTAGTATTGATGTTTTTCTTTTTATATGCAAATTCAAACAACTCTTAATGAACTGGAAATGCTAATTTCGCTTTGGAAACCACGCTACTTGAAAGGGTGGCTTTCTTTCAGCTAGTTATTGCAAAATAGATGTTATATTAGATATTTGTTTCTGTTGTCTTGAAACGCTTTTATTTTTCAAAAGGACGCAGCCACAGCTACAGGCTTTCCCGCCGCATATTTGCTGCTACATCCAAATCTTTTAATTTTCTGCTGCGACAGATGCATCGATGCCATGTACTTAACAGTTATTATAAAGCGTTAACTCAAGTTCGTCTTGATCTTATGAGATTCACCGGAAAATTGTCTGAATATGCTAATATCTTGTGAACCTGATAAAGAAGTTTCCGTGTCATGGTTACGTATTACTTAATTGCCTCTGGCAATATTTGAAGCCAACCACGTCTCATTCATAGTCGAGAGAATAAAACGCATTCTCATTTCACGGTGCTGGGCACGAACGACATTGTGTTTTTCTACAAGCTTTTCCCGCCTTTTTACAATAGATAACGGCGTCAGGCGCGTGGTGAAAACTTGATCGTGACACGCGCGAGGTTTGCGGTGACAAAAAAATTTGAAAAGCTTATTTTATAAGGTCGTAAAAAGCGTGCCGCTATTTAAGTGTGCATGATATTATTCTTAATTGATGTGGTAAAGCTGAACACGCAGATTAAAAAAAAACTAACATTAATTTCAATTCTCTCAGTAGCGTGTAATTATATGTCGGCTACATGTATGAAATAACTCCAGTGAGGATCATTGCCATATGATCTTAGAAAAGACATCACGCACTATATTAAACTTAACAGTAAAACCTCGGCGCTCTTTGTCTGTATGTTCCTCCAGTAGCTGAGGAGTGGTCAACCTCCGAGTCGCTCCCTGGCGTAATAAAGGTTATCGCAAATTGTTTTCAAAGACGTCAAGACATCGTGGACTCTTCCTTAAATCTACTCGTTGATGTTCCCTGTGGTGAGCCGGATTTGATCTTATCTTCTCAAACAGAAAAAATTCTACCAAGAGGTCAGGTCACCACTTCACGAGTTGGTATTTGTTCAGATCATTAGCATACCGCGTATTTGAGAGGAGTGTGAACCGCAGCTCTATCTGTTTCGTGCATCAATGTTTGTAAACGGGTCCGAGCGAAGAGTTCTACGAGTGCAGGCTTGAAGTTGTTCACCACTTCCGTCTTTAGCCTCGCTAAAGATATCTGAATTTCCACAGCCATTCCAAGTGTTTTTATACGCTCTGATCCTCACCATTTGGTTTCTCGACTCTTCTATACACAGCTCACATACTCGTTTGTGTTGCATCCAGGAATCGGAACTGGTTCCACAGCATTTTTAAGCAGCTTGTAATTAGCAGCAATTAAATTCGTATTCCATTCATGACACGCGCCAAGCTCATTAAAAGCTATTCAAGCGATACGTGTTGCGAAATGCAGTCTGTTTTTAGGAACATTAGGGGTTGTCAGAGAGTGAAAATGTTCAGTTGTTTTCGTTTTCTCAGCTAGTTCTTGATCTCTTGGCCTATGCATGCCTTTTACAACCTCATTTTGCGCTGATCAATTTATGGGGACAGGTTGCAGCGGGTTCTATGTGGGTGGCCTGTCAGTTTGGAATCCTGCAAAAAGAGATCAAATCCTATACTGCTATTCAAAAAACTTGAATTATTCGCTGATCAGCTTCCCTCGTTTGACCCATGTGTAGCCTTGTGTGTTTTCCTCAAGAGACTGGCTTGGCGTCTATTGCCAATAAAACAAGCGAAACGCATAACCATTCTTTTCGCGACTTAGTGGCACGCGCCGGGCTCCATTGTTTGTTCTGTCCCATATTACCATTTGTTAAACGCAAACCACATTATTTAGTTTGGCGTTTTCCTGTAAACATTTAAAATCCTTTCGTCGCATTGTAACAAGCCGCTTGTAGCTTGAAAGTAAAAACATATTAAAATACTAGACAATGATTGTATTTCGGCGCAGGTATTAGGAATTGTCTGGCTTTCTGCAGGTGGATTTTTAGATATTAAAATCTCTCACAACCTATGGCCTTTTTCGCCCTTCAATATACTTTCAACAGTGCCATTTAATAAATGTATTTCATGTCAAAATTGTCCCCGGCTTAAGGCGATGATGACCTCTCAGGGATTATCCGCAAGGTTGATACGCCGATTAATTATCGCATAAAAAATTGAAGACAACTTCAAAACGACTGCTGTAAGAGACCAACTTGAAGAAACGTGGTATCTCCTCAGCGCCACAACAGGAGCAGTCCTGAAAGATTTCGAAGGTCTGGAAATAATTTGTCTTGTAGAAAATTGTTTACACTACTCTTCGGTTTAGCCAATCAACACCAATTATGCCAGCGATAAGTGTACCCATGGGTATCATGTTGCGTCATTAATTAAACTACGCATGCTCATTAAGATTACCGCACCCCCAACAAACTACATCTGTCTTTTGCCTTATTCTAATCACACAGAGTCGTATGATATTTGCAAGTGAGCTGAGCTCCATCGCATCGAGAGGGCGGCTTTTCATGTCGCACGAAGACGAGCACCAAATTTCGGCCGCTATTCCAAAGGCTACACTAAATTCTAGATAGTGATTTTAGCAATGGCCTCGGGCCTGCTTCTGAAAAGCTTATTTTTCGAAGCCTTACTCCAATTCATTCATGTGCAGGTTAGACGGTGTGCTAAGTGGTGAATTCTCGTGTTTTGGTCAGGTGTAATGCCGTGGCCTGCAATTTTTTTGTCTACTTCGCAACGCAGATCATGAATTTGACTTGTTTTCCTTTTTCGCAGACTGCCTTCGGCGCGGGATCGTTCGAAGTCCATTTGGTTTCGATTCAAAACATTGGAGGTGAGAAATTGGACGGAGAATGCTGTGATGGGAGTCGCACAATATATCGGGGACAACATCAATGCCTGGACGAGTGCGATACATTCTTTAGGGTTTGTCTCAAGCAATACTCCCAGTCTGCTTCGTCAACCGGCGCTTGTACCTTTGGCGAGCATACTACTGCTGTTTTAGGAGGCAATTCGATAACCTTCACGAACACTTCATCAACGAATGGTTTTCGCAACCCGATTTCTATACGCTTCACGTTTTCATGGCTGGTAAGTCATTTTATATCCTCTTGGAAATTATTTAAGAACAGCGAGGGTACTGCTGCCACTCAGTTAGAGTAGTCCCGTTATTTTTTAAAAATCTTCAGAAAATTCAACGTAATAATGTAGATTAAATTTATGCGGAGATTCACGCAGATGGGATATATTTTTCAATAATAAAAATTTAATGTAACCGCGTCTAACAGCCGCTTGTAGCCTGAAAACAGAGCTTAGTAAGGAAATGGTCCGAAGTTTTTTCAGGAATAATTTTTTGGTGAGGGTATATTTATCGCTAAAGCGACCGCTGCGCACACGCTCGCGCGAAAACAATCATTTCACTCTAAGTTTGCATTTCAAAAAATCATTTCCTCTCATTGGCTCTCGGAAGCCACTCGGAGAAGCACGTTCATTTCACAGAATCGACAACTACGTCTTGGCTAAAAATCTTAACATTAAATACAGCTGCACCTATTTAAACAACCTTGGCTGGGCTGAGATTGTTGGCCGCATATTTCCTTGGAGTGCATCGCCTTATACAAATTTCAACGTTGTTTATCATAGCTTGTAGTGTAGTTTTTGAGCCACGTGTCTTCCGTTTGACAGCCTTTTGTGCGAATTATGTTAATTGATATGAGTTACGTTGTATTTGCAACACAATGATAACTACTGACTGGAAAAAAAATTAAAGAATTAGTGTTCGTGCCGCATGGCGGAGACGCGATTTATTCATTCCGACCGGTCTCTTCACCTGCAGTGAAAACGAAGTGTTGTGGATTTCCGTGTTGCCACTTGAATACATGTAGATTTCAAGAAATTAACGCAATGCGAAACTGTTTACTTTGAACTTTCCCACGTTCATCAGGCCTGAAAATAAATAATTTTCTTTACGTTACTTCGTAGCTACTGAAAGTATTACGATGCAATTAAACTTTCAATTGTGAGCATGTTCTAGTGGTATGACGGGTTGCCCAGGGAGTTAATCTTCGCCCGGACTCTTTCGACATTGTTTGATCACATTTCGTGGGTTCCTCGATCAACGCAAGATTAAACCGCGATCTTTGCGGTGGCAATTTGTTGATTTCATTGAACTTTTTTTTCACCTTTTCTGTTCATTGAATGAAAAGTGACACATGTGCCTAATTATTATGTCTCGGAATATAATTAATTCTATTCGCAGTTGATAGGAAAAATGAGAATATTTTTGTTTTGCTTTTTCTCCGCGAAGCTTAAAGATAGATCGGTTAAGAGTTTATAAGAAAGAAGATGGAAAGGTTAATTCGGTTTAATTTGTAAGTTTGCTGCCACTGTAAAATTGTTTGGGACATCCTGTGTTTTTGTATTAACTTTCTTTTTATGTCTGCATGGTGCCAGATTGTGCATAAAGAATGGAAATCAAATTCCACTCAAAATGAATTAATCCTTAACTCGTAGAACCTTGTGTTCTTTGTGGTTTTTGTCCTCTGCTTGTTGCATTATTTAATGTCTGATGTCACATTGTGACAAAGAGTCAAACCAAAATATAATATTCATAGCAGTGACTGTGGGAAAACACAAATTAAGTTCTTGGAGTGTTTCAAGTCCTTTTTGAACTTATCTTAAAACCTTTAAAAACTGTCTGCCTGTAATTTGATATTTCTCTTTCTTCTCATTGAATTTTAGTATTCAATTACAGTGTTATTTGTGTCTTGTTTGCCTTAACATTTAGTGAGCTTGTATCACCGATACAGAAATCTTTGGTCTTTCTTCTGCGATCATGAGCATCACCTGATTTCTTCTCAAAGTTCCCACACTCAGTTTAAGATTCAAATATTTGTAAAGTTTCTTAGAGGTAGCCAAAATATATCAAACCTTTTTTTCCAGAGCTAATTGAATATTCCTTGTAAGTCAAGAACAATCTCCTCACTTTATTCCTGATAAGAATGAAGATCTCAGATCATTAGTCTCACTGAAAGACTAACAATATTGTGTCCTGTTTAATTTTAATATTGTTTCATTTAATATTTAGGTTTCAGTTTTCTATTTTTAAGATTGTTTCTGTTGAGAACTATATACAATCAAGGTATATTATATGGAATCATGGAACCAGGCTTCTCATGTTAGTTGAAGTAAGCTGGTTGCATGCTTCATATTTTGTTTCTTGAGACAAGTTTTCGTTGCACACTATTTTGTGATATTAATACCGCCAAACAGGTTTTCTTTTACATGTTACAAAAGTATCTCAAAGTAAGTTTGTAAAGAAAAATATCTAGATTCCTTATTTATCCTGTTGGTTTTGTGTTAGTTTTATTGAAATAATAGTTTCTCTTTTCTTAGGTAAACAATTTGGGAAAAAACAAAAATCAATCGTATCTCTTATTTGCACAGTAAAAATTTATTCAGCTGTCAAATGTAGCTTGATCCATTTTCTTTACAAAAGAGATCTGTTGTGTGGAAGTATTGTGTTCGGTAGCTTATATTGTTGTTTAAGGTTTTGTTATTGCAACACTTCAACAAGCACTGAAATTTTACTGACTGCAAATCTTGTTCCTTACCATAAATTCAAAATCGGCATTGTTGCCGTGACAAACATGCCTACAAATAAGATTGGATCTTAAAACAGCATTCGAACTTGGCCCCTTCTTGTAAACATTTCTGTTAATAAGATCTCTGGTAGCGTTTGTGACACCTAAGCAATGTTTGGCATCCCAGGTGCCAACTGATTCTCTCAATTCTTCCTAAATTCAATTAGGAGAACCACAAAAATAGTACCACAAGATAACATCACTTACACTTTCTTTTAAAAAAGTTTGTCTGTCCTACAGCTTAAAACCAAAATTACCTCCTTAATAGACCCAAACTTTTAAGAATTTCTGTTCTAGCAGGTTACCCTTCACACGAGCTTTAAGTAGTAAGTTTGTTTCAAGTTAACTGCAGAAACCTCTTGCAGGAAAACATCCACCTTTTCTAGATTGGCCATGAGATGTAATTTAGAGATGAATTTTATACATCTTGTTATAGGCATTCTCAACTATATATGTAACTTTCAATTTTGATTCAGATATAAAGGTGATATTTTCTATTACAAGGGTTACTACCAAATTAGATAAACTGCTTGCTGCGTTATAGAATATATTTTTTGTCCCACAGCACACAAGCATAAAATTCCATAAATAATGAATTTCTGCACTCAGAAACAGTGAGCTAAATTTCCTCCAGTTTGTTTGAAATATGTTTTACTCATCCAGAGGTTTTTGGCATATTTGCATCTCTGAACATGCCAAGTAGCTTTCCGTTAATGATATATTTTATCTAAAAATCTTGTAGCATGAAAACTCTTGTTTGTGCAAATAAATTGAATGGCTGAATAACATATTGGTAAATACTAAATTTTTAATCAGTAAAATAATAGAAAAAAATGGATACAATTTAAAGAATATCTTGTATTTTGTGTTGGTAGCGGCATGTAACTTCAAGAAATGCACTTCTTCAGTTTGAGAAGAGTGCAGAGTTGTAATTTTTTGTCTTAAAATTGCGTTGTTGCTATTCAAAGTGAAGATTGCATAAAACACAGAATGGAATAAGTGAATTGGGGGAGATTTTAACTTTTGCAAAAAATTCTGTCTTTGTGATCTTAATAGTAAATTTTTGTCCCAAGGTAAAGTAAGGATAAAATGTGAAACACATGTACAGTGGTGGCAAAAAGTATCATATTGTTCAATAAAAGTCATATATGGTTCTATTTGTTTATTTAAAAAACAATTATAATAATAAAATACATGACCGTATGACTTGGTATATGGTTTTGTGAGTGGTTCAGCTATATATTTTATTTGAAAATAGTCATTCAATCTATTGATATTAAATTTCCCTTTTTTTAATATAATTTCTTTCCAAATGTGCATAATCTTCTGGCTGCTTCGTGGAATTTTCATTAACGAAGCTGAAAAAATAATTTTTAAACATTGCGCAATATATTTTACAGCTGTCTCTTAGAAATTTGAAAAATTTAAAATTAGTTTTAGACATATGACTCATCCTTTGACAAAATATGATTTTTAGTTTTAGTAGTAATAATGGAGAAAAGTAAAGGATATTGTCTTTTTTTATTCTCATATTCAAAGTTAAGACATTAAGTTTTCTTTTTGTTTTAATAAAAAAGCTGTAATTCTTCTGTCTAATGGGGCTTTTAAGTTTCAATTTCTGAATGGCAAGTGGAAGGAAATAGCTTTTATTGTGCATGATGTATTGTCATTAACTGACCCAAATAGTAATTTGTCATGCAATTGTTTTACTTAGATAGCAGTGCTTTCCTTTATTTCAGACAACTTACAACTTAAGTCTGGAAGCTTGGGATGCAGACAACTCAAGTAAGAACCATTACATGCTAAAAATGTGAAAGTGTGGTTTGCTATTTCTTGCATGACCAAGCCTACGTTTTTTATTGTGTTGCCATAATGAAAAGCTGCATTAATATATTGTTACTATAAATCTAGTTGTCATGCAAACATCTTCTCAAGAATGTTCTCCTTGGACTTACCCTCACTTAGTATGATGTGATTTCCCACTTTTAATTGTCTGATATCTTTTGCTTGGAAATTTCCCACATCATTCTGCAGAAATAGATATTAAATGTTTGACATTAAAAGTGCTTTTATTTTGATTTGAATGCATAAAAAGGAATGATAAAGCCAGACTTGTGAGCCTCTCTATCTATTTTTTTGGATTAACATCCAAACCAGACAGCAGATTTCAGCTGCAAAATTTGTATGAATATGATTAAATGTGAACCAAATACAATATGTCTTGCATTAGTTGTTGTAAAAAATAAATGAGATATCTCTTTGAGAATGTTGTTGAGAGAAAATTTATAGTAAAGTAGTTTGTTTTGTTACTAATTTTATTCTTAAATAAACTTGCCATGTTGTGTCTAATAGGCAACAGTGAACTGATTGACAGAGCAACTCAGCGTGGTACAATTCTTCCTAACAAGACCTGGGAGACTCATACATACAATGGCCCTGCAGCTACCATTAGATACAAGCTCAGGGTGGTCTGTGACGAAAACTACTATGGAAAGAGTTGCACAAAATTTTGCCACCCCCGAAACGACACGTTTGGTCATTACACCTGTGATGAGAACGGGAACAAAGTGTGTATGGCTGGCTGGAGAGGAAAACGTTGCGAGATAGGTTCGTGGAGTTTTGATATCACCCACGCCATAGCCTGAGACTGCCATAGACTGAGTTGATGTCCATGATTAAATTCTCTTCCAAAGTATTTAGCAGCATGTTACTTTTCCCTTTCAACAAGAAAACCAGCAAGAACAGAAAAAAAAAAAACTGACAGTGGCAAGTGCTTTGGTTTGCCCCATACTGGCTACAGTCCTGATCACTAAGAGCACGTAACTTGAAAAAAGTTGATATAATGTACAAAGTCTACAATAAGTAAGCTTATTATGCTGGTACTTGAGTGGCTGTTGCTGAACCCAGAATTTCATTTCTTTCAGCCATCTGTAAAACAGGTTGTGATCCAGTTCATGGAACTTGTAGTGTTCCTGGAGAATGCTCGTAAGTCCTTCTGTTGAGTACTTTACATATTCTACTAATAGTGAAAAAGGTTAAGTCTGCATACGAGCCCAGTGGCCCATCAGGCTGGAGCTTATCCCGGTTTCTGTAGCATGAAACAGCTAGGAATATTTCTACTCTCCCTCGTATGGGATGCTAGTCCATCGCAAGGTTACCCCCAGCATTAAATTTGCCGGTACCATTTCTACACCTGGGTGGAGAGAGGCACCATGAGAGTAAAGTGTCTTGCCCAAGAACACAACACAATGTCCCCATCCAGGGCTCAAACCTGGACTGCTTGCTCCGGAGTTGAGCGCACTAACCATCAGGCCACTGCGCCTCCCATTTTACCAATAGTAGCCCATGGTTTTACACCATCGGGTAGATTTTTTAATCATCTTGCCACTGTTTCAGGTGTAGGGCTCAGTCTGGCTGGGGTGGAGAACTTTGTGACCAGTGCCAGTTGTATCCTGGCTGTGTCCATGGAACTTGTAGCCAACCATGGGAGTGCTACTGTCAGCCACAATGGGGAGGATTACTTTGTGATGAAGGTAACAAGAGCTTTGGACTCTTAATTATCTTTTGTCGAAACATTTAGGTTTGCCTTCACCATCAGATTTGTCGTTACTCTGTCACTCTTATATCAAATGGCAGAGTTATTTTATGTTTTCCTTTGCAGGAAGGTATTAAAATAATCTGAAGCTAAAATAAAATTGAAAATTTTGATACAGATCTCAACAAATGCAGAGAGAAACCCTGTCAAAATGGAGGTATATGTTACAACACTGAAGGAGGTTCATACAGATGTGAATGCCAAGAAGGATTTACTGGAGTTGACTGTGAAACAGGTTAGTCTCCTGAAGGGATTGTCACGGGACCCCTGTTTTTTAAACCCAATTAATTTTCAGCCTTCCACTTCCTATGGGTTACTTGTGTTGAAACTAAGAAACACTTGTGTTTTTGTTTTAGCAATAAACTTCTGTGCTTCGTCACCATGTAAGAACAATGGAACATGCCACAATGATGCCAATGACTTCCGCTGCACTTGTCCTGCTGGATGGGCTGGGAAAACTTGTGAAATAAGTAAGTGAACATAACAACAAATCTGGCAAATCTGTGTGTCTCACACGTGCATGCAGAATTACTCAATGGACACCTTTTTTGCTAACTTTATCAATTAGGTAGAGACTGCCAGACTCAATCCTGCCAGAATGGAGGGACCTGTAGCGACAGTGGTCAGGGGTATAAGTGTCAATGCCCTCCGGGATGGACAGGACACATGTGCGAACAGGGTAAGCCTATTGTGTTGTGAAGTTGACAAAGCTCCACTCTGACTGAAACAAATGGACAGCATGTCATTATTTTTTTTTTTCATGATTTCAGTTGTATCCTTACAGTTGTTGAGCGTGTTGTTATTATTTTTTGCACAATTCCAGTGGTATTCTTATACATGTAGTTCTTGTTTGTGTTCTTGTTCAACAGATGTTGATGAGTGTGCATCAAATCCTTGTTCTAATGCTCTCAAATGTATTGACCTGATAAATGACTACGCCTGTGAGTGTCAAGCTGGATGGAAAGGAAGCCACTGTAATGAGAGTGAGTATCTTCATTCCATTCTGTCGTGGGATGCTGAGCGTCTTATGCACTGTAGTCATGACATCACATTACATTAGGGCTGATCCGCACTAGCAGACAATTGTCCGTGTCAAAATCTCTCAAATTCATACTATTACAGTTCTTTCTCAGGGTTTTTCTTCCTTTCTGGTAATGCCTTGCACAATTAGTCAGGTTTCATGTTACTTATATGTTTATTTTGATTTTTGCAGGTATCAATGATTGTGCTGGTCAATGTCACAATGGTGGAACTTGTGTCGACTTGCTGAATGATTACAAATGCAACTGCCCTGGTGGATTTACAGGAAAGAATTGCGAGACCAACATTGATGACTGCCAAAGCAACCCCTGCTTAAATGAAGGAGTGTGTAATGATGGTGTTCAAAATTATACCTGTGTTTGTAAAACTGGATTTACTGGAAATGACTGTGGAGTCGACATCAATGAATGCCAACCTTCACCTTGTGTCCATGGAACATGCTCAGATTCAATTAATGACTACAAATGCACATGTAATGCTGGATATACTGGTAGAAATTGTTCGGTGGTATCAACAGCAAATGTTTGTGACCCATACCCTTGTCAGCATGGAGCTACTTGTGTTAAGAATTCTGATGATTCAAGTACTTGTCACTGTTCACCTGGATACACTGGGGCATTCTGTGAAACTGACATCAATGAGTGCTTAACTGCGCCATGTAATAATGGTGGAACATGTGTGGATGCTGCCAACGGATTCAAATGTGTTTGCCCAGCGGGTTTTTCAGGATCAACTTGCCAGATTAGCTTGAGCTCTTGTTTGAGCTCCCCTTGTCACAGTTCTGCAACTTGTGTTGATAAATTGGATGGTTATGAATGTGTATGCGCTGCAGGATTCACTGGCGTTAATTGTGATTATGACGTGAATGATTGTGGTAGCTTGAATCCTTGTCGGAATGGAGGAACATGTTTGGACAGACTTAATGGCTATCAGTGTCAATGCAGGTAAGATCTGTTGTAACAATCTGCGAATAGCGTGCTATTGAGGGA
The DNA here is from genome assembly GCF_964199315.1 of Orbicella franksi. Taxonomy (NCBI): domain Eukaryota; kingdom Metazoa; phylum Cnidaria; class Anthozoa; order Scleractinia; family Merulinidae; genus Orbicella; species Orbicella franksi. The sequence continues at coordinate 5,406,925 of NC_138148.1, read as the reverse complement.
AATAATCTTTTATTGTCGCTGCCAACATTTCCTGAGGAAAATAATTAATTTCATAGGCAAAATTAGTCGTTATGCAAATGAAAAAACATTTTTTGACTAGACTACAGTGTTAGAATTATATACATGCAAATACTGACAGCAAAAGTAGCTTTATATCTTTGCCCTAAAAATTTGTCTTTTCTTCACAGGCCAGAGTTTACTGGAGCTGAATGTGAGGTCCCTCTTAATACATGCACCAATAGTTCATGTTCCAACAATGGTACGTGTATCCAAGGTTCTGGAGTGTTCACTTGCAGCTGCCTTCCTGGCTTTTCTGGACAGAGATGTGAAACAAAGATCGACGCTTGTGACTCCAACCCCTGTCACAATGGTGCAACTTGCCACAGTCGTTCTGGTGGCCATGCCTGTTCTTGTGCAGTTGGGTTTACTGGCAGTAACTGCGCTGTGAGAATTGATTATTGTGTCAACCTCACTTGTGCAAATGGTGGTACTTGTAACAACGGTTTGGTTGGAGCATCCTGTAACTGCATACCAGGATTCACTGGGCAACACTGTGAGGTCAATATTGACGAATGTCTGTCAGGTCCATGCCATAATGGAGGTCGCTGCATGGACAAGAACAATAGTTTTCATTGCGTGTGTCCTTCAGGAACAAGAGGGAGGTTTTGCGAACAGGGTATGCAATAAGATACATTCATGGCTTCATTATTCACCTACTTATTTGCATCATTAACTGCCCTTTCTTGATCCAAGTGTCATATCAAGATGTTTGGACAGCGATGTCAGGCAACTGACGTCCATTTATTTCTTTTCAATATCCCAGTCTACAGCTTTGATTTATTTCGGTGTACCATAGGTGTTTCTGGCATCATGAAAATTTTATGTCGTGTCTTTTATTGATTCTTAATAATGCTCCCTTGGTTCTGCTTCAGCCTCCTCCCTCTACCAAAACCACCACTTCCTTATTCCAATTTCTTCAGTTATACAGGGCTCATGATGGTGTAACTTTACAGCGCTCGAGCTGACTGTGCTAACCATTTTCATTTCCTTTTTTTCAGTGATTGATCCTTGCTTGGAACCCTCCTTAGTTAATGGATCCTCAGTGCTGGGGGATTCTGGAGTGTGTGGTGAACATGGTACCTGTGAGTCACTGTCAGCTGGAAATTATCAGTGCAGATGTGACAAAGATTACACAGGGAACCGCTGCCACAAAAGTAAGTGTATTTTGTGTTAACTGAAGGATAAAAAGTTTATTTCAAGGTTATGATATGAAGATCTCTCTTGATTAGTTTTTTTTTCACTGTTTTCAGAAATTGATAATTGTGAAAACATCACATGTGAGAACGGTGGAAGCTGCCTTGATGGCATTGAATCGTTTACGTGTGTCTGTGCTGATGGGTGGGAGGGCAATTTCTGCGAGCAAGGTATGTTGGCTTTTGTTAATTTTATGTTCATTGATAAGGCAAGCTAGAGAAGTCTTACTGTTAATAAATCCCTTGAATAACCTTACAGGTCAGCCAGTAGTATGCATGGAAAACAAAGTTCCCCATTGTCTCGTGCGCAACTTATTGGTATTGTTCCCATTTTGGTTGTAGTGGGCAAGTTAGCCTACTTCTAAAATTAAGATTTACTGAATTCTGGCAGTGTCTGTTGCTTTATTATCAGCCTGCTAAGAGGCTTTCCTTCAAAGCATTTGGTGTGGAATGTTCTCTTTAAGCTCATGTTGGCTTTCCTCTTTGTGACAGATATTAATGAGTGTAGTTCCGATCCTTGTCGAAATGGCGGGAACTGTACGGACTTGATCAATGGGTTTATTTGCAAGTGCCCTCAGCCATGGAAAGGAAAACTGTGCCAGTCAAGTAAGTATCTGTAGATATTCTTGTAACATTCTGTGTGTGCCTAGCCAACGGGGTAGAGAATTTACTTTTTCTGTTGTAAGTAAAACGGCACCTTAATTTAGTTTGAGTTTAATTAATGACTTCGTTTCAACAGCTACGTCTCATTGTAATGGAAGCCCTTGTCAAAATGGAGGCAAATGCACCGACACAGGAGACAACTTTCGCTGTGATTGTCAGAATGGATTTTCAGGAGTGATCTGTCAAATAGGTAAGACGCGATTCATTTTGATTTATCGACTGTTTGTTTTTTAGCTGGCGTTCTTGTTTTTCGTATTATTTGATTGCCATGTCTTTCAAAACTGGTGGTCTTGTTTTCTATGCCTTCTCAAACACTAGAGCCACCCGTGGAAAAACGAATTCATTACGAGCTAATCAATCGTTTTGCACAGAAGCACTAGAACCCGCTTCGTTTTTCTCTTTGTGTTGCTAATGAACACCTGTTGTCCCCTTTCATCAGTTTGTGGCTTCATTGTTTTCATATCGTAAATCAAACGCGGTAACATGTGCTCTTCAATTACTCTTCACACATTGTGTGCGCTTTTGTAGAATTCACTGTGGCGTCGACTATGAATTCTATTTTTCTTTTATTTTTGAAATTTTTTTTCAAAGCGTGCGTCTTTAATGTTAATGAACGACGCATTACTCAAAACGTGCTCGGCATTTGGATTTTCAAAACGGAAAGAAAGCCAAATGACTGTAATTGAATTGACAATAGCTAGTGGTACGTTGTTGTCGAGCTATCATGTCACGATCTTGATGATGATGTCTCCACACTTTCATTAAGTTGTTGATGTGTTCATTGTTTGTGCCTGAAATTTCCTGTCATTGACGCAAGTGGAAGCGTGTCTCCAGCCATTTCCTGTCCAATCTCATAACTGCGTTTTAGCCTCAACTTTTGTAATTAAAATCACGGGTTAGATGTTTATCTTAGAAGCACACTTGACCAAAGTATTTCCTTTTAAATTAGGAAAAATCTATCTTCACAGATTCAATTTGCACTCAAGATAATAAGGTGGTAATGGCTTGGAAATATCTGTGCACTTTATTTTGCGCAAAAGTTTTTGCTGGCGTCAAGACACGGAAAGCTTTTCGACAGAATGGGCGGCAGATTTTTCACGTTGTTTATTGTCGTGGTTGGGCAAATGATGAGGTTTAAGATAGAAGCTTAGTCGGTATTTTCAAACATAGACTGAAGTAGGCAGAAACCGCAATTAAAATTGCTTCCTCTTCCACGCATGCCTAATGTTGTGTGTGCTATTGCTTCGTTATTTAGCACCCAAGCCGTGCTCGTCCAACCCATGCCAGAATGGCGGCACGTGTTTGAATTCAGCGGATGGCCACAGTTTCTCATGTGTTTGCTCCGATGTCTGGGAAGGAAATCTTTGCGAGAAAAGTGAGTATTTGGAACAAAAAGAGAAAAAGTGGGCAGTTTTGCGAGAAAATATCATTTTATAAGATCAGGGAAAAAGTGGAAAATGCAGTTGACTTCTGTCAGGAAATATCTGAATGAATGGAAGACTTTATTTCAGTGTCGATGGTATTTAGCTTAAAAAAGAAACTTATTGGGGACACTATATATATATATTTAAAAAAACAATCACAGAATTATATTTTAAGGTTGCTTCAGCTTTTACTACCAAATACTAAATATTTGTTTTGCGTTTCAGATGTTGACGATTGTGCTTCAAACCCCTGCCACAATGGCGCTACATGTATTGACGGAAAAGGCTGGCATTTGTGCAACTGTGCGCCTGGATTCACCGGACCAGTTTGTAAAATCAACATCAATGAGTGTAACTCGTCACCGTGCAGCGATGGTGCAACATGCAGAGATAAAATCAACGGCTTTGAATGCATCTGTCCCCCGGGAAAATTCGGAGCACGTTGCCAGGGTAAGATTGGCTGTAACGTGTGGCCATAGTTACTAGAGGGAAATGGTTACGAAACCTGGCAAAGTTCTTAGTTTGCTGTATGTTTTTCCTGGCCATTTTGGGGTTGCTCTGCACAAAACCTGGCAAAATACAAAAGGTGGTTATATGTGTTCATACAACTAACCGATAGAACTATTGCGATTATGTAATTGATGCACAGTCTGTGAGCATAAAGCAAAAGATGTGCAGGGTCAAGGACTTCCGAACATAAATCTTAGCCTGTTTGTTTGCTTCGTTGATGTTTACCAGGCTTCTTAACTATTTCCCTCTATTAACTATGGTGTGACGTATCTGTTAAAAGCGGAATCCGCTTTCTCTATTTACACTTAGCTTCGATAATCTTGATCTCTTAGTGTGATCCCTTGCATGTGGAAATCTCGCAACAGTGTCGACGATCCCAGCTTTAAAAAGTTTATCATGCAGTTTGGCACAAAGCGAATAGCAAAAGTTGAATCTAAAACAATGACTGTCTTTCTTCCAGATGACGAGCACGACTGGAGGCACTGCCGTCTACCTGGTGGAATCATCCTTCAGCGGCACAATACCGACGTGCAAGAAGACTGCAACACGTGTTCGTGCGTCAATGGCACACGCACGTGCACTAAGGTCGTCTGCGGTGCGCACAATTGCTGGAATCACACTCAAGCTGGCGGCTGTCCCACTGGCGAGGTCTGCGTACCGAAAAAAGCGGTCGACTGCCTTAGTCCCCCTTGTGGTCGATGGGCCGAGTGTGAAGGCGGGGCGACAAACTCTAAGCAAAGTGATTCTGGAATTGGCGACGAAGTGTGTCTTCCTAACAGTACGGACTTAAATGGCGACTGTGCAAAGATCCACATTGTGTTTAGGCGGGGTAAACTTCCCAAGGTTAGTAGAATGCATCTGGGTAAATTTACTGTGAAAGCTTACCTGTGTTACCCGGTAGCCATCATCATCATCATTATTAGATACGTCTTCCCTTCAACGATGTCAGACTTTATTTAAAAATAATTTTCACCTTTCCTGTCAACAGGGAACTCTCGTGGAAGAACTCTGCCACCAGTTACGATATTTGCCGACGTTGAAGAAATGGGCAAGGAAGGGGAACATTCGATTACTTTGCGAGGGCCGCGATAAGGATGGCATCACCTCCACTGTCATTGTATCAGTGGTAAGTTAGCGAGGTGTTTCAGTTCGTAACCCTGTTATCCCTCGCTCAGATGCTGGGGTTCTTCCTGAGTAGACCGTTACTCAAGTTTTACAGGGTGCCTCAATATCAGTTTGCCTTCTCCCGTTTTTTATTTGTGTAAAAGACATTGTGAACATGAGCTAAGTTAGCAAGAACGTAGACGTATTTTTGCGAGTTATTTTTCTTCGAGTCACCCCCTTTGCGTTTTGGCTCGGTTATATCCCTTGTGGTTAATATTTTTCTTGCTATCTCGACGAACTCAAGACAAAGTGGAGGGTCTGTGAACAGACTACCAAGAACACAATACTTTATCTCTGATTCCAAAGCTTAACGCAGTCTTAAATCAATATCATTTCTTTTTTTCTTTCTCTAGGCCAGTACTCCGCGCACGGAGATAGCTGGAAAAGCAGCTGAAGATATCGCTAGATTCATCCGAGCTGTACCTTCTGATAAAGGCCGTGAAATAAACATCACTCTTTACAATGTACTCATAGCTGTGGATGAGGTTACAGTCGAGAGATCTGTCACACTGTCTTATCACGAGGAAGAAGGTGGGCATGTCACGATATTTTGAGTTATTTTGGCCACGTACAAAATTAACTTTCAATTGAAGGAAACCTAAAAGTAATAGTCTACTAAGATAGAAAAACACCAAAGGGTTAATAATAAACCATAAAGGAACAGGGATGGTTAAGGATGGAGAAGATTAACACGGATTACAAACGACAAATCTGAAAAATTAAGTTTAAACTTTCCGATACTCGCTAACCGTGATGTAGTTCCTTGGACAAAAATCTGACCGCGCTGAGCCTGAACTTGCTTGTGACGAAAGAAAAAGTGCGTTATTCATTCCTTGTTTTTGGTTGGCTTTAGATGGGTAACGACTGGACGGAAAATAAATCAAGTTTAATATGATCGCAAGCTTTAAAATCTACATCAGCTAACACAAAACTGTATCGAAGTTAACGCTTGTGGCGATAAACGTAGTAGGAACATTGTACAGTGTACTAAACTAACGGTCTATTAACGGATTGGTTTTATTTTTGTTTCATTCAACAGCCGCCCCGGATTATCTCATCCCTTTAATTGCGTCACTTGTTGTGTTGGCTGCCATTCTTCTTCTCATACTTTGCATCAGAGGAAAGTGGCGAGAAAGACGTCGAGCGAACAGAGAAACACGATTAGCTGCAAGAACTACGTTGAAGAAGAAGAAAAATGCAACACAGGAAAAGCCATTGACTAACGCTAGAACTTACTATAACCAGACTTCCACCGACTCCACAACGTCTTCCTCGACGTCAACGTCGACACATTCGACGGAGCTCAGAAACTTTGAGTACAATCGAGCGAGTTTGCTCGACTCAACACCTTCCATGTGTTCTACACCTCAAGTACTGTCCCCGCCCCTCTCGCCTAAGGAGGAAGGCGCTAAAGATGAGTGGAGGAGATTTCGAGTGCAGCGGAACAGTACGCAAATAGAAATAATTGTATAAATAATTATTCGTGATTAATTATTATATCCTTCTAGAATTCATTTAGGAAAGGAAATGAAAAAATACACTATTGTTAATTTATTGTATCCACGAAAAAAAGTGTAGCTTTTGAAAGCAATTTTCTATAACTCCAAAAAGTTAAAATATGGCGGCTGAAAGAATTTATTTATAAAAGACAAATGTTGTTAAAAGGCATCAGGATTCCTGATGGAGGTTTTGTTGACAGGCCAACGTGTAAATAATACAAAAAAGTATTTAAATGGTTTTTAAAGCTGTAAATATGTATACTATTTAATTTAATATTTAAATGGCCTTGTAGTTCAGCTTGAACTGTGGTGAGTCAAACACATTCTCGTGTAAAAACTTATTCATTACAACGATTGATGTTGGTTCTAGTTAGCTGTTAATTCTTAAGAGTAAGTTTTGGAATAAGCATTTTGTAGCCAAATAGTTTTTTAAAAATAAGTTTAAAATAGACCCTAGAGTGTTGTTCTCTTAAAACTGTAACCCTATGGGGTCTGTTGACAGATGAAATTGCCAAATTATTTTATATAGAACGAGGCTGCAGGCCGCACCGACTGAAATTTTCTAAAAGTAAAAGTAAATTTGTTAAAAGTTTGAGATAGCCCTAGAATATTTTTGTAAATTTTCTCTGTTTTGGACTCCTGCAGTCCATATACTTAAACTGCCCAGTTTTTAAGCTTACATTTGGATTTTTATTTATCGCATGATTTATACAAATGCTTAATTAATGGTCTGAGCCTCGAACATCTCGCATCAGTCATGTGCACAGAAGTCACGGAAGCGTTGCGTGATCTGTCTCTTTGGGTAGTCACGTGAGCGTTGCGTGATCCAAATAAAAACTACAGGACTCGCATCTATACTTTATATACAAGTCACGAGTGTTAAAAAGCCTATTTCACGAAGTTAAACAGTGATGATGTGACATGTGTTATTAAGTATTGTTAAACGTTTACAACAGCTCCATGTTTGGGAAACTTCTTAAAGTCGTGAGGGTAAAGCTCCGTTGCTCGTGGACATACGAAGATCTCCGAGGGCAACCGAAAGAATCCGAATATTTATTAACGCACGAGCGCAAGAAAAACTGTTTATTTCCACTTGCAACGGCATGTACACTTGCAAATTTAATATGGATGTAGCCATTACAAACTTGTTTCATTATGAAAGCTGTAATCGTTTGGTTCTGCGTTGGAAATGTATCGATATAGTATAGAGAATATATCTATTTGCCTGTCAACACTGGCTGCAAAATCTCCAAAGCTTGCTATGCAAAAATTAAAAGTTGTTTAAATTATTGTACAAGAAGAACTACTCAGTATTCTGTCAGGTTCTGAAATAATCATTGTGAAGTGCCGCCATTAATTGACATTCTCTCGTCGTAACGAGAGGTTAATTTGTCAGACCTGACTGAGTTAGTCTGTCATTTAAGTTCCTGTTCATTGCAGAAATAAACACACTTAACGACCATCGCCGTGCCTGCTTATTTCGTGTTTTAAAATGTATTCAGTCGATTGCACTCCTCTGTTGTCCAGGTTTGGGCGGCGAAATTGGCAGGGTTCTTCAGCACTGAAATCTAAGAGATACTGCTAAATTGGAAGCTAATCCACTTAAGTCTATCCCTGACACATTTGCCACGTTTCCACCTTATTAGGGAACGAAACTACCATTCGCGATACTGCGTCCAACACGCTATAAATGGCATCTGCATCTGAAGATACTAATCCCGTTACGAACCAAATAATTGAATAGGCATTTTCCAAGTTGCCTTTTGCCTCTGTTGCAAAACGAGTCTTAGTGCGAAACCAGCATAAGAAAATCTGTTCCGCCTACAGGTTCATTTTCATGCAAATCAAACTCATTTTCATATGAAATGTTTTACGCGAAGACTCGTTTTGAAGCAGAGGCACGTGGTAACTCGAAAATGGCCTATTTTAAAACTCAAAAATGAAACAAAGACTCGCCAGCGAAAATCCATATTACAGTGGGATCCCGGCACCCGGCCTTACGGCCACCTCGTTATTACGGCCACTCTATTATGGTCATTATGGCCCGAAAAAAGTTCAGTCAGTCATTTTCTTATTTAAAAATCCCCTTTAATACAGCCAGATATGTGTGGTCCGTTGGTGACCGGATTAACGGGGTTCTAGTGTACCGTGAACAACCTAGTACATCTGTTACACATTTCTGAATGTTCTAGTTTAGTAGTCCCTACTTACTTACTTTGGCCGTTTACTCCTCCCGGAGCATAGGCCACCAATAACAACTCTCCAGTCTCCTCTGTCCTGAGCTATCCTTTCAAGTTGTTTCCATGTGTGTCCAGTCCTTTTAATGTCCTTTTCAAGCTCCCGCCGCCAGGTGTTCCGTGGTCTCCCTCTCTTTCTTTGACCTTGGGCGTTCCGGTTCAGGGCTTGACGGCCAATGCTACTAGGTGGTTTGCGAAGCGTATGGCCAAGCCAGCTCCATCTCCTTCGTCGGATGTCCTCTTCTACTGGAGTTTGCTGCGTCCTTGCCCATAGGTTCACATTGCTGATAGTCTCTGGCCAATGCATTCTTAGGATTCTACGTAAGCACTGATTAATAAAGGTCTGGATCTTCTTCATCGATGCCTTGGTTGTCCGCCTTGTTTCTGCTCCATACAACAATACCGACTTAACGTTTGAGTTAAACAAACGTACCTTGGTGGATGTACCGATTTCTCTGGAGCTCCAGACCTTTTTTAGCATGTTAAATGCTGATCGTGCCTTGCCGATCTTAGTTTTCACATCTGCGTCTGTTCCCCCACTTTTGTCCATTACACTGCCTAAATAGGTAAAAGACTCAACTTCCTCCAGTTCCTCCCCTTCAATTTTGACTGGCTCATCAGTGCCTGCATTGATCCTCATGATCTTTGTCTTCTGTTTATTGAGCGTCAGTCCTACTTGCATTGAGGTTTGATACAGGTCCGATGTTTTTTCCTGTATCTGCTGATGATTGTGTGACAGAAGCGCTAGATCGTCCGCAAAGTATTATTAAAGTCCAGGTCGTCCAACTGCGACCACAAGGTCCACTGGATCCCGTTTCTTTTCTGGTTTGTGACAGCTCTCATGATCCAATCTATAGCCAAGATAAACAGAAAGGGTGACAGCAGGCATCCCTGCCTCACCCCGGTCTTAACCTCAAACTTCTCTGTCAGTTGCCCCTCGTGAACCACTCTGCAAGACAAACCCTCATAAGAGTTCCGAATCAGATTGACGAACTTCATGGGTACACCATAATGTCGGAGCAGCTTCCATAATGTCTCCCTGTATAGGCTATCGAAAGCCTTCTCGTAGTCGACAAAATTTACGTAAAGGGGGGAGTTCCATTCAATTGATTGTTCCACTATAATTCGCAGTGTTGTGATCTGGTCGGTACATGACCTGCCTGGCCTGAAGCCGGCTTGCTGATCCCGGAGGCTGAGATCTACCGGCCCTTTCAACCTTTCCAAGATGACTCTGTTCAGTACTTTCCCTGGCACAGACAGGAGTGTGATCCCTCTATAATTTGAGCACAGGCCAAGGTCTCCTTTCTTGGGGATCTTGATCAGGAGTCCTTCCTTCCATTCTGAAGGGATCTCTTCTTCTTCCCAGATTTTCTCAAACAATCCATGGAGCATCTCAGCAAGCATCTCTGGGTCTACCTTGAGTGCTTCCGCTGGAATCTCATCTGTGCCTGCTGCCTTGCCATTCTTCAGTTGTTCGATGGCCTTCCTGATTTCTTCCCTGGTGGGCTTACCACAATCAATTGGCAGGTCTTCCTCTGCGACGGGGATGTCTGGTGTATTTGCTGGAGCTGGTCTGTTAAGAAGCTTCTCAAAGTGTTCTGCCCATCTACCTAGCTGTTTATCCGCACCCATCAAGACACTTCCGTTCTTATCTTTGACCGGACGTTCTGTTCGTCCAAACTTAGTAGTCCCTAGGCGTTCTCTTTTTGTTCGCACCCAGAGTCTGATTGACGAGCACGAAGCGTGAGGGGCGTCATTAAGTCATCGAAGCAGGCTCCAAAACAGACATGTGTGGAAAAAAGGTGGGGGCTAGAGGTAGGGGAAATAGCGAATTCTAAGTTATTTTTGCAACTGAAGTGATCAGCAAGGATGCATAAGATATCCCTTTTTGTGTAGCTTTTCTTTCACTTTTACGTGACTTAGATGAAAATTCTTCTGAAATTCAGTGTTGCGAAAGAACCCTCTTTTCACAGGTCTGAAGAAAAATGGCGTCATTTGTTATGTTGTTATTCGGCGCGTGTAGCAGCTCTCTATTTCTACCCATACTAACTTTCGGTCGCGTACGCTTGACTAGGTTTGATTCGACAAATAGCTGAATGTGCTAAAGAAAGTCCCACATGCGGAAACCGCTGGGCTGGAGGCGGAAAACGCTCGATTTACTCCTTTTAAATCAGCAGCAGTTACAACTGTAGCAAAGGCTACAACAGTTAGGAAGGTAGGTCGGCTGGCCAGTCAGTGGGTCAGTCATTCAGCAGTGGGTCAGTCAGTCAGTCAGTCAGTCAGTCAGTCGGTCGGTCAGTCAGTTAGTGATTTGGTCAGTCAGTCGATGGGTCAAGCATTCACTTAGCATGTTAGGCAATCAACCAGTCAGTGCAACTTTTTTGTGCAACGACAGCAACAAACTTCGCTGGAGGAAGGGAGGGACTGAGAATGGAGATATCGAGAGTGGAGGGAGGTCTGGGCAAGAGCGAATGCGACGTGAACTCATACACACAAACATCAGTAAGTTTGTGTAGTATTTGAGGCATTAAATTGTCGCCAGCGATATAAGAAAGAAACAGTCAATCGTCTTGTTTTTAAAGACTTCTTCTTTACTCTTTCGTAGAAGCAGGTAAGTAGTTATCCTCGTCAGTTTAACTTGCAAATCATGTTTCACCTTCTGCGCCCATCCAATTGTTCGATTCTGCATTTGAGAGTCAGGTGCTTTGGTAAATTGTAAGAATATGTTTTCTATGATTTGAATACTCAAAGCACGCTAACGGTAAGACTGTTTATTCATTTAATGCTTATTTTGTCAGTTACTTCAGATGTATTTCCCATCAATGTTCTGTTTAATTTGTCATCAGATGTCAAACAAACCATGCAGCCAGCCATAAATAATGCTTTATGAGAAGATAAGACTCTTTTATCTGTCCCAGCGTGATTGATTCTGCTTCATTTCGTACATTACACGTTCCCATCTCTTAAAACTCCAAACTGCCTCTCATACTGTGTTAGGAGCTGCAGTTTTGTCGTTAAATGATTTCTTCTGGGAATCTAAAGGTACATCTATTCAAGAATAGATCTGTTTGACAATTTGTCATTTGAAGTCACAAGTAAATAATTCCTTAGAGTAAATGGATTACATTTTAAGACAGTGGTTGGCAGATACGTAACTGTTAGCAAGTTGTTCTCTGAAATATAGATGCTCAAGTCTGAGGAGGGATAAATAATATCCTTGAAGATCAAAATCCCCCAAGTTAAAACATCCCAGGGATACTTACGTGGAGTAATGTGTCACTCAAATAGCAACATCAACATACAGGTACCCTGTGTGTTTGACAAGATGATTTGCCTCAGGGGGCAGGAATTTGACATCAATGGTTGATTTGGGGAGGTGTGGGAGAAGCGGGATATGATTGTGGTCTTATGTCGCAACCAGGACAAAGAGGATAAGTAAAATAAGGTAGTGATATGGGAGGAGAAGGGAGGAAGTTCAACAACTTACTTCAAGATCATGGTGAAGCTATAAGCCATCAAGAGACAACAACATTCTAGGATTTGAACTTCAGAGTTTGTGCATCATTAAAAGCCACAGTATTAACATCCTAAAACAAAACTTGGGACACAACTGAGGGTAAGAAGTTGTTTAAGGGTGAATTTTCCTTTCCATTACTCAAGTTATCCCATGTTTCCTGAGGCTAGGGGTATTCAATCGCCTAGAATGGCCTTAATGTCCCACCGGGCTTAAGGTGGGGGCATTTGACCACCAGTTTTGGCCCAGGCATTGGGAATTTAACCAAATGAAATTTCAAAATGTCAAGTGCCCAGGGAGTTGCCCAGGGAGAAGGGGTGGATGCTGAAGTTTTGAATTGACTTTTGAACAATTACACCTATGACTTGATACGTTTCAAGAATGAGGAATATACAGCCAGTTTTGCCCATGTTGGAAGTTGTTTTCAAATGAGTTTATTAAATATTTTCTGCATACTGTGAAAGGAACAGGTTTTTTCCTTGGGGGATTTTGTTTTGGGGGCATTTTCACTTGTTACCTCCCAGAATTCTTTGAGTCTACAGCCCCCTACAAGTCTGTTTAAAGTGATAGTCATCTGTTGCATGCTATGTGGGTTGTAGTGTTGTGTTCTTGAAAGAGAAACTTTCCTCTCACAGTGCCAGGAGTATAAGTGTGGATGAATTTAAATGTAATTTTATTGACTCATATCATTAAGTACTCATGCTTCAGGATCAAATCAAAATATGGAGTATTGGCAGCTTCAAAGTTTGCTTTGAATGCAGGTGCTCTTTATTTCTTATTGCTGCTATACAGGGAGTCATGTTTTGCCAGGGGGGAGGGGGGTGGGGAACTCCCATATGAGAAGGTCAGGAGGCTTGTCATCCAACCTGGGCATGGCTCGAGCTTTATTTGACCCCTAAAAGATACCACTTAAAACAGAATAAGCTCGATTACCAGATGCTGTTCAGGAAAGGAGCTAAAAGATATTTTGACAGCTAAAAATAGCACTTGGTGTTTTGTCATCAACATCCCAAGTGAGACCATAATCTTTGATTTATACTGCTAAGTGAGATGACGATCATCCCCCAACCTTTTCATTTTGTAGTCCCCCCTCCAGGCATATTTCTCTATATCATTACTTCCCCTCCCTGAGACTTGTCTGAAATCCAAACCACCATTTCTGTTTTGATTTTTCTTTTTTTTCAGGACACTGTTGTGTGATTTGAAATCAACTGAATGAATTTAATGTTCCGTCAGTGATGGAGATGACATTATGGCTCCTTTTGTTCATTTCCCCTCTTCTGAGGCTTGCATCCTGTGAACATGTTATTCAGACTTTTTATGGCGAAATAGGCCCTGGAAATTTGACTTATTTTACCTTAAAGAAAGAAGGAGATGTGACATTGATTCTGGAGAGTACGGAAGGTGATGCTGACATTTATATATCACAGGATAGTCTCAAACCTGATTTTGATAACTATGACCTGAAGTCGGACACTTGCGGCGAAGATGTTGTTACTATTCCAAGTTATTACAAGAGACCAATTGGAATATCAGTGTTTGGACACGTGTATGCTCCCGTAACAAAGTACACAATGAAAGTTTTGATGGATTATTCTGGGGGAGAAGAAAGTGAAAGACAGTATAGTGAAAGTGAAGAACAAGAGGAGTCACTTCTTTGGACCTTATTAGTCAACATTTTGAAGATTATTTTAGAGATTCTCCTGTAACCAGCACTGGTGCAAGTTTATGCGTAAACTTTGAACCACTTTCTTCAGATGTACTGCCAACATCAAGTGAATAATAAACATTGGCACAGTAATTTCCTGAGTATGTTCCACTAAAGGAGTTGAGCTCAGTTACAAATAGATTGGAAAAACGTTTTTTATGAACAGAAAGAACCCGTAATGTTAATATTATCAGCTCAAGTTAAAGGGAGTCAAGGAGTCTAATTTGACTGTAATTGCAGCTAAATTCAGTGTTAAGTATAAAGGCAGTGCAAATTGATCTTGATGAAGTGCCATGCAATCATGTTATGCATCAATTGAAATCTTTTTTGCGAGACTAAACTGCATACAGCAAAGACTTGGTGTATCTCTTGGGGTCCCTTCAAGCGATGACAATTTTCGGCTCATAGTTTGTGGTTAGAATTTTTAACAGGACCATGACGTGTCATGACGGCATGATGCTCAGTTCAGTAATGTACAATGATGTGAATCAACATCATTGATTTCATGGTGCAATTGTATGATGAATTAAGCTGGAAATACTCTTAAATAACACTCCCCTGGTCCTTGTGATTTTGTCGCGTTTTTTTGTGGCCCGTGCAAATCAGTGGTGTCTGGTTACTCCCAGCCTTGCGAGATTCAGGTACAGTAGTGTTAGTGTTTGGTTAAGTTTTTTTAGTGCTACCTAAGGATGTAGTTCTGGTTGGGGCAAGCGTTAACTAAAATGTGACCGTTCAAGTAGCATTGTTCAGTAGTTTTACAATTTAAGCAGTTTAACTGCAACTGGCATTTATCTGGAAGTTGAAGTTGTTAGTGACTCTACTGAATCTGAAATCTACTGTAAGAGTACGACAGTTTTTGTTTTGGCTCAAAAGGCTTTCTTGATGGGCTATTTTTCTGAAGGGGTTGAGGGGGGTATTCTTAGCAAGAATGATCATAATTGTAAGACTTGTTGGGATTATTTTGCGGGGAATGTAATATCTGGAAAGTTAATATTTAGAAAAGAGCACTGCCAATGTACTGACAAATGAGGATTGAAACTTTGAAAAACATAAACTACTTTGTAATAGGAATAAATTTATTGTTCTCTATGAGCTAACTAACAATAATTTATAGGAAACCTCTGGGTTTATTATGGACCTTTCCTGCATCCCAACAAACAATGACGCCAAATTAAGCAGAGGTCAGGGTGGACAAAAATACAGCAAATGTATGAAAATGTCCATCCCAACCTCGCTCTGGTGCTATTGTCCGTATGCACTGAAGTGGAATGCAGGAAAAGTTTATTAGGAAGCTGATTTTTTTTGGTATGTGTGTGTGGGGGTGGATGGGGAGAAGGGGGGCTAACTAATGGAGTCAACAACTATCGGTAGCTTAACAATAGAATTAATCAATCTGTGACAACTTCACATGAAAAACTGATAGCTCATTGAAAACTTAAGTTGCTGTTGTTGTAAAGCTATAAGATTATCATGTGAATAGATTTACTACCCAAATTGATTCTAACTCGCTACAAGTACCATGATGATTCGATTTAGTGCCTGAGGCACTTGTTTACTTTTGGTACCACAAGGGAGGACGCTTATTTGAGACAGGCCGCTTATTTCTTTTTTGAGAAACAACCGAATGTGACTGGATCAAGGAGACTGGAAAATGGACTTGTTGTCCCTGGATTTGAAGGAATTATGCACTCACATGGAAATAAACAGTTGAGAAACTCAGACTAAGACCACTGTTTTGTAATGCGGCATTACATATGTGGGCAATCAAGGAATAAAAACCTCAGCTAATCCATACTCTGACAGCACTGTAATGGGCGCTTATTGGAATGGGGGCGCTTATTAAAAAAAGACATTCAAAGAGGGGTGCTTATTTGAAAAGGGGCACTTATTGGAAGGAGGGTGCTAAGTCGAATCATTACGGTAGTGTCACCAAACATTACTGGAAACTTCTTCAATACAAGAAATGAAAAGTAATTAAAACAACAGACTAATAAATTGACATGGAAATGTTATTGGAGACTGATGATTGTTGGGACAAATGGACAAAAAAAAAATGAGGTGCGGGGGGGGGGGGGGGAAGGAGGAGGAGATAACCTTATCCTGTTACAGGTGTTCAGTTATGGGTAGTTTGGAGACAGCACAAAGAAGTTCAAGTTTAAAAAAAAATGAAAAAAGGGATAAGGGACCCAACTACTCAATTGCCTAGAAAAGGCTAAGTTACTACAATTATCAGGTGTGACCAGATTTTAACATGAACATTGTGTTGTTGTTACGGGCAACTGGCTCCGTTTCCAGTGGCAACTTGTCAGGCTTTGAGGTTATTGTCAGCAAATTGCGCAAAATTGTAGGTAACATATAAGGCAATGCATGGCTGTTGATATTGTTACTAATGGTAACGACGTAAGTTGTCCGTGACAACACCATACTTTTAAAACTAAAACTCTGTCACCAAACTTCTGTCATGCCTTACTCAACTGATAATCTTAGTCACCTCAAATGATCCATCCAGGGTTTCCTGCTACATATCTGGAAATTAATAAACCCCCTCCCAGCTTCCCCAGGATTAGGCTGGACCTTGTAAAGGAGTTGTACATGTACTGCTCATGAAATTATTACACTGCTGATGCAATTAAAGTCCATCAAGATGACCAACTGAATTTTTGTTCAGATCATATGTGTCAGTTTGCTATTATTAATTCAGATGTTACAATAGTTAGAGTATTTGCTAACAAGATAAATAAAGTCAGCCCAGTACACTATCCAGCCAGTCTTCGAGGTCATCCTCAGCTTTCTTTGCGGACTGAACAGTTGGCTTTACAGATGAAGATGGAACTATTACAGATGCTGAAGAAACCTAGAAACAAATAACAATATCAGATGTAACTTATGGTTTGCCAAAGAAATCTAAATTGTGTGCATTACATGGGTGCTTTTCATTCACTCAAATATTTGAGACCTTATAAAACAAGGGCAAATGGTACAGAAATTTCCTTGGAAAGTTTCCAGAAAATATATGAAAATGGTTCAGTTTTTAAGATACAGACCATTCCACAGAAAATTCCTGAAATGTCAAATGAAATGAAAATGCTCAGTAAGAAATCTTCAAAAAAAAAAATTGCATATACCCTTCGAGGTTGTCAAGACTATTTTTTTTTACAAATTATGGAAAATGCTGTTCCAGTTGTCACTGAAAATTTTCAGAAATTGAAACAGGAATTTTGGTCAAATTAAAAGTGGACCACATTGACCTGTACAACTGTTTAATTCAGGATCTAACACCCTAGCTATATACTCCATGGTCAAGTAGGTCAACAAAGCAGCTGAGCTGGCCACTTAACACAACAAAAATAGAAAGCCTGGACTACATGTAGTTTCAGTCACCCTGTCTGCAGTTGAGAAATAAATTTCATATAATGATGGCAAAAAGCTGGCCAGAATCTACATTGACTGATTCATATCTTTTAGGATTTTAAACTTAGGATTTTAATTTTAAAGTATTGTAAAGCGCCATGGACAATTAGTGGAAAATGGCGCTATATAAATGTATATTTATTTATTTACTTATTTATTTATTTATTTATTTATTTATTTATATCTGATTGACTAATTGACTGATTGATTAGTAATAATAATAGTATATCTTTATTACACCTTACTCTCCAAAGGGAGGTGTTGGTCTAGTTACAATAAAGGTTTGACAGCACTGAAATGTTCGTCCATTAATTACACTGTAATAAAAACACAAATTAAATAACATTTACCATAACTGTATACAATTAATTGGAAAACTCATACCGCTAATCACATTTGTGAATTAAGAATCTCTTTTTTTTTTTGAAACATTAAATAGATGTATTTATGCATTACTTTTGGATTGATTGACTGACTGACTGACTGACCGACTGACTGACTGATTGACTGACTGACTAACTGACTGCATACTAGGCGTATTTTGGCCTGTGCTGTGAGTACACCATCACCTTTTACTAACCTTATTTGACTGGTTTCCACCAAGGGGTTTGTTACTATCTTTAACTCCAGGTGTTCCAAGTGAAAGGAGGAATTCAAGTTCATCATCTTCATTATCACTTGACTGAGCTAACTGTTCCACTGTACCAGTCTTAGAAGAAGTCTTGACAGTGTGCAAAACATCTTTTAATGAATTCTGCAAGTTTTGTGTGTTATGTAGGGTGCAAGATTCTCTTCCATCTCCTGGCTTCTTTACATGTGACAAATCACCTTTCATTGAGCAAGTGAATTGTTTAGAGTTATTGCCAGACTGTTTAGAAGTTTTTTTTATTGATATCCTGTTCACAGTTGCTTACACAATGTGGTGACAATGAGTTTTGAAGAGTGTTTACCAGAGAAGGTCTTGGCTCTGTTGTTGTTACTGCCACAGGCTTAGTGACAGTTTCAGCATTAGAACACCTTGGTGAAATATCTGCTTCAGTTTTATGTTGTTCCCTTAAATGTGCATTTGCATTCAATTCAAACTCCTTAACAACATCTGGCTGAAAAGGAAAACAATTTGTTTAATGCACATTTCTAGAGCATGGTTTTCACTACAACATTAGCATAAGCATAAGCAACAGTAGTGAGGACACCCAGAACACAAGCACACAACACAAGCATAAGCACATGCACAAGTAGAACAAATATCTAGCAGTGTGCTTGTGATGGTGTATGACATTTGCAGATAGCAGACTACATTTAGGCCAAAATAGCACTCAGGCTAGCTTGAATAGCACTCAGGTTAGCCTGTTTAAAGTTAGCTCTCAGTAATGGAAATGGAAATACGATATGAGTTAAAAAGTCTGCAGTCATCTGCAGTCTGCATTCTACAAATGCCATAGAAAATAATTATCTATTCCAGGCTTGTGTTGCGGGCTTCTTATGTGGGCATTCTCACTAACATTATGCCTATGCTTGTGCTTATGAATGTCTGATTTACTTGAAATGTCTTTGATGGTTTGCCTTTCAGTTTTCAATGGAAGAATTACATTTGTAGGTGAGCAGGAAAAAACATAAGGGAGGCACCCTACTAGAGTGATTATCACATGACCACCAAATATTATGCAAGAAAACAAGCAAAACTAGAACTTTGGAAGCAATGTGGTGTAGCAAACAGTGAAACACACACTCCCTTTGTTTGGTTTAGTGAGTATGCAGAACAGAGCATACAGATTCTGAGAAGCTTTCAGCATTTTTAAGGTCCATAGTACAAGGCTCACACCAAAGCTTGTTTGATCCTTTCAATTCCGCACAGATGAAACAAATCATGAACCCTCAATGACTCCACATAATTAACAGATTTTCAAGTTCATACAAATTTCACTCTATTATTGTCTGTCCACTTAATTGATAACAACAAGAGGACAGTATTTAAGATACATACGTGTATTCCATCAGCTGAGATATCAAGACGTTTGTGCAGGGGTACACAGCTTAAGGAAGCTGCTAAAGTTCCAAAATCAATCTCAAGTGCTGAAGCAGTTATCTGTTCAAAATGCATTGAAAGTACATTTACGCAAAGAATATACCTTATTCTACCAGTTTTACTACATTAAAAACAACCTGTAACCACACACGGTAAAGGTAAAGGTAAAGTCTGCATGCGAGCCAAGTGGCCCATCAGGCCGGAGCTTATCCCAGTTTCTGTAGCATGAAGCATCTAGGAGTATTTCTACTCCCCCCTGGATGGGATGCTAGTCCATCACAGGGTTACCCCCAGCATTAAGTTTGCCGGTACCCATTTATACACCTGGGTGGAGAGAGGCACTCTGAGAGTAAAGTGTCTTGCCCAAGAACACAACACAATGTCCCCCGCCAGGGCTCGAACCAGGACCGCTCGATCCGGAGACGAGCGCACTAACCATGAGGCCACCGCACCTCCCATGTAACCACACACAGTATAATTAAATTACATAAATTATAAAATAAGTCTCTTTCTACTTAAATTAATCATTAATTCTACATACAATACTGTCAAACCTAAGAAATGAGCACATCACTGTACAGAATTCAGGAGACCCCCTAGAAAAAAGCATTTGGCATGGTGGGAACTGCAGAGAATTGTACCTTCCTAAGTGTCACATATTCTTTAAATTCTCTGAGGGAATATTTCACTCAAGATGCCAGTGTTAGAGATCCTAGTTGAAACTGTAAAGAACTGTTTTAATTTAGCTCAGTCTGTTTTAACTAATAAATCTAAAAAATACTGTTAATCACACAGGATAGCTTTGCAAGCTGCGAGCTACTAAGACTTGTAATCCAATTATGTACTATTAATAAAGTTGCTGTTACTGTTTTTAGCAGTGCTCCGGTGGCCCAAGGGGCTGCCAAGCTGAGCCCCATACCCATATAGCAAAGAAAAGGAAACCCATGAATTGATTTTCTCATGGTTATCATGGCTAGTGGTATTGCTCGTGGGTGTGTACGCTCAAAGACGGTGATGACGACAATGACGACGGAGTTGCACAAGATGGCGGCCATACTCCAGCTAATAGGTTGACAGAGACATGCACCCTTGGTTTGTAGTGTCCCTCTTTGATATTGGACATCCATGTTACAGTCAATTGACACCAGTCAAAACAAGGTATCTGCTGATCAGTATCACTTGACCATGTCATGGGCTCAAGTTTAGAGCACCAAGAGGTCACATGATTTTTTAAGTTGACCGCTGACCAAGTTCTGGTTTTCAATTGGATTGCGGGCTCATGTCAGGTTAACTTGTTGGCCGGGTTGTTCGGAAACCAGTTAATGCTGACCCAGGATTATAAAAGTTAACCGCAGTATAATTATTCTTGTATACAAATGTTTTTCACTGCTTTTGTTTTGTGTATTTTGAGGACCTTGAGATTATTCAAACTCAAAACAGGAGGCCAAACAACAGAAACGGAAAACCTCACTGTTAAGTTACAAAACTCAGATCAAAATTCGGGCTTTGAACAACCCGGCCCAGGAGCTCCGCTTTTAGGCTTGGCTAAATCTATACTTTAACTTACTTGTGTTGTACTTGAGTCACCTTCAATTTCCTGATCCAAGTCTTTCTCTGACTGAAACCGGAACTGTGATGATGGGTTTTCTGAAAGATAATGAGATCAATTGGAGTCACAAATATTAACCTTTCTACCACTGAAGAGCACTTATGTGCATTATCATTGAAAGCATCAAACTGTGACCCCCACCCCTCCCCCCTCATACATGATAGCTCACCACCTCTGGAAGCCTTGGAACTTTTTTCTGCAGTAATTATGTGTCCTCTAGTGTATTTGTTATTAACCTATTCATTGAGAGCTGTAAATTACAGTATAGTTTAGGGGTAAACCTAATACTGATGTAGAGTTTGACTTTTTTTTTAACCTTTTCGTTCTCTCCTTTCAAACCATCGTTTATCAAAGCTATCACTTCCTTGATGGTTTTTTTTTGCGATTGTTGGAATACCCAGATCAACAGCTTTCAAATGGCATATCATACATGGGTATAGGGGGTCTATTAATTAATCAGGAAAAATTCTTGGTAATTTAGGGCTGAAAGGACTAAAAATAACAACGCGAAAAAAAAAAAAAAAAAAAGCCAACAAATTTAACAAAAATACTTGGTCTGTCAAATGTTCTACCTGATTTTTGAAGAAGGACATTAAAATCTTCTCCTCTCTTTGTGATGTTTATACTGCTATCTTCTTCATCACTAGTGTCTGAAGTACATGAAGAGACAGATATTCACTAACAGCTTACCACTGTTATGTATTATAAAAAAAACATTGTCACTTTGCAGACTTCATAGGCACGATTACTAGATAGACTGGTATAGGGCAAGTATCCCATATAGTGGAACAGTGATACTCTAAAAGCTGTTTAATGCTTCAGATACTGAGATAAGCTCTGACATTTGTGTGGATCGTTTTTCAAATCAACATAACACATTTGCACAAACTGATGGTATTAAAGGTCTGAATGGTATCTTCTGGCAGTTCAATAATGGATCTAATACAGGCTAATAAATTAACAAAACATTTATGAAAATTTGTTTTTAAGGCAAAAATTGGTGAAATCTGGGAAAATAAGGATACCTAAACACAGGGTCGGGATATTGGAGCCATGGCTCAAGCTTGGACTCTAGCAAGAACTTAAGCCAGGATTCGAGCCAAGACTCCAGCTTGGACTCGCCTCAAGCTTGAAATCTGAAAAACCTTACCAGCTCTGTGACATTTATATAAAAGTAACAATGACTGAGACCAGGTATGTCGTCTCTGGTATGTATGTGGTTAGTTCCACTCAAGGCTTGCTTGCGGTTAGTTCTACTTGGATTTGCTTGCGGTTAGCTTTCATTTTGTGGGTTGTAGCAAAAATAAAAATAATAAATATAATAAAACCAAAAGAAGTCCTGGCTTGTGTCCTGGCTTGTGTACTAGCTTGAATCGTCGATCGAGTCCCAGCTAAGAAAATGGGAGACATAGGGAAATCCCTTCCATCGTTATTTTCAGAGAGTTGATCTTCAAGGACACCTCCATTACAACAGCCAATTTTAGATCTTCAGATTTCAATTACATCTAGGGAACTTTAGAATACGATTTTTTAAGAGAGATGTGCATATAGTATAATAGCACAATTAACTAGTTAATTTATTCACTTTCAGTTTGCAAAACCTTACATTATTAGAATTTTAGATTCATGAACTTTATTATATCTCTCAGTAAGTACGTGCACTGTGACTGGTCAATTTAGCGGGCCGTACCCTCCTGTACGGCCCACTAAAATTTAAAGTTGGTTTTGTTGCCTAACTGTTCCGTGATTTATCGCTAAGTGTTCTTAACTTTTATACTTTTATTATAAGTGAAAATTTAAAATTTTCTTATACCCTAAATTATGTAATAAAGCATGCTAACGACTTAAAACAGTTTTAAACTGACTCGTTTTGCTTTCGAGGTGCATCAGAAATTTGATGCCTTTCCGATTCCGCCTGAACAGAAATTGTTTCCGAACCCGTCAGGCACACAGTAGAGATATAATAACTATCTTACTAACTTCGTTTTCCCCTTCGATTTATGGCCCATGCGCTTCGTGCTTGGGCCATAAATCGAAGGGGAAAAAACTCAGTCTGTAAATTACAGTACAGACCTCAAACTCGGTTAGTAAGAGGTATGTATTTATGCACAACCCCATTAGCTTCTAACATTTAATTTTTTATTTTCTGTCTGTCTGTCTGTCTGTCTGTCTGTCCGCCTTTCTGTCTGTTGAGTCTTGGTATTGATATTAGTTTGTCTCTGGGAAAATTTGCAATCTAAAAATAAGGGTTGGGATTTTCTTTGTTTGCCACCTCTACTACATGTAGCCGCATTCTGAATCCGATTCAAGACTGTTGAAACTCACCTTCAAAATCTTCATATCGATCCCAATTACTGAAGACTTTTCTCCTTGAGAACTGCTTATGATCTCCCTAATGATACGAGTATAACATGTGAACGTTTCACAGAAATATCCTTAGCTTTAAGTTTTCCTGTACAATTTGGAAAACTCGACTGCAAACTGTAGCTTAGATTTCGAACATCGCTACGTACCTGGCTTATATCCGCCAAATCATCTCCCTTCTGAGTTTCTGCAGCATTCGCTACTTTTGTAGTCTCGTTTTTTTCCTTTGACGCTGTTTTCTTGTTGGTAATTCCGTGTTTTTTCTTGTAATCTGCGCGCTGTTTTTTCTTGTGTTCGTCTGGCCTCATGCTGAAAAATACTCTCGTACCTGGCCCTGGGACGACTCGAGCACACATGTCTCAATTCAGCAGAATCGCGCACTGCGCAAGCGTATGAGTGTTGCAATTCAAAATGGCGGACGATTGATGAAAGCTGGAAATTTAAAGCGATAGAAACTTCGGACCAAACTACGTAATACTGACTTGATCTTCGTTTGAAATGGTGCGAAGTCGCCTCCAGAAGCAAGTGCTTTCCTTGTATAGGAGATTTCTCCGTGCAAGCCAAGACAAACCTGGCTTTACGGACCATATCAAGTACGAGTTTCGAAAAAACTCCGTCATCCCCAAGACGGATGGGTTACGTATCGAGTACTTGCTGAGAAGAGCAGACAATCAGCTCAAGCAACTTGAGAAAATGGAATGTAAATCAATGGGGTTTTTCACCCGAGAGGAAAAAAACTAGAGGTGAAACTAACGGTCCTCTAGTCTTCTTGTTCGATGCTGGGTTGACTGCTGCTGTTTCGGCTCGTCACGCAATCTCTCCGGGTGTGTGACGGGACATAAGAACCTGGAGAGACTAAGAGCGCAAGGAATAGTTTTAATAAAGGTGATGCGAATTCACTCAGTGAACAGGAAACACAGGCTACATCTACATCTACAGTCTGAGCGGACCAGAGTTACAACAGGGCTACTCTGATAACTGCGAAGTATGACGGGGAAATTTTGTAACGTTTAACCGTGTCATCATCTGTTCGTGACTTGTCCACGCTGCAAAAACGTTCCAACCAACTCGGAATTTTTATCTCTCGTTTTCATGTGATTCAGGATCTTCTTATCATGGAATACTAACGGACAATGACTGACTAATGCTATGAAAAAATCTGTGATTTTCATGGTAGACGCACTGGAAAACTTTATATCTCCTCTTGTCCTTTGTGCTATCAAACAATGATGTATTCGAAGAAAAAAAAATCAGTTTTACCAGGAAAATGTAAAATTAAAAGTTGTGGGTTTTTTTCCGCAGACGTCCTATTGTCGTTTCTCTGAGTTAAGTGTTGTCTTGGCACTACGCACAGTTCCTTTGGATATTGAGCACTCAGTTTCCGTGTTTACATAGCTTCATCTAAACACAAGGGTTTCGTAGAGTTTGAGACAGTTATGCAAACCCTTGACTGCGTCTCGGGTTTGCATCACTTCCGAGAATTTTTCCAACCCTCTTATTGTGTCGATGCGGCAGTGTAAACACGGAAAAAGTACTCTTACTATTGCTTTGAAAAAACATTTCTCAAAACTACGCGCGAATCTTAAACGTTACAACCATGTTCCCATACTCTCATCTAAACACGCCTATCGACCAATGAGAGCACGCTTAGTGTTGTAAGCTATCATGCCTTGTGAGGCTGATTGACTGATTTCCCATGATGCAATTCTATCTTGTTTGTTAACCATGTAAGTCAGCCATCTTGATGGCTTCGTGATTAAAGCTTAGTGAACCTAAACGTCTTTGGAGCTCATTACAGTATCACGTACCATATTATAACACTTCATGTACGCTAAAGCGTTGATCAATTCCAATGTAGGTTCCACGAAAATGCTGACAAGAGTTCTCTGTAGTTTGGCAAACTCTAGGCTTGCTTTACCAGGCGTTCTTGATAGTCGATAAGACAGTTGAAGATAAATTTCATCCGACTGTTATGCGTTCACCTCCGCTCGCAGTTGATTCCTCCTTTAATCAGTGTAACTGTGTACTTCTATGAATTTCCGATTAAGGTGGTTGATGCGGCAGATGATGTACAGACTATTTATAACAGGTATTACATTTTATATCAAGAAAAAAGGAGCGCTCAGAACAATGAAGGAACAATCTTTTTAAGTCCATTTTACGGGAGTTTACTTCAGAATGATCGAGAACACAAATAAAAATATAACACCACTCACCACACCGAAAGAACCGTTTCTTTCAAAGTTCTATGGTTTATTTGAGATATCCAATGAGTCCTGTGATACTTTCTAGTTTTTTCGCATATTATATAACTTGATATTTCTGGCATCAACCAACGAAACTAACCAGAAAGCTCAATACACTTAGTCAACAGTGAAAAAAGCCTGCCGATGTATGTCAACCCGGAGTTGTATACATATATTATGCATTGTTTGAGGAAACAATCTACCAAACTATTTTAAAGAGAGCCTTTAATTCACATTATAAGCGTTCCACGTCACACCAAGATCTTGTAATAAAGCAAGGTTTATTAAATGAAACATTTCCGGCCTGAAGAAAGATCTCTTGACAACATGGAGGCGTTTGTTACGCCAATGTGTAACATCTATGTATATGATTAACTTTTCACGTGGACTTTAAAGACAATCGATAGTTGTCACTTACAACTCTGTTGTAGACTACGAGTAGTCCCTCTTTCGCTTAGTACGTCGTGCGTGGTGCAAAAGAAAACCGCGAGAAAAAAAATGGTCGCGCGAACTCCTCAAGCGGTCATTTTTTCTTCGCGTTCTATTTACGGTCTCGTCCGACGGACTAAGCGAAAGAGGGACTACTCGTAGTCTAACTCTGTTGTTTTAACTCGTTCTAGGTACTAGAACTACCTTCGATGGGGTTGAGTTGGAGCAATTTTATGTTTACTATAGTTCAATGATAAGCACAGGTGGAGCATGGTCCAATTGCAGCTACCTACGTTCTTATCATCGGATACATTTCGTCGGCTTGTGGTAAGTCTGACTTTCAGACTGCTGCTACTGAAACTGTTAGAGCGGTTTTCATTTAAGTGTCGAAAAGTGATTGGTTTTGGATCAACTACGCTACACGATTAGTTAAAAAAACTCGCGCCACTTTTTCACCCAATCAGAAGTAAAACCAAAACCAATGGTGACTCACTCGCACGCGTTTTCCCGCGCTTTGCGGCAGGAACATGTAATTACTTCAATTCGAGTGTTCATTGGTTCAGTGGATTGTGTGTCCTTTGTGATTGGCTAGAGTGATTACTTTGACTTTGGTTTTAAGACACTCGATTTAAAACTGCTCTAAAACTATTACATAAATCGTTCAGTTGTTATTCATCGGAGAAGTAATAGTCTTTGTCATCTTCCTCTGACTCGTGATCTGAAGCAGGATGAGCTTCAAACAAATCTGAGCTTAATGCAGGCAAACCACTGCTTGATGAAGATTTCTTTGGAGTGGATGTCCTCATCGGCTGAAAGATGAAAAGGCAGAAAACTTACAGCATTGCAAAATGAACTCTACCTTACCGTTGATCCCAGACATCTGTCGAAATGGGTTTTCTGCAGGCCGTTTCACGCACCGTTGGTTTCGGCTGCGGATTCAAAACAAGCGATCACGTGATGGCAAACATCTCCTGGCTACAGCTTGCAGCACAGCTGTTGCAAATTCCTCAAAAGTACCAAGTTCGAGGCAAATCTTGTCCATGCCATGAATTTTACATTGTTCAAACTTTTCTCTGTAACACATCTTGAATCCTACCTTGCTAGAAAGTGTGAAACTCAACAAACTTGCGAGCACCTTCCCCCACGGCAGGAGATTCACTAATCACACGATCATGAAATTCGCCATCCCGTGATCACTTTTTCTGATTCCGTAAATGAAACCAATGAGTGAATGGAACAGTTTAATTTTTCTTTAAGTAGTTTGCTTTTTCTTCCTATTTATTGTGTCAGGGGAAATTTCATTTTAAAAATCTGGCATACTGTTGACTTTTGGGTTATTGAGATTTGGCTGCTTCTTGCAGATTGTAACTGTTCGTCAGATTCTTCCCTTGAAATGCTTACTTGCTTACTTGCTTTCCTTACAACACAATCAAGTATCTTTCAATCAAGTATGAGGGAAATTTAATAAGGCAAGGTGAAAAGTAGGCCAAGGAAATCTTCCTTGTTCTCCTGTAAAGTTTACCTTTGATTTTTGCTTTCCAGGTATTTGTGTTCCTCGCTTTCCTTGTTGCATTCTGTAGATGTAGTGATCCATGTCTCTCCTATAGTAAAGTTAAGTGCAGCTACGTTTTAAATCACTGAAACATCACCACTAATCTGTCAAACCCTGCTTTGAGATTTTTCACTCTTTCCTCGATACATATTTTGGGAAATATTGATACCTAGTTTGCCAATGTTAAATCTGGCAAGTGTCATCATTATAAATTATAGCACAAAGTACAGATGGTAAAAAGCGAGATGATCAATTCCAGTGTAGGAATTTGTTCTGCCTACAGGTTCATTTTTATGCAAGTCAAGCTCATTTTTATATGTAAGGTTTTACAGACTCATTTTGAAAAAGAGGCGCAAGGTAACTTGGAAATTGCCTGCTCGCTTGGCACATAACATGAATTGCATCAAATAAAATTCTCTGAATGCTTATCAATTGTTTTTAATAATTGGCAATACTTGCTGTTGTTACTGATTTGGTTTCATCAGTCAATCAGATGTACTGGGTAAAATGGACTTACCGGTTGACTTGCTGTAACAGACTGGGGCTCACGAACTCTGCACCAGGAGTCGCTGAAATGGACAAAGGACCCAGAGGACGGAATCTACTGCTCGGTGTGCGACTGCTGGGTGTCTTATATGAAGTACTGTCCACTGTTTCACCTTCATCGTCATCGTCATCGTCATCATCATCACCTTCTTCATCGCTGCTGTGACTACTCAGATTAAATGGAAGCTGAAACCATAGCACACACAACACAGTGAATGCATTTGTCCATTAATACTTCACTCCATTTTACTTGGCCAGGGCACTTCACTCTCACAGTGCCTCTCTTCAACCATTTGTAGAAATGGATACTGGCAAATTTAATGCTGAGGGGTAACCCTGGGATGGACTAACCTCCCATCCAGGGGGAAGTAGAAATACTTGTAGTCACTTCAAGATAAAGAAATTGGAGAAAAACACTGGACTTATAGGCCCCTTAGGTCATATGTATACCTTTAGATCTTTCTTCTTTTTAAATGGTGTTGAGTCAAAGATGTCATCCTCATAGTTGACATCTTGCTGCTCAAGTAGTTCTCGCAGCTCTCGTTTTCGCTTGATGGTCCCCACTCCACCCGTAACTGTCTTTACATTTTGTTGCGAGGCAGCTAAAAAAAAAACAAAACGTATGTATAACAAGGTCTGAGACAGTTTGAAACACAAAGCTAGTAGGGTGGAAAAAGATTATATGCCAAATTTTGACTAGTTCAACTAGTTGACAAGGTCTACTGGGCCCCAGTTGTTTGAGGGGTGGATAACACTATCCACGGGATAAATTACTATCTAGTGGATAGCATAGTTTGTTTTGCCAACAATTATTATTGGCTGGAGAGCAATTTATCCAGTGTGTAGTATTATCCAGCCTTCGAACAACCATGGCCAGGACCAAAGCCATGTGTATCCATTCATATGCCTGCATTCTAATTCCTCGACTAGACAAAATGTATTGATAAGTTAATAAAGATGGTGAATTTTAAGCTCGGTAATGAAATGTGAAGGTGAATTAATCAACATGACATGAGCGTGGGACAAAGAAAAATTCTGAGTCCCCGACAGGAATCGAACCCATGACCTCCTGGATGCTGTGAAGTGCTTACATCACTACTGTATTGCTAGCTCTGCACATCAAATTGTCTTAATTACAGTGCAAGTCCTCATACTAGCAATTCCTAACCAAGGAAGATCTGGAATAGAAACAGTTTTCTTAGCTTTCTGTGCATCATATGGCCATTTGCATTCAAAGCTGTAGACTAATAACCCGGGGGGGGGGGGGGGGGAGGGTACTCCCAGAAAAATTTGGTGGCGGTGGTGTGTGGCCCACTTCCCAAAACCCTTATCCTAGTTATGACTAAGATCTCCAATTTTTCTCTACCCTTTTTATGACCAAACCAAAAATTTGATACCCTATTTATGACAATTGCAGCTGACACAGTCGCCCTAAACATAATATTTTTGAAGGGCTTTTGTTTATGGTCTAATCGATAATGATGAGAGATTAGCTTCTTCTAAAAAACATACCCAATTCAAGACTAGAGTACAAAAACCTTACCCTATTTAAGACCAAAACGGCCAAATTGATACCCTATTTATGACGAAAATGGCTGAAAAACCATATATAGCTATATATAGCCCATATAAGGAAGTGCCCCCTTTCCCCCGGGACTAATAGTGAGTAAGTTGATAGACTAGAGTCAGATGGGACAATAATGGGATCAAATGCACCTAAAGAGCATGTTAAACTGTTCTAGAAACATCTACAGCTGGGTGCTGTGAAGTGCTTACATCACTACTTTGAAGGAATTGCTTTTTTGTGGAGAGTGGAAAAAATTCTCAGAACGTGGTTGATCAACTACAAACTTAGCGTTATAAAGTCAAGTTTGAGATCTGAACCCCATACATAGAAGCAAGAAACAATAGATAGTAGATTGTGCCACACGTTTGTCTTATTATGATAATAAGTTACCTGGAATTATGGGCCTTAAGTGAGAGTAAAGGGCTACAAGTACATTGTACTTTGCATGCTCTGCATGCCTACTATGCCAGGTAATCACGGCCATCAAGAGACATGAAGAGTACCTTTCTGTCCTGGATTCTTCTTCTCCTTAGTAGAACCTTTCTTCACTGCTTGGTCCTTCTTACTGGAAACAACAATCTGCCCCTGATGATGGAACTGACATTCCTCAGCAGTTCGTGTGCCCACTTTACTGGAAACTTTTTGCCAAAACATTGGAGTGTTGCCAGGTATCGTGTACAGTGCTCTATAGATGATCGAGTATTCTAATGAATGTGATATACATGTAGGAAAGCTGCTGCAAATAGGTAAGCTTTTCATTGGAAATTATGGCAGTATTGTCTTATTGTCTTACTTGGAAAGCTGTGTATCTAGGTTTGGGTGGTCTTTGTGTTTTGTTGTTCTTGGACAAGACACATAAGAACAATTTGACAAGAGTTTCTCCACATATAGATATCAATTATTGTTTGACTTTGCAAGAAACTGTCAGCCATAGGGATTTTCAGATTAAAGTACCATGTATGAGTACAAGAACGATAATTATGACTTTCAGTTTGTTTTAATCCAATCTTGTTTTCTGAACTTTTGTTCCTTCCTCTCACTGACCAATAGCAACAGAGGTACTGGCGACAAGATTGCATAACATGCAATGGTTATTAAGTATGAACACTGAGTTCATACATGTACTTCGATCTGAAGGCACCTAATAATGAAAGTTCTCCTCTACAGCCGTGTTAAATCTGTACATAATCAGACAATCACAATACATACTCATTCAATTTTTTAATCTCTTCATCTGTCCAAGGCACCTCATCAGACATCTCATCTTGTCTCTTTTTGTTCTTTTTATTTGCCGGCTGCTTAAAAACTTTCAAGGCTTGCATCCTGCTCGAGGCCCTTTCACTATCAGATCCAGTTTTTGCTTTCCTGTTAGAAGAACCAGGTTCAACTCTAAAGTTGTTTTCTACTGTAATTTGATCCTCTACATTTTTCTGAGCAGCTTTCGCACTTCTTGGATGGACTTGTCCTTTTTTCGATTGCAAGCTAGAAGTTCCATCAGAGTCCTCTTCAGAAGATTGAGAACTTGTTTCTTTTGTGAGCTCGTTTATTCTTTTGTGGACAAGCCTTTTCACAAGATTTCTTCTTTTCGTAGTTGCTTTGGTCACCTTTCCTGAATCTCCAGCATTATCTGATTTTTCATCACAGGAAGACAACTTGGCTTCACTGTCTGAGGTTTTAATGATGTTACCCCTTGGCACAGTTTGCCTCTGACTATTCTCACATCGTCTGTCTACCTGTGAATCCCCAGACTCAAAATCCGTATTTGAATCCACTGTGGAATCTACCTCTGTGTTGCTACGTTTACTTCTG
The DNA here is from genome assembly GCF_964199315.1 of Orbicella franksi. NCBI lineage: Eukaryota > Metazoa > Cnidaria > Anthozoa > Scleractinia > Merulinidae > Orbicella > Orbicella franksi. Next base: position 5,375,394 of record NC_138148.1, on the reverse strand, counting down.
CGAGATCTTAAAACTCGTTTAGGTGGTGATGGAATGGTTGAAGCTGTTTGTTCAACAACCTCACTCTCACTGTCTGTGCATGGCTTTGAATAAAATTTCCTTTTGTCAAGGTTTTGACCTTCTTCAACAACAGAATTTGCTGATTTATTCTTCCCTTCAACACTGACGTGTATTTGAAGTTCATCTTCACTGGTCATTTCATGCTCTTGAGGTTGTATCTCTCTTACACTGCACCTTTGCATTAAATCACTTTTCCTTATGCTCTTTGTTGTCCTATTTTCTTTAACTTTGTTCATATTAGCACCATTTCCTTCACTGACTGCTTGCTTCTTTGGACTACTTTTCTGCATGATTTGGTTTTCGTCTGGAGTTTTCTTTGGTGAAAAGAATAATGATGCCCTTGTACTTTCATCAGTGTCTCTCTCAGAGCTGTTGCTTAATGTAGCATTCGACGTCTTTTTTGGCTTTCTTTTTATTGGCAATGAATCACTACTTTCACTGCCAGATACAGTCTTTTTCTGTTGCACAAGGGATCCCTTACTCTGAAAATAGAGAAAAAGAGAAGAAACCAGAGATTCTCAATCAAAATGGTAAGGAAAGATCTTCATAGGGCCAAATGTTCCATATTGCCAGGCGTAACCCAATTGTTTCAGTAGCATGAAGCAGCTAGAGGTATTTCTACTCTCCTTCTGCTTCACCTTAAGAAAGATTAACAAAATTTCACAACATAGATTAACATAACAAAACCATAACATCATAGGAGAGAGAAAAGGGTTAGATAATTGAAAATGTGAAAAAACAAGGATTAAAAAATCACAGAACAGTAAATTGTCACTGAAATTGTTTGCAACATGTAAACTGAAAAAAAGTCCCATTGATAGGAACCAGGGATAGATTAGCATGTCCCATCCAGGGAGAATGAATACTGCAGAAAACTGGAGTTACACATAAGCAATGGCATTGATTAGCTGTTAGCTATTGATGTCCTCTGATTCTCTAGATTACAATCAACACTCAACCTCAAGGGAGTTCTTTTAATTAATACTCTGTCTCCTACCTTCAAAAGAATCTTCATTTATGATTATTTTATTACATCAGGTTTTAGACACCAGCATGACCTTCCTCGTGTATGATGATGGAAAGGATATTTTTGGTATTCAAACTGCCAAGGTAGATCCTTACATGAAAACAGGGGTTTCATTAAGGGTCGGGCACCATGCAAATTGACTGACTGGTTCGACCACCTGGAGGAAAGTTCATCTTATAAAGAAGTTCAGTTCAATAAGTTTTGCCCACATGTGAAAACCAGTTGCCCTGTTGCTGAAAACATTAATGAAACCCCTGCATGAAAATAAAAGGGTGATGTAGCAGCTGTCGTAAGGTCTCACATGAATGGCTTGAAAGAAAAATAGAACAAACAACTGAAACAATGCCCCTAGCCCTAAAACAATAACAGCTGCTAACAATGAAGAGAATTACAAGCTTACAAGAGCTGCTACACCTCTGAAATAAAAGCCAAAAGGCTATCCTCACCTTTGGAGGAATCTTAATCTCTAGGTTATACATTGGAGAAAGGGATGTCCATTCCACTCCACCAGGGTCAATCGCTTCTAGGTTATGGTCTCTATCAGTAACGATGCGCTGTCCTCTCCACCAAGCTAAAGGCGGCTTCACCATGCGTCCACTCCTTGTTGTCTGGGTTTGGAAATATTGAACAGAAATGAACAGATATAGCCCTTATAAAGAACTTTGACTTACAGTGAGATTTTAGATTACAATCTGTTTTCACTTTTCCATCTGTTCTCAGGCATTAAATCATCCATTCTACTGTAAAAATTAGTCTTCTTCCATCAGATCCCTTGTTTGGAAAATGAAAATCCTTTTAAAAGCTTAGATCAACAACAGAAACTTAGGTAGTAATCAAGATTCTGAAGGAATTGATTTCAACTTAGGTAGGTTGACAGTGGTCTCTATTAAATTTCACACAGCTTGGAAAGTTTCTCCATTAATTGATTGGTTTCTTAAATTGAAAGGGATGTCCAATGGTCAGAGGTTACTTCCATGCCACTTACAGATCTCAAGCAAAACAAGTTATCCATTACACCTTTGTATAAACTATTTCCTGAAGTGTTATCAAAAAGTTGATTGTGAAACATGTACAGTACATAGGTTGCATTCAATACAGTCAATACAAGCTCTTAACCTAATGTAGCATCTCTATAATACCTGTAAGGTTATGAAAGGAAAAAAATTTGCAGCTATTATAAGTACCTTGACTTCCACCTCCTTTGGAAGTTGTCTGTTCTCTGGGGTTGCGAATGCTAAAATTGGAAAATAAAAAAGTATACATTCAATAATTTACTGGGGAAAAAATATAACACTACTGTCAGGGGTAAAATGTACCTGCAGTTTTGTTCTTTTTCTTGGTCCTGGACTCCGTAGGAGTGTGAGTTTTGACAGCAGAATTTTTCCCTCCTTTAGGGACTTTCTTGCTCCTCTTTCCTGGCTGTTCTTGAATTTGATTTCCGTCCTCGCTTTCAGAGCTGAAATTTGCAATGTGTAATATGTTTTAAAAGTTCCAATCAGTTTTAGTTATACAGATGTCAAAGTGATAAAGGTGAAATTGGCTATCAGTCCTTCATTACCGGTATGTTTATATACATATGCATCTACGTAGCTACTGCAGATTTTATTATAAATTGTCTTCCAAAAATTGCAATATTTAGAGAGGAAGCCACATCAGCCTGAGCTGGTCTCTATCCTGGTTAAATTGGAATTTGGAGATGTTGGTTTTTTTGGAGATAGGAAAACTCTCAGATCAAGGCAAGAACCAACAACAAACTCAATCCATATATGGCTTCAGGCAGGAATCGAACCCAGGCCATGTTGTTGGGAGGTAAACGATCACACCACTGTGCCATCCCTGTTCCCGTAAGTATCTAAAAAGCATTGGATTTCCTTACTTTTTACCAAACCATGTTTTAAGTTTCTCCAACTTATAAAGTAATGAGTGAAGTTACATGCCCAAAACAGGAAATTTGGCTTCACTGTTGCTGATAATAATAACAATAAATAATAACAAGAGCAAACTTGTTGTGAGATAAGAAATAACACGCAAACTGCGATGATAAACATAGCAATAAAACGCATGTTAAAAAACAAAGTTCATTTACTTGATGTTTCATATGTTTCAACATGCATCTTCAGAAGTGACCATTAGGAATAGAAGTAACAACTAAATTTCAATTTAAAATAAGTAACTAATTAACAATTACAATGACAGAAGCTGAGAAAAATTTGCATATAAACAATGCAAACTAATAAAGACAAAGCTTTTTGCCGCTTACATTATCATTTAGAGCGGGTTTTAATTCCCTTAATAGCAGAGTCTCTTTTAATCGTGATCAATTTAAAATGTTCAGTTTTTCTGTCATGCAATCTATGTTTTGTTTTTTCAATGTTGCAGCTTGAACAAAATTATTTAATTTTTCCAGTTGCACGCTCTGCACAGACCCAGTAAAGCTATTCAACACCCACAGTGTGGAGCCATTCCATGTTAGTATCCCACTGTCGCTAACTGTAAGTATTGGTGACCCTATGACCCCCCTCCCCCCACCCCTTTCCCCACCAGTACAAAACCAGCAAAGCTATTCAACAGCCCCATTCCCTCAGTGTTAGACCATTTCATGTTAGCATCCCCCTGTAAGTAGCTGTAATTATTGATGACCCTGTGATCCCATGACTCAAGGACATTATAACATCACTTAGGGAAAAGTCATTTATGGACCATAAGTCAGAAATTTAATGCTACTTTTGAGAAGGAATTACTGATTTGTGTGCTGCTCATTTTTGGAGTTTGATGATTAGTTAAAAAAGGTTGACTACTAACCTGCTTTGAGAATTGAAAAAATCAGATACAAGGGAAAGCCAGTTGTGAGGAAAGCCGTTCTTGAATGCATTGACAAATTCAGGAGGAAACCCTACAAAAAGTATTGAATTTTATTTAACAACTGCATCAAGCTGTATGGACGATGGGGGCCTGGGATGTCAGGGGCCTCCACTGTGATCAGCTGGCCCCTAAACAGTAAAACACTCCCATGGCTGGCAATCTGGCTGCAACCCAACCATGAGCCCCCAAACTCGTCACACTGAAATAACAGTGGAAAAGGGATGGAAGGGAGGGGCAGAAGAAGACAAGGCAAAATAACAAGGAGCGCCACCGAAAAACTCAAATACCCCACGCCTAAGCACGCTACTCCAATGGGGTGTACTACACCTGTGCTAACATCCAGGAATCACTGACCACCTGATGAATGCCAGCTTCTCTTCGTTGTTTTAGTTACATTGTAGTTAACTGCATTAAAATCATAGGTACATTATGTATAAACGTTGTTATGGTAACTCTACAAATTCTGCAAGTGGTTTTGATTAGTCAGGAATCAAGTGCAAAGATCTTATTATTGTTACCTTGTTGCAGGGTGACCTTTTCATTCACAGGTCCTACCAGCTTGTAGTGAGATCCACTCTTAGTCTGAACACACCTTGAGTTTAATCTGGAGACTATAGCTGTGCTATGCCACAACTCACCCTCTGGATCCTCACTGAAGAACAAAAGGTTAGGGTTTAACTGATCCCAATCCAACAGATTTTGGGAGATAAATATCATATTGTGATGGTCAGTATGCCAGACTACAGATCACAGGATCTAGGTTCAAGCCTGGCAGAGGTCACTGTGTTGTGTTCTTGGAGAACACACCTTACTCTCACAGTGCCTCCTTCAATCCAGGTGTCTGAATAAGGACAAAATCTAATGCTGGGAAGAAAACCCTGTGATGTGCTATCTTTCCATCTAGCCTGGGAAGGAGAAAAACTCAGAGAATTTTGATTTCAGTTTTGCTATGTTTTGGTACATTTGTCAGTTTATATTGTTTGAACTTCTGTTTTGAGTTTGATAATCTCAAACTACGCAAAACAAAAGCAGTGAAAAACATTCTTACTTTAAACAAGAAAACCAAATACTTAGGTTAACATTTAGTCCTGTGTTAACCGGCTTTCACACAATCTGGCCCTGATGCTTCTTATAACTATGATTTCCCCAGCACAAAGTGACCAGGAGTATTTTCACTTTAGTTTTGCAGAGGGGATGTCAGCCGATTGCAAGTACTACCTCACTACTGGAGTATTTTGTCTGGTTGCCAGAAAATAAGTTTGCCAGTATTCATTTATATTCCTGGGAAAGGAGAGGCCTGGCTTTAACTACACTGGAATCCTGATTTTTCGAGCCTCCAAGGGAAACAAAAATTGGTTTAAAAAATCGGAGAGTTCGAGAAGTCGGGGGTAAAATTAAAATTCAAGCTATCAGGAGGTTCGAAAAAATGAGGGTTCAAGAAATTGGGATTCCACTTTAGTAACACAGATTCCTAAATAAATAATGCGATACATGAACTATACTTACCACCAAAGAATGTAAGGTCAATATAATTGCACATGTACAAAAGTGTGTAAAATAAAATTTAATGATCAACAGTCAAATGCCCTTTGATGTTGAGGAATTATTTACCAAAGGAATTCATTTTGAATGCAGTTGAAAGCCAGTTAATAGGATACTGCGCAAACTAGGGACTGGCTGCCTATAGTAGAGGCTCTTAATAATTCAAGCCCCCATGATGCAGCTGTTAATATTTAATTTATCATGACATTTGGCTATGGAAACCTGAAACACAACATCACCATACTACTACAGCAATCTCATGTGGATTTTCTTGAAAAGGATTCCCCAGGCAAGTAAATTGAACATACAGTATAAATGTACATAACTGGTTAAGTCTTATCATGTTAGGATACAAACAACTTTCTAATCACCTTCTCTGTCCTTCAACAATGACTCCCATATGTGTGCGAGTCTTCAATGCTTTTATAGACCAGTAGCTAAGGCTGTAAGTCTTGGAGGTCTTGTGCACAGCCTACAACATTAAGACAAATCACAAAAAATGCTGGCATCAAAGAAACACTTATTGCTTGTGAAGATGAGCAAACTAAAGTTTAAGCTAGAATAGTGGAAAATATTAAACATTGATCAAGGGGCAGAAGGATAAAATATACCTAGATGATACCAGGGTTGTAGCTAAGAAAATAGTCTTCCAGCTAAGATTTTCATTGAGCCGGTCACCATTTATCACCTGGAACAAATTTTTCAACCCCAATCTTTCACAATGCCCTGAATCTAAAAACCACTTCCTTGTCATTTACTGAGTGATTGCCCACCAAACTTCTGCTGGTGATCTCAGCTGGCAAATTTAGCTGGCAGCCAGGGCTTAGCGATAACCCTGTGGTACTCTTAAAAATACATGTAAGCTAAAAACTGTTCAATACAGTCTGATCTTGTCTAACCTGACTGTGTTCCTTGTCTGAAGATGTTGAAGAATGTGAAGTCTCCATCTTATTTGCTCCTTTAGTCTCTGGTTTTTCTTGGCTGTCAGCTTCTATTTGTCTTGTTCTTGTAACACCTCCAGTCTGATTTACAGATATTTCACTGCTTTTAGGAGTTTCATTCGTTCTTCTAGTATCTGGTTTTTCTTGGCTGTCAGCTTCTCTTTTTCTTGTTCTTGTAACACGTCCTGTCTGCCCCACGGAAAATTCTTTGCTCTTAGGCGTGGCACTGTTACTATTGTCATGACGCCCATCACCATCATCATCATCATCAACTTGCACATCCTCTGTCATGACATCTATTTCCTCGTCGCTACTATTACTTTCAAATGACATGTGCACCTCTTCTCCTTCATTGACAGTTCGATCTCCAGCAGCATTATTAACATCACTCACACTTATTGGTGTTCTTCCTTCTTTCACTGAGGTTACTGTACCACCCCTGTTCCTCACATCTGTAAATGCACCCTCACTACTCCCTCCAGAATCACTTTGCAAATCAGTAAATCCAGAGTCCCTACTTGTTGCCTGTAACAGAGCATTTGGCTCTGCTTTGTTCTGTGGTTTGCTCAGCGGGATAGCGGAATCGTCTTCCAGTCTGCTTAGGACCATCTGGACTTTCTGCTTAATTGCACTGTCATTCACCGAGGGCTTAAATGGACTCACTTGAAAGTCCTTATCTTTCAAGAACTCAGTGAATCCTCTTGGTTTTCCTAAACTCATCGATGGATCAGACAGTCCTGAACAAGCAATTGAACTATCAGAGGTTTTACTATGAAAGAATTCAGCCATGTTGACCACTTCATCAAAACCTGCCACACTTCTTGATGTAGATAACTTTTGTGGCGTCCCCCGTTGTAAATTAGAATCACTTTTTAGTGCAGCAGACTTCTGTGGTGTTGGTCGGTATAAATCAGGAACAATTTTCATTGGAGCCGACTTCTGTGGTGTTGGTCGCTGTTTTGTCTTTTCCAAAGAGGAATACAACTCCTGTAAAATATATCAGTGATTACAAGGTGTTTCTGGTGACAATACCAATATATTAATGACATAGTTATGAAGCCACGGGTTATTTGCAGTTCATGACTGTCATTTGAGTGATCAGGCAATATAACCAGCTTAGAAACAACATAAAACTTGGTATTGAGTTAGAACGTTGCAGAAATGTCAGACTGCTATGCTTTTCATAGAAAGTGTATAAAGTTCTGAGTCATCAGCAACCTGAGACCCATTCTATTTTATTGATCTTCAATGTGGATAGTAATTTTTTTTACTACAATCCTTTAACTTTTTGGCGTATCTTCGACATGAGTTTCACAGGGACTGCCCTTTAGCAGACTTTAGGGATATCGATGTATGTAATCATCTGGTGCTTTCCGATATGTGGAACCAGGCTTTAACCCTTCGTAACAGCACATCTGAGCATATAGTTATAGATTTGCTATCAATAATGGATAGGAACCATATAGGGCACCTACTCACCGAAAGGTAACGAATTAGCGCTGTCAAAACAGATGTTTTGAAATGATGTGGCCTGGAGTATCGATCATATATCAGTGACAAAAGAATAATAATGGATGATCACAAAAGCTGGCGATTTAATTTCGTAACGTCTGCTATATTTCCACTCAAATCAAATGCATCTTCCAGTATGGAATTATTGACACCAGTCTTACAATACCTGAGCTCGGGGACTTGCCAGGAAAACCTGGTCAAAGCGACTACGGGTTTCGAAGGCATCTCCAATCGATGTCGTATTGTCCATAAGCGATGAGTTTTCTTGGTTAATACTCCTCTCGGTGGGAACTCTTCGTCGCATTGGAGACTTAAAACGCTCCAAATCATAAATTTTTCCTGTTTCAGTCAGGTCCATGACGCAAAAGTCAAAATAGTGGAATTTGACCTCATTTTATTGCTGGAAAGACATAAAGAACACAACTCCCGCCAAAACTACTAAAACATTATAACATCCGGGAATCTGGCCAGCGGCCGTGCATGGCAAGAGGAAGTTCGCTATGTATGATCACCTATTTGTGGCGACAAGGATCGGAGAGGTTTTACGATGCAGTCGGTGCTCACAAAATTTTTCTACGGAAAGCGTAAAACACAAGATTCTGAAACAACAGGTACGACTTTAACCATAAGCAAAGTTCCATTGTGGTGTCATTCATCGGATGCAGTTTAAACGATAAAGGATTGCGTTTAGCCACTTTGTAGTGCCTTCGATTGCATGCTACGATCGAAGACGCGATTAATTTTGCACCGTCAGGAATTGCAATTTACTGACTATGCAGTACAATCGGCAACCTAAAGCTCACGGTAAAATAGAAACTAAAGGAAAGGAAAGCTAAGTAAATTGTTCTGTTATACAGAAGCAACAGAAAGCGGACTCAGATCACCTTGGAGTAAGTTTGATGATCTGCCTTTGGAAGAGAAACGGGAAGTTTACAAGTGTGGTTCAAAGTATGTGACTCTGAAGGACATCCAAACCTGGCCAGAATACAGACAGGAAAATTTGTATGCCATTTATAGAAAGAAAGGTGATAAAATGGTTTAATCAAGTTATTACGGTTCGTAATGAGAAAAATAGTGTGATATATAGCGGTATATAGAATGTAGTGTGGGAAGAGACAAGGACAAACAATAAAGCTTACGGGCACTTCTCATAAATTAACCTGGGACATACACCCAAACTCACAGCCAGACAGTGATACAACTTAGGGGGTTGGGGGTGCAGTTGAAGGAGCCCCTGGCTAGGTTTTTCATTGTAATAAAACATGTTTTGCATTCAGTAGATAACCTTAAGCATTTTATTGCTCTACAAGGTGACATATTTTTTGTTGACCATGGCATCATCTGGCATCAGATGATGCCATTAAGTCTACCATCTTAGATCTGCCATCTTGGATTTCACTATTTTTGCAGAAAGTCAAGACACTTAATGTTAATTGATGGGGAATTGAATTAACCAAAAATGAGAATTACATGTAATCAATCAAGTAATCAAGCAATCAATCAATCTATCTATCTATCTGTCTTTATTTGTAGAGGGCAATCTTTATTTATAGAGAGTGAAACATGTAATGGAATGTAGACAGGTACTAACTGGCAAAAACAAAGAATATTTCTGTCAAAAAACCCACTTGGCTTGACATGACTGTCAAAATGTGGTCGCTTTGGCAATGTCAAATGACATGCATGGAATACAGTTGACATAGTAAACCTTGGCAAGGGATGAATGAACAGCTACAGAAAGTTTTAGCATTACAGATTAAATCCTCTTACCAGAACTGTGAAAAATAAAGCTCTGGGAAAATGACATCCACCCCCTCTTCACCCCCCTAACCCTCCCCCCCCACCCCCCCCTGCCCCCCGTGCCTTGGACAGTTGTATGTTATATTTTTTGCACTTCAGACTCTGATTATGGTATGCATATCCCATCAAGCAGTATCAAAAGTCAGATGCATTATATGCTGGACTTAAAGTATCAATAAGGGGAAATTTTGCCATTTTGTATAATTTTACTTTTTTAAGCGATTGGATAAATCTTAAGGTAATCTTTAGATAAAAAAACTCAACAAAAATTTTATATCTGCCGCTAGTTATTGTGCGACAAAGATTTTTTGCATATTAATTACTTAATTGAGAGTTGACAAGTTCTGTCAAATGAATTGATCATCGAGGCAAGAAGTCACATAAGATCATGTTGAGTTGGCACGTGATTCATGCGCCATAATCAATGCCGGATGTCTTCGAAGAAGAAAAAGTAATTTTGCCTGTTTTCATCAGCTAAAGGAAGGCCAAAGAAGGCAAAAAACACTTTCGACAGTGAATGGGCTGGTAAATTAGCGGAAAGCGTCAAAGGGTCGGTTTACAACTAAGAAAAATTGTTGGATGAACTCAACAATGATCATGATCATGAAGCCAACAAGCAAGCCGAAATGAGTGCAAGCTGCACTAAAATGCTGTTAAAAATTAATTAATACTTAATTAATTAATTAATTAAATAATATAGTAAATCAAAAGATAATTTCATGTTTACTAACCTTGGAATTCTGACTTCACGCATGAAAAAGCAGTTTATTCACTGGTGAATAATTTAATGGGCACTGTTGCGGGAAATTTGTACTGTTCAATGTTAACTATCACAGTCATATTGTTATACAGAAAGTTGATTCCTCTGCGGTGTCTCCCTTGGTGTGATAATCTCATAACACTTGGATGCCCCCGAATTTTAATTTTTTTTCTGTTTCTCAAAAGTAAAAAAATAGGTGAGTTGTACGTGCATTTCGAGTTCCAGGCCTGCAGTCCCTGGACCAAATTGGCTGAAATTTGGAGAGAATGTTGTCTGAACATTCGCCAACAAAACCATCTCTGCGAATTCTGATTATTCTTTTCATTAAAAAGTTATGCTTTTTTTCACGGGCAGTCCTATTTTTTTCCCTTTTCTAACTTTATCCTCTTGTAAAATAATAAGAAACACATGAGACATGGTTTTTGAGGTCAATGTGTGAAGAAATGGATGCCATGTTAATCGTTTTCTCTGATCCAAATTTAGCGGGCATTTTCCTTGATTTATGGCTTTGTGAAGCTTTCTAAACACATTCACATTTTCTAAACACGGTAAATTTTTACCATTTTAAACAGGTCGGGTCACAATCTGTAGTTATTAAGCTCCCAGTAAATATACAGTTTATTTGGGTTTTTGTTAAAACCATGAACGCTAGAGCGGACCACATGCAGATGGTCAAGTGGGTTATACTGATGCCTTAAAAGTTCCGTCTCTGAACAGGGAAGTAATTGATTTTTGATCAGCTTTTTGCATAGATTTGCAATTGACTTGCAATTTTCTAAATATTCTTATTCATATGTCTTAATGAATTTTGTTGTTAGGCCAAAAACGTAAAGAACCAGCTTTCAGTGTTGATGAAAACCTGAATGAAAAAATTTCATTATGGCAGGGTGATATAACAACACTAGAAATCGATGCTATTGTGAATGCAGGTATGTTGTATGTTTATACTGATTAAACTTTTGCAGAAAAATACACTTATTTGTTGACATTGAAGGTGTGCATCTGCTAAGAACATAAAAATATATTTTTTTCACATATTGATAATAATATTTTGTTATGTACATTTAATTATTAATGTCACTGCTGATGTTTTCAAAATCAGTCCTTCTCAATTGCTCAAGCTCTGTCTGCTGTTACATTTATCCATTGAAAATTTGATTTGTAGTAGAGAAGTAATGGAATTGTCCTTACAGAGTGATTAAATAATTTTTCTTTTGCTTGATTGTGAAATGTGCTTTTGTGTTTTCTTTTGCAGTACAAAACATGTTTTCACTGTAGTTCAACATTATTTTTCTATTTTTCTCAGCAAACAACTCTCTTCTGGGTGGAGGTGGAGGTAAAAGGTTTTTTAATATATTCTTAACTTAGAAACATCAGCTAGGAACAACAGTGAAGACATTTTTAACTTCTTTCACCTTCATCCCTAACTTAGTTATGTAACATCTACATCTACAAACTAAAGTTATCACAGTAACTTTAACATAATAATTATAAAATAATGCTAGTTGAAATATCGAATGTATGATACTTAATACTAAAATACACATTTATAGTATATAATTCGATACTATAAATATTCTGCTCTGGTTTCGTGAGCACAAAGAAAGAGAGCATTGAAATCTTTTAATTACTTGACACTCAAAAAGGGCATGTTATATTGTATTACCCTAAGTTGCTTAACCTATATTGCAAGCTAACCATATCATGGTGAAAGTCTTGTACATTAAGAGTGCCTTGTGCGTAAGTAGTGGTGTTGTTTTTGTTCATTTTAGTTGATGGCTGTATCCACCGTGCAGCTGGTTCAACTCTTAGACAGGAGTGTGCAGCTCTTGATGGTTGTTCTACGGGGGATGCAAAAATCTCATCAGGTTAGTTCACCATATAGAAATGAAGTGGTTATTGACTGTCAGCTGATAGTAATCAAGAGTGAGCAAAACCATTGGCTGATACATAAAAACTCAAATTTTATATAAGGAAAATTAAGTATGTACAAGTAGCCTGAAATCTGAAACTAGTTAGTTGTTTTTAAAACATGAATACTTGTAAGTAAACAAGACTTCTGTGTGGTCAAAACTGATTTCGATAGATCATCCCTTTTTGTGTTTCCGACTGATAATTTTTTTCTGTTGTTACAGGACACAAGTTACCAGCCAAGTGTGAGTGCTGTATTGAAGATGTCTGTATATTTAAATGACGAAAAGAATCGATAGATAGATAGATGTTAATGAGTTTGGTTTTTGTGTGTGTGTGTGTGTGTGTTCATGTGTGCTGCCTGTAATATAAATGTGTTCTTAAGCAGAGAGTTGACAGTCACTATACATGTAGTTAACTAAAATGTAGCTAGTAATAATGATTTTGTCTCTTGCATGTGTTGCGTTACTATAGATGTCATTCATACTGTTGGACCAATTGGAAAACAGGAAAAGCTTCTGAAGAGATGTTACAAGAGGTGCTTGGATTTGGTGGCAAAACACAACATCCGAACAGTGGTAAGAATACTATGATAATGTCACACTAGGGAGATGTTCCAACGAGAAATGGAACAAACAGAAAAGCCATCATTCAATGTTTACAAAGGAAATTAGAGAACAAGACCTACATATTGTTATATACTTCTACCACTAACTAACTACTACACATGTCCTGGCAGGGGAAATTGTGTTGTGTTCTTGGGCAAGACACTTTACCCTCACGATGCCTCTCTCCACTCAGGTGTATAAATGGGTACAGGCGAATTTAATGCTGGAGGTAACCCTGTGATGAACTAGCATCCCATCCAGGGGGGAGTAGAAATACTCCTGGTCACTTCATGCTACAGAAACCAGGATAAGCTCCAGCCTGATGGGCCACTTGGCTCGTTTGCAGACTTAACCTTACTAATGGCATGCGAGAAAACTAGACTGATCCAGACTCTCATAAAATGGGACCTTCCCTTTTCCTCTACCCTCTTTTTTTTGTTATTTTTTTAAATGCTTTTTCAATAATATTGTCCTCACTGACCAAGAGCTTGGAGCAGTCTACACGAACGCAGAGTTGAGACTGAAACTAAAATCCAGCCTTGTCACATAATGTTCTGCTGAATAACATTTGGGAACTTATTGTTACAAAAGATGCATTGCAAAAGTAGTATTACATTTTTATGAACTTGACAAAGCTTATGTCAAAAATCTCTCTTTCCCTTGTTTAGGCATTCTGCTGTATTTCAACTGGTATTTATGGTAAGCAGTTACTTTTGCTGTTAAATTAGCCACATTTACGCAATCCCCAGCAAAGCACATATGTTCTAAGGGCTGTCTTTTTTTAGGGGGGGATGGGGGGCAGGAGATTCTCACTTGCACAAACATACTGCAGAACTGATTTTAGTTTTCGCAGTCAAGATGCATGACTCATCCGAGATGGGAAATATCTTGTGTGAGATAAGTAGAACATCAAAGACAGAGTTGTTGTCATTAGCAATATTACAACATTACAATATGTGGAGTCAGACATAACTTGTTTGTTTGTTTGTTGTTTCTGACAGGTTATCCAATATATGACGCCTCCTGTGTAGCATTAAACACTGTGCGTAAATGGCTTGAGGAAAATGCCGACGTGGTATGCTTAGTCTAGAATATACTGCTTTGAAATCATAGTGAGAGTCGTCATTGGGTTGAACTCCAGATCAAGTGGTCTGGGTCCCAGCACTGATCAGGGTTTCTGTGTTGTGTTCTTGGGTAAGACACTTAACACTCTATATCATCATCATCATCATCATCATCATTATCATCTCTTCTCAAACTCATTAATAATTCATCAAGTTCAACCAAAGAAAATCACAACCGTTAAGGAGGTTTGGATACCCGGTCTTAATTAGCATAGATTTTGACGATTTTCATTCTCCGTTTACTCCTTAGTTTTTGTTTCGATTGAGAAGATATATCAAACACTCGAGACAGTGTTTCATCGGCTATCCAAACACCTCGAATTTCGTCAAAAATACTCCGCTGCGCGTCGTATTTTCAACTCTCTTCTCGGTGTTTGGATATCCCGATGAAACACTGTCTCTCGTGTCTGATATATTACTTCTCATCACGCCAGTAGGTGCACAAGTCCGTTTAACACTCTACCCTGAAGTATAAATTGGTACCAGTGATTTGCTGGGCCAAGCTAAGAACGAAATGGTGGAGCATGGCGATGTCATCCAGGGGGAGTATCAATACTTGTTGTCGCCTTATGCTTTGAAAATCTGGAGTTAAACTATCATCTGCAAAATTAACGTTCTGTCTCTAAAAACATTCCTGGCAGACGAAATTTTGCTTGCACGTTTATGCTATTCTTTATGATTTATGAAAGGTTTTATGCTACGTAAGTAAATACACCTTTTGCTGTTCATTTACAGAAAATAAACATTCATTTGTGTCCAAATTTCTTTCTCTATGGTCAATAAACTCTCATTAACACCAATATGACCTTCATTTGAGCGTAAGGAACGTTCGAGAATAACATTTACATATGCATTAACATTCAAAATCATCAAAAGAAAAACAATACCTTCATTTGACATTCATTGACTGTAAATGTGTTTTCATTTTGGTCGAAAAAAAATTCGTTGTCGCGAAACGACAATCATTTACACTTTAGGACAATCAGTTTTCAACAAAAGACTTTCAATAACACAATTTGCATGAGAACTAACATTCAATTGCATTATTAGGCAACCATATCCATGAAGGTAACAATCTTTAATGCGGCGAGACAAACATTACAGCCATAATAACATTTATTTTTGAAAGATAGAATATCAAATTCGCTGAACGATTTATCCTTCAATTGCCTCACTATTGAGGCATCATGGCAAATACGTTTGCATGAAACGAAACCACTGTCCACATTTAGCTGCCGTAGTGGTACCAATATTTCGTTGTAGAGCTTGCTGCAACAGCTGCGTGCGATAATTTCACAGAGCAATTCCCTGGCGTCTTGCTTCGTCTCTTTTGACGTCTTCAAAGGCCCTGACTATCCTTTCGCGGTGTTCAAATGGGATTCTATTTCTTCGTGGCATTTCTGGAGAAATCTAACTGTGACTATGACACACGTATACTGTAGTGCGCCCTCTGAGTTGTACACAAAAAGTTTCATAAGTGGCCGAATTTACATATATCTGGAAGGGGAGGATTGTGACAATATGTTTTAAAAAAAGTACATATGGTCCCTTGTTCTATAATCAAAATTTCGAGGAAAATTGGGCGAGATATCTCTGTTCAAAAGAACTGCGCGAATGAGCGATTGTTTTCTCTTAAAGTTTGGTGAAAACACGGTAATGTTTGTCTTACCGCACTAAAGATTGTTACCTTCATGGATATGGTTGCATAATAATGCAATTGATTGTGAGTTCTCATGCAAATTGTGTTATCGAAAGTCTTTTGTTGAAAACTGATTGTCCTAAAGTGTAAATGATTGTCGTTTCGAGACAACGAATTTTATTTCAACCAAAATGAAAATACATTTACAGTCAATGAATGTCAAATGAAGGTATTGTTTATCTTTTGATGATTTTGGATGTTAATACATATGTAAATGTTATTCTTGAACGTTCCTTACGCTCAAATGAAGGTCATATTGGTGTTAATGAGAGTTTATTGACCATAAAGAAAGAAATTTGGACACAAATGAATGTTTATTTTCTGTAAATGAACAGCAAAAGGTGTAAAATACCTTTATGTTTCTCTTCAATGTAGGTGGACCGAATTATCTTTTGTGTTTTTCTTGGCGAGGATTTGGACGTCTACAGGTATCTTCTTCCAAGGTATTTTCCTTCGGCTGACAAGTATGACCAAGAACCTGAAAGCATTGAGCAGCAAGAGGATGCAAACGAGCTCGAGGAGGGAAATGCAGTGAAAGAAAAAGACAAAGATGAGTTGCAGGAATCAGAGGGCGCAGGGAAAGCCACGGAAAAGTCTAACAAAGAGGCTGACAAGTATGACCAAGAACCTGAAAGCATTGACCAGCAAGAGGATGCAAACGAGGAGGGAAATGCAGTGAAAGAAAAAGACAAAGATGAGTTGCAGGAATCAGAGGGCGAAGGGAAAGCCACGGAAAACTCTAACAAAGAGGAAGAAGCAGCAGGTTGTTTGGGTTGTAGACTCCTAAACGTTGATGTTTTCTCAGTGCTTTGTAAGATAGCTCAAAACTGTTTCCAGCACTTTTCAACACGTAGATTTTGATGGGTCGTTATAACCACTCTTTATCAGCTAATGCTACAAATCATGATATCAGACCACTGCTCAGTGATTGGTGAACACGTTGTTATCATTTTCGTGACACAATAGGTTACCATGGCAACAATATGACCTGCTAAAAACACCCTTAATTTAAGCTTTAAGCACTTAAATCTCAAAAACAGCAAGGTGAAACCTTTTTTTATTATCGAATTTTGATTAGCAGGATAAGATGCAACTTTTGGCAAAGTTAAAAAGAAATATGTACACTGGGCGAAAATTGATGAAGATAAAGGGTAGTTATAACGACTCATCAAAATATACGTCTTGGAAAGTTCTGGAAACTGTTTTGAGCCACTATAGTGAAATTTCATCTGAAATTGTTTTGCAACCTTTATTGTTTGTTGCAGACGTCGACATTGACGACGAGGAAATTAAACAAGGCGTTCCCGACCCCCCTAAGCTTGACGAGTTGTTAGATTCACAAGAAGAAGGTACAGAAGACGACAGTGAGGAACAAGTTAACAAAAAGCTTCCACCGGATGGAGCAGACTCAGACATGGAAGGAAAGCTGTCTGATACTAACGAGGAACGAAGCATTAACGAACCATGTGGCGGTTGCGCAATTTAAGAAAAGGATAATATTATATAAAGAACTTATTATTAGAATAGAAAGTCCTCTCTCTTTTAACTAGGTCTCACAGTTGGAATTTTGCATCGGAATCTCAAAGATCATAAACGCGCCCGGATATTAACGTGAATTTGAAAAATTGGCGTTAATTTTTTTAAATTTCTTTTACATTTTTCAAAAAACTGAGATAAGCCATGTCACTCCGATTTACCATAGTTGAACTTACTGAAGGAAAGAGTGAACAAATAACGACAGCGCAAAAGATAGGTCACCGACTAGCATCTCGAAACTGGCAAAGTCACGATGCCATACGAAATTCATCTTAGGCAGCTTTCACCGTAGGCCGGAGAAATTTGAAAACACAGCTTTATTTCTGCGGTCAGACCACCGTCAGGAAAACGGAACTTTTCGAAAACGCTCTTCAAACCGCAGCAATTTGAAAGCGCCGGCTTTTCGATTTCCTGTGGACGGAAAACATATTAAAAACAGAACTTTTCGAAAACGATGACGTCACGAGAAATATGCGATTTCCCTGACCGAGGTTTCCTCAAACACAAATCTAAAATGACCGTTGATTGTCGCGTATTTAAATTCCTCCGGTTTAGTGTGTACGGGGCCTCAGTTGTAATCGTCTTTGTCCATTTTCAGTGTATAATTGTTATTTCTTGGGTGTGTTTCTTCCATAACAAAGTATTATTTTAAGGCTTTCTTCAATTTATCTTATTTGTTTCGAACGTCACAAAAATTATTTGTCATGACAAGTAAAAAGTTTGTAAAATTTGTATTTGATCGGAACCAAACAGTTTTCTCTATTTGTCATACTTACCAGTAAATGTGGGCCTACCCGGACGAAAATTCTTACCGAGGCAATATCAGAAAAAAGAACACTTCGTTTATATTTATTTATATTTTTTAGTGTAAATCTCTTGCAGGGGACCTAAAATTCAAAATAACTTGAAGCAAGTGCCTCGGTTCGCCTGCTACTAGCTACATGTTCGAAACGGATCTTTCTTTCCTTATACCGTTATGGACCTTTGTAGCTCGTATATTGAGCTATCTAGCTTGTTTTCGTGTTTTTTTATTTTGCACTGTTCTCAGGGCAGGAAAAAAATTGAAATCCGCTTGCCCAGTGGGCCAGTGCCCCCGCTTAAATCTTACTTGCCGTGTCGGCCAGAATGGAAATCAGAGGACAAACACGAACGAAGTATGCTTGGATTCCTAACTTATCCATGCTTTCAACCCAATGGTTAACTACTGATCTTGCAGTCTTAAGTTTTGAAATAGCTTCTGACTGGAAATCATCATTTATCAAGCTGACATTTTTATTCAGACTCACAAGACTACTGAGGCTAATTTCACTTGCCCACCGGGCCACTGAACTTCTATTTTCACTTGCCCAAGAGCAAAATTTACTTGATCCTGGCAATCGGACCTTGGTTTTTTCCTGCCATGATTCTTTATTTTGTGTTTTCACCAACATTGACATTACTGTGACGCTGACAAGTGCAGACAGTACCAAGTTTCTATATTGTGGATGTATAATTTGTATTGATATTGATTTTCGAGTCGGGTGAACTGCCTTATAGAGACAGAGACTAGGGGTTCTCATTGAGAAGTGAGTGCTGCCGTTAGTAGCGTGTTTGTATGTAAACATGACAATGGGAACTTCAACGGAAATATAACTAATTTATTTCTAAAACAACATGGTTACATGTACTTTGAATGTATAAAAGAGATACAAATAATGACTAGCTATGTCATTTTTTGGTTTAAGTGTTGATTCTTTGGGTTTATGCTTGTAAGAGTGAAAAAGGAACATATTGGTTTATTGAAACGCAACATGTAACGAACAACGGGTCTTAATCAAAACCTGCCTCAGTGAGCAAAATGGCCCTTCGCCACAAAATGAGCGATCAATGCGCCCCTGATAAAATTTACTGTAGTTTAAACAGTACTCGACATTGGTCTGCGAGGTTGCCACCTTCCGACTCGTTTATTGAAAGAGTGTCAGTATCAGGTACCATTTCATTAGTTAGAGCATGTAAATACACGCGATCTCCATGAAATAAGATAGCATCGATATCTGTTTGCGTCCAACAGTCGACCGAATCCGATCGATTGAAAAGCAAAGCTGAAAGGGACATAAATGCACACTGTCGGCCTCTAGAATGCTGACTGAAAGCTTCATGACCTTGATGAATGCTTCCTCGAATAGAAGTCATCGAAAGAGATCGGAAAACACGATCAAAGAGAACAAAAAGAGCTGCAAAACTCACCTGAATAGATCGCAAACGCTTTATCTTTCTTGTGAAACACGAGAGACGTCAAAACGGAGCACATGTAAGTTTCATCGATTATAAGGGAAAACTCACCTGAATAGATCGCAAACGCTTTATCTTTCTTGTGAAACACGAGGGACGTCAAAACGGAGTGGGTTTCATCGATTATAAGAGAACTGGGAAACTGGGAAACTGGGAACTGCTGCTGCTGCTGATTGGCTGTTGGCTCGTATTTTTAAGAGGATTGCTGATAGGCTAATTCTCTATACAAACCGATCGATCGAACGAAACTTCTCGAATGCTTTCAAGAAAATGAAGGTTGTGTACTGGTGTACCGCACAGGGGAAATAACCATTGTACTCCTTTCTTTACGAGCCTTTGTTTAGCTGTTGAACATTGTTGGTTCTTTTGTATTGGTTCTTGTGAACCGGTACACGAGGACAGAACCAATATCAAGGCTGCCTATCGGCAGCAATTATACAAAGTATTTATGTGTTATGTAGGTGGTGTTCATTATTACGTTGGGATATCTGAGGAAAAACTCATTGTGTAGTGTAAGACTTGAAGGCAAACTCAAATTTCACACCTTGTTCAGGATGAACTAGCATCCCATCCAGGGGGGAGGGGATGGCAATATTAAGGAGGCGAAGACAAGCGCCACTACTGTTGATAAGCCAAACCAATAACTAAAGTCACGTCTCACGCACCGCTGGTGGCCGTGCCAAGCTAAGCTCGATCTTCACTGTAAAACCAATAACATATTAAAATCCGAAACTTTCGAGAGTACAAACTGAAAAAAAAAAAAAAAAAACGGCCAGTAAAAACGGACATACACAGCAAAACAACTGCCCGCATCAAGGTCACATGACTTATACCCAGGCCCCTGTGGTGTGCGAGAAACACTGATTTTCCACTCACTTTGTAGCTTGCGAGAGCATTCGGTTTTTTCGGCTCTCGTGAAACAAGAGCCGAAAAAACCCGATGGTCCCGGAGGCTACTCACTTCGTTGCACTAGACCAGTGGAAAGTTACCCTTGGAGTGACACAGACTTCTCCAAACACAATCATCATTGACGAACCTTTTATTTCATTACTAAACTAAACTTATTCTTTAACACCTTTACTGCCCAGCACTTCCTGTGTCTCTCATGGACCATCAAATAAGAAGTTCAGAACCATGACGGGCATTTTTCTCTTCTCAGACAGTGATCCATGAACGAAGCAGAAATTACTTCAGTCTTTTTTACTGTCTCGTCGAAACTACTTAAAGGAGCTCAGTCACAGTGTTTTGTCTTTCCTTTTTTTTGGCCACGTACAAAATCTCCTTTAAATGGAGGGAAACCTGAAAATAATAGTTCACTACCACAGAAAAACATCAAAGAGATAATCATAAACCATAAAGGAACAAGGATGGTCAAGGATGGCGAGGATTGACACAGATTGCAAACGACGAGTATGAAAAATTTAGGCTAAACTTTTCAAAATGTGCAAACCGTGACTGAGCTCCATTGAAACAATTCTCGACAAACTGTACAACACATCTAATAAAATGATCTCTGTCAAACTAGATCCACGCCAATATTATTATGTTAAATGCTGATTAAAAGTTTCTGATAATTGTGGCTGTGTATATCTCTAGTTTGTGTTCGGGGATAAAGGGGGTTCAGAGGAGGGTGGGTCTTGTTTCAAATCAAAGAATGAAGCGTAAATGAAAATCTATAGACAGATATTGGAGCTTTTGCGAAATGTGCAATGTTGAAAGTCGTTTAACATGGAATAAATATATTGAATTCTCATTGTTGGTGTCGAAGGAGTCGTTGCTAGATTACAGGACAGAAAGTAAATCACCATAAATAGTCTTCAAGTCAAACCTGAAAATTTCAAGGTCAACTTACAAATTTCCCTTACTGAATTCTAAAGAATTCCAACGCTACTGCTTAGGAGAATGTGTACTAATCGATACTAAGTTGGGTATTACACAAAACTAGTATTCTAACATTCAGCTCTCTAACCAAACTTCTCCGCGTTAGCTTGGTTGTCACGCTGCTTTGGAGAATTTCGTTTTCCGTCATGTAGTTTCACAGGTTGTTCATTTTCACTAGTTACTATTTGCAAAGAATTAATGAAGGGTCAGCTGGGATGCTCGTGGATAAAGGCGAACGCGGAAATCAACACTTCCTCATTTTAACAATCGACTAGACAACCGATGTATCTTATTCTTACCTACACTCTTTTTTTTGTAAGAATATCGAGGCTGAAATTTGTGAAATTTTTAAGAATATTTGAAGAAACCCGAGGATGAGATTTTGAGAACATAATTTTGTGTGCCGAAAATTTGTAAGTAGAG
Organism: Orbicella franksi; assembly: GCF_964199315.1. Classification (NCBI taxonomy): domain Eukaryota; kingdom Metazoa; phylum Cnidaria; class Anthozoa; order Scleractinia; family Merulinidae; genus Orbicella; species Orbicella franksi. The sequence goes on along the minus strand of NC_138148.1, from coordinate 5,353,437 downwards.
TACATTATATGTTTTTAACTAAACGGTACAAAATTCTTGAAATCTCTCAACGGCAAAACTAGCCAAAAAGCAACAAAAACAGCATTAGCCATATGTTCATTGCTATTATCATTTCTGCAAGAAGTTGTGTACGTCACATCAGGCCTCATTTCTTGCAGTCTAGGCCAAGATTACTTGAACACCATCGAAGTCAATAAAACGGATATGTCATACGCTATAATCTAAAAATATTGACAAGAATATTTTCAGCCTAAGATCGGCAGAAAAATAAACATATTCAGCCTGGGCCGGAAAAACAGTATTCTTATATATAAAAAAAGAGTGTAATGCTATCGCTACAGAAAAGACAACATTTTGGCGAATAGTTCGACTGTACTAACGAAAACGAGACTGCTTTGCAGGGAGAAATGTCCTGGGTCCTTGAATAATTTTTCAATTGTATGAAAAGAATGATTCGATTGATTAACTACTTTTTAGCAGATGTTATCTTTGCAGCACATTTTTTCGTCCTGTGGACGGTGATCCTCGGTTCATTCTAAGTTCGTTCACTCTTCTCCACAAGTCATCCAAGCTTCTGCCAACGTCTCCTATCGCACTGAGATTCTTTAAACTTTCCTTGAAGAACGCCAGATCGGATGTGACAAGTCTACATTTAAAAATAATAATTATAACGTCAGACAGTTAGGCAGCGTCCACACGACGCCGGAGAAAATTGAAAACGAAGCTCTATTTCTACAGTTAGGCCTACCGTCTACACGAATACGTCCCGAAAACGGCGCTTTTCGAAAACGCTCTTCAAACAGGAGCAATTTGAAACGCCCGCTTTTGACTGAGTTTTCCTCAAAATCAAATTCAAAATGACCGGTGATTATTGCGTTTTTAAATTCCTCTGGCATAGCGTGGACGGGAAATATTTGATGCGTCTTCAGAGTGAAACCTCCTTTTACAAATTCCTCCAGCGGGAGGGCGGGGTCTTATTTTACTATAGGAGGAAGACCGAAATAAACCTTCGTGTTTCTCTTCCACGCACGCAAGCACGCAGGGCACGAAAGCAAGCGCGGAAAGCACGATAGGTTATACAGTGATGCTAGTCGCGAAAACTGGAACAGTAACTTACGCAGACCGGTCTTCACTTAGGGTCACTTAGCGTGTTGTTTTTTCCACCCATGGTCTGCTGTTGTTGACACAAAAAATAAGTTTTCAACAGTGAACACACCCCAAAACAAACAGCTTAGGCAAACAGTCTGGGCCGGGTTGTTCAAAGCCCGATTAAGATAACCCGGGATTAGCGAGGATTTTGATTTCAGTTTTGTATTTTTTTGGTGAGGTTTTCTGTTTATATTGTTTGTCCGTCAGTTTTGAGTTTTAAGAATATCAAACTACACAAAACAAAAGCAGTTTACACAAGAAAAATTAATACTTCGATTAACTTTAAATCCTGGGTCAGCGCTACCCGGCTTTCGAACAAGGGGAACAAAAGTTAAATATCGCCGGAAATTCACCACCTACCCGTGCTGTGGGCCGCCATCATTCGTCACTCCTAGCTTGTCCAGCTTATGAGCTAGACTTTCCTTAAAAGCTCGTTTGATGTCTCTGAATATAGACTGAAAACAGAAATGTCACTTGAATTGGCGTGCGAAATAAAATATAGTAAAAGTAAGAGTGGAATGACCAAGAAAATGATTAACAACATTACAAGTGAAGCCCCTTTCCAATAATCTATGTGCTCAGGTGTAATTTTCAACGCTCATTTGGGTATACAAGTTGCTAGAAACATTTGTTTCGTATTTCTCGAACCAAATATAACGCGTGACGATAAATTCCTATTGAGTATCAACTAAATTCCCTCAAAGTAAAATCAGGAAATGACCTCCCAAGTAAAAAGGTATATTTTACACACACCCGCCCGAACACCACAAGCTCGGTACATTCTTCCATGAGTTGCGACATCCTTTTTTTTAGGAAACACGTTTAGTAAGTTACCTCAACTTGAGTTTCCGGTAAGACAAGTGACAGCGACTCGTGGAGTTTGGTGATTTGCTTGACAGCACTACGCATGGCCTGGGACGGCATTGGAGCTTTCACTTCCCACTGTTAAAAATTAAAAGTCAACTAAGCACGTTCAGAAACACTGATAAAATGAAGGGTACATGAGGGAAAATGGCCGACATACCTTTGAAAAAATACTTTTGAATAGTTCTTCCATGAGGTTCACGATTTTGCTAAAGAGTTCCTGACGGTGATTGTTGTAATCCTACACAGAAAATCAGATCAGTAAAAGTACTTGATAACTTATTCCAAAAACAAACTTAAATCACTGCTTTACAACCTCTTCAGGGTGCGAAAGCTCTCTGAAGTGCCCCGCGTCATTTAGGTCTGATCACAGAGCGAGCGGTCTGGGTTCCAGCCACGACCGGGGCGGGGAGAGGGCGGAGGGCAAGACATTTTGTTCTCATAGTACCTCTCTCCACCCAGGTGTATAAATGGGTACCAGTTAATTGAGACTATCGTATAAAAGGGGAAAAGGCACAGAAACTGAAGATTAACTCCCGGACCTACCGGCCTTCTGGTTCCTTTTAATCCGTAGGCAATTATTACGGGAAGATTTTACTAAAAATACATATTGTTTACCTTGAGTATCTGATCAAACTGTGACAACAGGACGTATTGTTTAGGCGGCAGCCTTTGCTCAAAATGTGCTTTGAATACAGGAATATGAATTGTTACCACTTCCAAACAGCGAGCGGCAAGAGCTGTAAAAAAAACAAAGAACCACAAATTTTCATTAAAGACATAGCCACGACGTAACCATAAGCAGGAGTTAGTGAGGGCAGCCTGAGAATCGATAGAAAGATCGGTATAATATAACAATAAAAAATAATAAATAACCTTTATTTTCCCTCGGCAGTGTTTATAGCAATGGGACCCAGAAAACAACTGATATTCAACTGGCCGCAGGCAAACCAGTTGGCTATTTGCAAGTGTGGCCGAGGATTTGAACTCGTGAAACAAATCTAAGTAGTGGTCAAGAGAGGAACTCTAACCGGGGACCGCTGGATCAGTTGCGAGTCCCACGCGCTGACCACTCGGCCACGCTGCCGCCTTTATTATCGCAAATAAGTAGATAAGCATAAGAACGAGAAAAACAGAACCGTGGCCTTAAATGCTTTTGCTTATGCCTCCTTGATGCCTAGAAAAAGACAACATACGTCGAGCGCAAGGTGTCCGTTCTTGCCCTTATGCAAGTTCTTACATCCCTACGGTCCTCATTAACTTATACTTGTGAGTAGAGGAAAGAATCCGCAAACGTGAGGATATAATTTTTTCTACAACTGAGGTACCTAGATGTTTTGCTGTGATCGTCTTTAGTCCAACAAGCTGAAGAGCTCCCGCTCCAAGAACCAACTGACAAGTTCTCGAGTTAAACATCTATAAAACATAACAGAAACAAATGATATACAGGACAGAAAGTCGAAACAGTGTGAACAAAAAGGAAATCAGATAAATATAGTAAAATACAATATTTAGAGAGGAAGCCACATCAGCCTTGGCTGGTTTTCATGCGGGTCTTCCATCCTGGTCGAATTGGAATTTGGAGATGTTGGTTTTTGTGGAGGGAGGAAAACCGGAGAACCCAACAACAAACTCAACACATACGGCACCGGGCCACAACTGAGCCTGGGCCACATTGGTGGGAGGCGAGCGCTCTCACCAACTTTTCATTCACGTATTTGAAATCTTACCTTAAGTGTCTCGAAAAGTTTATTCATGATGTCTGTGACCAGCATCGGAGTGTCATCCACGCACTGACAGTATTCCACTAACATATTCACTAATAACAGCACTGTCCTGTAAGTGGGTTCAATACAAAGTCAAAAATTAGAAGTCGCATAGCCTGTGTGAGCCAACATTTCTATGCTTGCTTAAATCCAACCCCGCTGGAGAACAATAGAGGTATCTCTACTCCCCTCTGGATGAGATGCAAGTCTATCACAGGGTTATCTCACTGCATTAATGAAGCCACGTTACGGTTTGCGAATCTGGAAAAGTTTAGCCTAAATTTTTCAAGTTGTTCGTTTGTAATCCGTGTTAATCTTCTCCATCCGTAGCCATCCTTGTTCCTTTATGGTTCATTATTATCTCTTTGGTGTTTTTGTATCGTAGTACATTACTATTTTCAGGTTTCCTTTTATTTAAAGGTAATTTTGTACGTGGCCAAAATAACTCAAAATAACTGAGCTCTTTTAAATTTGCCACAACCCATTTATACACCTCGGCGAGGAGAGGCACTGTGAGAGTAAACGGATAATTCATTTAATGATTTCCAGACTTACCCAACAACAGCAAATTTCTGTCCGTTTACAAGTAAATCTGGTGAGGGCTTATGTTCGTTAGACACGGTTGGACCTGGAGTAGTTGGCAAAGAAAGGAATGTAAACCAACTGTGCATAAATAAGATAAAATCACTGGTGTCATTGCAACGACCCTGCAATACCATGTAACTGATTGAGTGCAGAACCCTGTGGCTCGTTAATGACAAACTTTATCTAAATTAACCGTCTTAGCGAGTTAGTGAGGCTGACGTTTCGATCATTAGCAAAGTGTTTTCTTCGCCCTTCGAAGGGCCAACGCTAGCCTGAAATGTCAGTCACTTCCCATCTTCATCGTAATTCCCAGGGATCAGGCTGAGAGGGCGGGAGATGACTTAACTGAGGTCCCATCCACACTACGCCGGAGAAATTGGAAATTAATTTTTCACTCTGAAAGCGCATCAAATGTTTTCCGTCCACACTACGCCGGAGAAATTTGAAAACGTAACAATCACCGGTCATTTTGGATTTCTGTTTAAAGAAAACTCGGGTAGGAAATCATAGTTATGATTACCGTGACCTTGTCGCTGTCGAAAAGCTCCGTTTTCAAAATGATTTTTTTGTCCACAGTAAAACGCAAAGCCGACGTTTTCAAATTCCTCCGGTTTGCAGAGCGCTTTCGTAAGGCTTCGTTTTCGTGACGGATTAGTGTAGATGGAAGGCCTAACCGTAGAAATAAAGCTGTGTTTTCAAATTTCTCCGCCGTTGTGTGGACGAGGCCCAATATTTCAGGCTAAGCTAACGCTACCTTCATTAACTTCACGTTGATAAAGTTATCTGTGAAAGCCTCTTTATCATTTACAACTGAGAAATCATCACTTTGAGTCATACTCACCTATGGAGAATTTCGGCTCCTTACCCCTGGGGTAAACACCTGTTGAAAATAATCAATGGAGATTATTTTGTAAAAACGTCCGAGAAAGTAAATACGAATGCAAGGTGGAGAAAAATTTCACTTGATTCTTACCATCGACTAAGGAATCTACTAAGGATTGTAGCTCTGTGGGAACATCTGCTTGCTTCCATCTTTCATTGTCTAATATCAAACTATGTATAAAACACACGATTCAGGTCACATAAGAAAACCAACATCGAATGAAAGTTAGAATCAAAAACAATACTACAAAATAATACACGGACAACGGAAAAATCACTTCAATAAGGAGAAGCCATGGATTTAAAAGTAAACTGCGAGCAGTCTCTCTTTTGCTCAAAATTCCGTGTGGACGAATGCAAAGAACAATGCAAAACAAGTAAGTGGTGGCAAGCGTGCGAGCGTGATATGAATGCGACGGCCGCTCGCATGTCACACATGCAGTCACGCTCGTACACTCACTTGTTTTGCGTTCTTCGCCACGGATCTCCGAGCAAAGGAAAGTCTGCTCGCAGCCTAGTACTTGAGGAGTTGCGGAGAGGAGAAATAATTTCATAACACTGTTACCTTAATTTATTTTTGCGCTCTTCGTGGAATCTTTCCACAAATTTCTTAGCTTGTGATAACAAGGTAGCTCTCAGGCTGTGACTTTGTCTTCCACATATCCTCTCGCAGTCCATAACAAAGTCTTCAACCATGCGTGTCAGCCTGACAAACTCCGATGAGGATAAGCTGTCAAGGTAACCAGCCTGCAATAACACAACAGAGGGCCGGCGAGTCAGTATTGCTCAGTCAGTCATTCTGTAAGCTTATATTTATTGTCAGCACCATATAACAAGGTAAGTTAACGTCTTCAAATCTCGAAGTCGTGCTGAGTTTTCACTGATCTAAGTGCAATGTATGGCAGTGTAATAATAAATTTCAAGTTGGGTGCGAGGTAAATTTTATCATGTGTTCCAAAAGAATTCCACAAAAAACAAAACGAACTGTTCTGTACTAACAAAACCCCATGTGAAAAGCCTTCCATTGATCAGTTTTCTCTGTTGAGAAATAGCCATTAACAGCATTTAACCTTAAACAGTAAACACAATAGCTGTTTACTACTGACCGAGGAACTAACCAATTGAAATGTTTTGATTACGTAACTCATGCATAGTGTAAATCAAAAGATTGTACTCGGTCGTGGACCTCCCAACATAAATCTCGGCATCCTTGTTTGCTCCTTTGATGTTTGCCGGGCTTCATAACCATTCCCCTCTATTAACTTTGGTTGGACACACAAGCACACCACACTCAGACGACACTATAAGCCAGTCTCCTTGTCTGAGGTGAATTGTCATGCACTCACATGCAAACCTACTGGACTAAAACTGGTTAACGCCCAAGTCGCTAGTGGAGGGAAGGTGCCTACGAAGCCCGGGGGCTGCAACCGCAGTCACATCCCCAAGGCGCTAGAACACCCGACTGGCCTGCCCAACCCGCAACCAAGCCACGAGCCCCCCGCGCCAAGCCCCCTACAGGCACCCGTCACACTCAAGCCAGACGGCATTGGTGGAAAATAAATGAATAAATAAATAAATAAGTAAATAAATAAATAAATAAATAAATAAATTAAAAAATTAAAAAAATAAAATGCTGAAAAGAAAGGGGGGATAGGGAGGGAACGCCGAGAACCGCTAAACTATAATTCAATCCCCAACGCCACACTAACAGAGCGATGAACACACTGCGAGCACATGGGACGACAACACATGTGCTAACCAAATATACCGCTGGACAATGTCAGCCCCAGGGCTCTCACGACCATATGACTGTTGCAAACGCTACAGAAACGCAACAAACGCTAAACAAACGCTAACAGATGGCCAAGGCATTATCAAACGCCTACAAAAACGCTACTGACCAGACTGGCTCCTGGTCATAAACTATGTAAAATTTCATTGAACTATATCAAACGCTACAAAACGCACCAAACGCTAACCAAACGCTCACAGACGGCCAAGACACTGACAACCGCCTATAAAAACGCTACTGACCAGACTAGCTCCTAGTCGTTAACTATGTTAAATTCCATTTAACTATATGAAAAACAAGAGACTCCTCAGAGTCAATTTGCTTTTTACTTTGCTTATTTGTCCCCCTATGACCATCTGTGCATTTATTTGTTCGTTCATTAAAATTTCATTCAGCCACTCATTCATTTAGTCATTTATTCATTCATCCCTTTGTTCGTTTGTCAGTTCATTGGTTCCTTCATTCACTGAATTCAGTTTAAACTTCTAAATCATTACTGTTCATGCTCACCTTTCCTCTGACGTTGATAAGTTTGGCACACCTAAGCTGTGCCATCTCACAAGCTGCACAAAGAAGCTCTTTACTCTCTTGAGTCAGCTTACGATAATCAGTGGTGGTTATCAGAATGTCCATGCCACTGCTGAAATGAGATAAGAAAGCTATAGCCTACATAGTAGATATTTCCAGTCCATTTTCAAGGTGGGAAGATGGAGCAAGCAAGCAAGCAAATGAGCACACCTGGGGTGAGCAAAAATAGGGAGAAGTGGGCAAGGGGTGAGCAAAAAAAAGGAGTGGAAGGGGGAATTTTTTTCACTTTGCTCACAGTTTCATTTCCATGTGGCAAGTTTAATTATTTTCCTGCTTTGACTACAAAGATCTCACTTTCCTTCATTCTTTGCAGTGCAGTTCACCCATATGATTAATCTCATATAATCATCCACATCACGTATCTCTGTCAGTTTATTGGATCAAAAGTAATTTTTATATGAAAACATCTCACCAGACTGGTTTCAGGAAATGAGAATCAGATTCAGGTATGTCAATACTTTCTGCATCATCAGGATCCGACTGAGATTTAAGGCCCCCTGCTGCGATCACCAACACACGTACAATGCTCTGGTGTAACACCTGAAAGCAAGTTCAACTGGAATTAGCACTGACCTTTGCAACTTGAGGAAAGTGTCTAGCAACTAAAATGGCTGTGTCGCACTCACCTGCATCCTCTGCAGTACATTCAGAGATGCACTGAACACTTTCTCCAGCATGGCCATCCACTGTTGGAAATCCAAGCTTCTCAGTGCATCAGCAAGACTTTGACTGTTATGAACAAGAGAAGAGTTCATGACAAAACTCGATTAATCAATATCACACTCTTAGGAGCATGGATGTTCAAAGGTGCATAATTTACACTAGCCTCTTTCAGTGTAGAAAGAAACATCTTTCAGTTATTCAAGGGACTTCAATTAAGCTTGCAAGTTTATGGTCAGTAGGAGAAGGTGACATGTAGAGCAAGTTATCAACAAAGAGTTGGTTGGTCCAGGGTTGGTGGTACAGAATTATCTGTAATTTCAAACTCAAAACCATTTCCCTTAAGCTTAGATTTACCCTTTAGTCATTTGCCATCGGCTATTTGAACTCACACTGTTTCAAACTATTTTGTGTTTCCCCTGAGAGTTCAAAATAGTGACGTTCAGTGTTCAGCGATATTTTACAACTGCTAAAACGTTACCCTTAAACCAACATGTTAGGGACAATTACCTTTCTTCTTCATTCTCGGTACTGTCTGTCACAATATCTTGCACAGTCTGATGAAAAATCAATGCAAAAAGTTTATAAATGGTTTGAGTTTCCCACTTCCTACTTAATTCTTCCTCATTAAATTTTAGAGATGACTTTAAAAAGTCATTTTGAGGCAGAATACATTAATAATCAATGGATGGTGTGTTGGATTCAGGGTTACTTTGTTAATCACTTGGAAACAAACCTGTCTGATAGTGCTTTTTATCGTGGAATAAGCCTCATCACGATACAGGTGTAAGAAGTGAAACTTGTGCTTCCGAAGAAGACCAAACAGTACTGACACAAGTCTATCCTGTTTTGATAAGAAAAATTTACAAATTAAAACATGATTAATTATTAAACTCAATTTAATGCTCTTTTACATGTAGCCTAATAGCAAATTAAAAGGCAACCAAAATTACTTCCAAGCTGTTTTAATTTAAAGACTAATTATACCCAAGAATATTTTTGCAGGGAGTCTCAGATGCAGTTTAAGGAAAATTCTTCTGGTTTAAAGCACAATAACTGATACTTGCACTACTGATCAATCGGACAAATAAAATTATTATAAATAAGTTTGTAATGAGAATTATCATTTGATTAGTTCAGCATCATTCTATATTATAGAATCAATGTCAGAAATGAATTTGCCAAGTAAGCACAACCTTACATATGTAACAGCCTAAGAAACTGTTACTATGTATTAGCCACATGACTTAGGGCTCACAAAAAGGTCATCTGGGACAAGTAGATTTTCCTGTGGAAGAACTAACTTTTCATGTCCACTTGCTCGAAGGACAGAGACCCAAAAAAGTCATTTTCCAATCAAGTCATAAAAATGAAAACAAAAATAAGCATGGACTTGCCCAGGGCACACAAAATTTGAGAATTACTCTTCTAAAGGGCAATCTCAAATTCAAATTACTGAATTGACTATACATTACAACGAAATTTTCTTTTCCACACTCAATCTTTGTGTTGTTTGGTTACAAAGCTGTTTTTATATAATTTTAGTATAGACTAAAGCCATCTGATGGTTTTTTTTTTTTTTGTAGAAAATACCTCATCCACAAGGTCTTCATTTCCCATGTCATCTTCTGCTGTCCTGCCAAGATTAGCTGTTGCAAACTCCACAAAATCTGCTTCCATCATTCTTTCAATCACTCGTTCAAGCTCTGCTAACTGTGAGCCTAAGTGTCTACAGAGCAAAGCAATATTTACTACAGTGAAGACAAGTGTACTTTGCAACCTCCACTTTTGGAACAAATTGCCCAATGAAATGCCTTATCACATGAAAGGGTCATCACCCCAAATTTTCACATTTTTGCAATTTTTTTATCTTTACTTTAAATTGCATCCCCCCCCCCTCCCCCACCCCCAAGAAAAAATGTTGGACATCATAGAAGACAGTTGCTTATTCATTGGAAGAAATCTGTAAAAATTAATTTACAATTAAAAGGATAGAAACCATCTCAAGAACTGCACACAAAAAGAGATTGGCTGTTGCAAAAAATTCATGTTTCCCAGGACAATACAAACAAACAGCACAAACATTTGTGAAACTTGAACATGTTGAAGGGTACAAAAACTATATGTTCTGGTCCCAATATTAGCCTGTTTTATTTTCAATTGACAGATAAATGCACGTACCTGAAGCTCTGAATGCCTGCCAGTTCTTGCTGTAGAACCTCCTGAGTAGTGCTGATTAAATCCAGTGCACCAACAAAATCAGAGGTTGATAACAACAGCTGAATTGTGGGTTGTGTTTGATGAACTGTGGCCATCAGTTTCAGCTAAAACAAATGTACAAGGAATTAACATTACTACTAACTGGCAAAAAAGAAGGCCAACAGCTATCATTAGCAAATAACAATTTGATTTGCTGTGGTCCAAGTACTGGACAGGGTAAGTTACATGTAAGTTTCCATAGCTCTTTATCAATCATAAATGCATGCATGAATTACCTTTCTAAACTGTAATCAACATTGCTTGGGGTTATACTGAAAGAATATCAACCATGGCTGTCGTTACTGTACAGAACTTGGTACACTTGATCTTTAAAGAAGGCTGTGGTCTCAGAAAAATTGTGAGGAGCCAAAGGTTCCTAACCATGAAATTCTGGGTGCCCAGCAATTGAAAAAAGTACGTTTTTCCAGTCATCCAAAGGCAAAAGTTGGGTGCTTCTAGAGCACAGTCCTGATACAGTTAAACTCTAAGGTCAGTGTGCTCCCGTTATCACCCTCACATTAATTTAACAAAAATATATGTACAAAGATAAACAAGAATGGTACATGTTTCCATTATCAGCAATCTCACCTTTTCATATACACTGAGGTATCTTGACCTTAAAGATGAAAGCCTGAGGACATCCAAGAATCCTGAACACAACACTTCTTGTACCTTCTGTACCTTCATTCTAAACAAAGTGAGTTGAAAAAAAAGTAAGATTGTTTATTACTAGATCATTACTTACAGGCACAGCATCTAATTCCTGAGACTCGTAAATCAAGAAATGAACAAAACTGTCATTGAGTCTCAAGAATATTTGAGCAGGTTTTAAGGTGGCAATGCACCAGAGTTTGATAAGAAATGTATTAAATGTTTGCAATCAAATCAGGGCTACAAGAGTTTGAACTCTTGGTGGCCAAGTTTAAATTTACCAACATAATACACTGCAATTCACACAAGAATATGTATCGACCTGCTAGTTAAAAACACTGATTTCAACTGCATTACCTCAAATGTTTGATCTCACTGACTGTCTCTCCTACATGATCCTGGAGTTGATCTTGAGAAGCCATTGCACTGAAGAAGTCTTCTGATCTTAGTGAGATCTGATGAGCTAGGTTCACTTCTGTGATGTCCAGGTAATGTGAGAGCTGTTAAAAAAGCAGTTAAAACAGAAATGACCCTTTGGACAAAAATAAGATAACCTGGCAAGATTCCAACAAAAAGGGCTATCATCATTCTCTCCCATAACTACTTGTGAAAAATTGTGGAACTTTTCATGTGGTTATGACTTGTAAAAGTGCACAGTAATTATAATTATTGCAATCTAAATAATTTGTGAAACATTGAGCTGCAAACTACACCTGTTAGTATCTTGATATTAATGCAGCCCGTCTTTTAAGAGTTTCCACACTATTTTTGCTTTTGATTATTAACAACATCATTAAAAGACCAGTATGTACCATCTTAAAGGCTGACATGAAGGTAAAAGGAAGCTTTACACGTGAATAGCCTCATGACAAGATTAGTTGAGGCACATTTAGGATAAACCAGAACTTATGAAATACTCATTAAACTAGAGAACAGTTGTGTTCTTGATTCTGACAGTTAACCTGGAAAATTCCATAACATACATCTCTACAGAGATCTGTACATACGTGTAGATCCTTCAAATGGTTGCTGATTGAGTCAAAACTTTCACACAAAAGACAAGTTATACAATTTGCACGCGACTGTCAAGCTGGGAAAGAATATTATACAGTGGATAATGAAACTGGTCTGTTCAACTTAAATATGTTACATTTTTTAGAAGTCTTTATTCTTAGCAGTCAATGTCAAAACATCTTTAGAAATATGTTGCCAAACAATAGCCAGGTGCCACGACTAAACAAACAAAAGACATCTAAGTATGTTGATCAACCATCTCAGAATAACGCAATTACTATGTAAATAAATTTAAAGAATTTCAAACTATGATTGAACAATCTCCACCTTTTCTTGAAGAAGCTTTGCTGAGTTCCTCGGCATTCCCCTGACTGCCTCAGGTGTTGTTTCCTGTGTTACCAAATTCCACGGCAGAACATTGTTAAATATCTCAGGATCTTCCAGTGCAAAATTGGGCATCATAAACACCTGAAACAAACACAAATAACATTGTCAGTTGCTGAGTATGCCACATGATTAGAAGACAAAGAAACTTAACATACATACAGTCTCACTTCCTTTCTAAATATTGTCATTTATTATTTAATGCACACAGTTCTAGAAGACAATTTCAGTAACTACATGTCAGTTATTGCACAATGTAGTATACTAAATATATATATATATATACCCTCATCCAAATCTTTCATAGTAGAGAGAGACAGGGGGAACAAGAACCCAGCAAAAAAGGGGAGACAGGAACTCTACAGGAAGTGAGAGAGAAGAAGGTCAGAAGAGAGATTCCCATGGTTGTGTAAACTGGGAGGAATGGGGGTAATATCTTGCAATAAAAAGCAAAAAAAAAAAAAACAAGCACCAAGAGGTGGGAAGCACCAGGGAAGTGGTGGGAACCAGGAGTAAAGGTCTAGGAAATGGGAAAATTTCAAACCCTCCTGCTTCCACTTCCTTTATACAAGCATTATAGAGACCACCAAAAGAGATTCCAACAAGGTGCCCACAAATCAAGGCAAAACCTCTTACACCTAAGCTTGTTTAAAAAGTGACCTATTAATTAAAAAGAAGCAAAGTAAGAAAAGTAGACATAAACTTAAACATAAAATGTCAATACAAGAAATATTAAAATAGTATTGTTTCATCATGAACCCTTACAGAATTATGATAATTGGCAACCAACCTTTGGTATCAGACTAACATCAGAAGCAACTTTATCAACTGGAAAGGAAACATTCAAAAGAGTTTAACATGATTACAAATTAAAAATTATATTTACACCCAGTATAAACACACACATATATATACTGCTATTGTACAAAAGTAGTAAAATCCAACTAGTTTATTAACTTGTTCTGTAAAATTTATTGTAAATTATTGCAGCAATCTTTGAATTTTTTAATAAACTGTTACTTTAAAGCAATACAATCACATTGTAAATGTCCCATTACAGCCAGTACTAACCACTCTGTCTCTTTGCAGCAGCAATAGCTGCTGCAGTAAAACCAGTGTCACCTGGAGTGGCAGTAGTGCTGCCTCCAATCGACTGCTTCTTAAGTTTTTGATGAACTTTAATCCTCTGAAAGAGAAGATAAATTATCTCTGATTGTTTGAAAAACATTGAATAAATGGAATGTCCACTTTTCATTGAGACAATCATACTGTGAACATACTCCCAGATAAATTGCAACCTTTCTTCAAGGACTTCTCAAGACTGTGTAAATCCTGTGTGTAGAGAATATCCATAGTTGCTTCACAGAGGGATTTTGTTTGAACTCCCACCCCTCTGGAAGTTCTTGTTTAGCTTCAAACTTCCTAAGTTACAAAAAGGCTCTGGCCTAATTTGAGAACCCATTGCTCATTGGAACTTCCACTGATCTTCTGTGAGATGGTACATATTTTCTCAATAAACCATGATTTGAAGTGGATTACTTACAAACTCTGTTTTCTTGAGGTAGTCATCAAAGTAGATTGTAGGAATTTTTGGAAGCAGAGTGAGTGGTGGAACTTCCTGCGGTATAAAGTCCTCACCCCATGTCTTTGTGAAGAAGTCTGTCTGTCGTTTGAGCAATCTTGGGTCATTGAGGACAGCAGGGAGATTTTGAGTGGAAGAGTAGACTGTGAATGCACTTGCATTTGGAAATGAGATGGGCGGTAGCCTTGGTCTTGGGTACAGTGTTTCATCAGCAGTAGAAGTGGAGTTACTTTCTGTTTTTGCTGAGGAACAATAGAAACTATTATTAACCACCCAAAATCTAAAGAGCCATTTTCAATAAATCGAGTTATCATGTGTATATTTCCACTTATAATCCATCAAATATGTTTTGTTCGCAGGCAATTGGTCTAAATGCATCACGCAAACAGTATTTGAGGGATAATAAACACAATGACCTCCAGCAATTTTGGCATGAAAAAGGTGCTTGCAGATTTTTCCTGGACATAACCTGTTCCACAAAGCTCACAGTTTTCCTCAAGCTGAGCCCATGGAAAACTGATTGTTTCTCGGAACAGATTAAAACGTTCTGCATTGTAAAATGTTCACATTTAGATTTAAAAAGCTATAAATAATGTCACAATAGCTTCAATCTAGAACATCTGACACAGCTGAAAGAATGAGAAAAGGGGGTGGGGGTAGTTCACTCAAACCTGCATATATAAACAAACACTATAGAGCAAGATTTGTGCTAAAGTTTGACTGGTATTGGTGAATCCTGGTAATAATTTTTGTTGACTACCTATGGCTGAGTAAGCTCTAATGCTGATTAAACTGACGCCTGGATTTTTTTTAAAGAAAAAACATTACATCATCGGTCAGTCCCCTTAATTTGGACATTTGTACATTTGTGTTCATCACCTGTATTATAACTTCACGAACAAGTTTACAAAAGACAGAAATGTACTATCTAAAACATCTGAGACAGCTGTGAAAGCTGTCTTATAACGTGTTCTATAGTTCAATTGTAAGGTTAACTTACGCTTACAGGGAAATTCATGAGTCGTACGTTTCAGTCCTTTAACTAAACAAACTATAGGACGCCAGGAGTGTTATTTGCAAGATTAAAAATAAAAGGTGAGTACTTACTCTCCTCCAGTTTCGTGTGACTTTTCTTCACATGAGCCTCGTAATCTTTGTCACTTACACCCTCAACAGGTAGAGAAGGGCAAACGCCATTTTTGCCATAACGACAAACAAATGACCCTCCCTCTTTTGAACAGTGCACTTGTCTCAAATGAGAACTGAACTCTCTTGGTGTTCTGAAAAGTATCTTGTCGCTACAAATTGCACAGCTCTGCCATGGTTTTGCCTCATTTGGATCAACTAATCGTAGCATAATCAGACGACAACACACCAATTATATCCGACTTCGTCCGGTAACTTTAATAAATTATATCTTGAGGTTGATCTCTTCGCGTTGTCCTGATTCATCGGGCTTTTTTTCTCCACAATGAAGACAACCCTATCCGTCGTCTCAACCCATCTTTTGTCAGTTCCCTAGCCAAGAGCAGAGTGGTAAAAACACAATTGTGAAAACTGAATGAGATCCTTTTCTCAAAAACTTTAGCCGATTCGCAAAATATACTTGGTAACCACTCCTCAATTTCTCCATACGTCATCATAGCGACTTTGTTATGACTGGAGACTGGGGCGAGCTTCCGGGCGAAGCAGTTCTGATGCTTTCTCTGTCAAGAAAGTAACTAGCAGAGACGCGACAACTGTTAACAGGAAACGCGTTAGTGTGGGACGCAGGAAGTGCACAATCTTGTTGAGTAGGATGATAGCAAACAAAGGAATAAGAGTCTATAATGATATCGCAAATTTTAGATTCTACAAAGAAATCGCTCTGTCATTCTTGTTTTGTTAGACTTATCAGCTGCTTTTGATATGATGGATCATGGCATTTTGCTATCAAGACTGTCGACTCGTTTTAGTACTGTATCAGATAAGGCTCTTGACTGGTGTCACTCATACCTAGCTGATCGTTAAGAGTTTGTCAAGGTCAACGGTGGCTCTTCTCTTGCCTATAGTCTAACGTAGGGGTCTGTCTTAGGACCGTTACTCCATTCATTACATACTTCACCCCTCAGAGACATTGCTAGACTACATGACATGTTCTTTCATTTTTATGCAGATGACACACAACTATATCTATCCTTTAAATCACTGTCTTCTGGCTCATGCTTAGTAGTAAGTTAAAGATGAACAGAGATAAAACGGAATTACTGGTTCTTTCTCCTTCTCATCTTCCCCGACCACAGTTTGGCAATCTGGAGATTACAAATGAGATAGAAAGCTGCTATTCTACTGTTAGGAACATTGTTGTATTGTTTGACGACTCTCTCTCCGTGGTAGCGCACGTTACAGCTGTCCGTAAATCCACATTTTATCATCTTCGGAATATCTCAAGGATACGCAAGTTTTTAACTTGTGAGACTACAAAAACTATCATCCACGCCTCGAGCAACTCTTACGCTTCTTTCGTGCTCTCCAAACTTCCTGCGTGCATCCATAACTCGATATACGCACGCTAAGCATGAACCAGTTCTTTATAATTCCTTATTACATAGTCAACCAAAATTTATCTTGAAGGGACTCAAGTTCAACTAGTCCACAATTGTGCAGCCAGGCTTATCCGCCTCTCAAAAAAATATGACCACGTTACTCCGTTACTCAAGAACCTTCACTGGCTTCTGGTAGAACAAAGAATCATCTTCAAAACTACACTCTTTACCTTTAAAGCTCTTGGTGGTGAATTCTCAGTATATCGTAGATCTAGCTAGAACGCTTAGATCGTCCACTCAGAATCTTCTTTACAAGCTAAGTTTCAAATTAAAGGCTACGGGGGCTGTTCATTTGCGGTGGAACATACTTCCAAAAGATTAACCCTTTGAATACAAACTTTCGCCAGAAAATACCGTTTTTAACCGTTTAGTCAGGTTTTTTAGCTGCCATGACGCTAAATAAGCCTAATTTTTGATAAGAAAGCTTCTTTTACTAAAAGGAGAGATTTTTCGAGGATTAGGTACAAAATTGAGCAAAATTTCATTTCCGGGCATGCGCGTAAGCCAAAATTTGGACTTTTGGGCTCTTTTTTTTTTTTTTTTTTTTTTTTGCCATTAACCGTTCTCAATTTTGTTCGTTGCCCCTTTCCTTTCTGTTTTTCTCGGCCCTTTTACACTGGCTACCTTTTGCAGTATATGTTCTTTCTCGCTGCCGTGAAAAGTTGGATGTTAATTGCGGGGGAAGCCTAGAAATGGACCTTGATCAATGATAGGCGTAGTGGACCATTTTACCACCGTTTTGCACCAAAACTGATAACGTTGTTTTTCGATTTGCGACATCGGAATGTCGTCGATATCTTAACCTGACCATTGTGCGGAAAGGCCTAGCCTAGTACTACTATCTGCTTATCAGGAATATCTGATGACATTTAAATTGATGACATCACAAGTGGTACAAAGAGCACGACCATTAATTACGCATATATGCGTAGTTGGTATTCAAAGGGTTAATATTAAAGACTCGTCTTCTTCTAACATTTTTAAAAGTAAACTGAAAACGTGGCTTTTTAAACAAGCATTTTTAAGTTGAAGTTTTAATGATATATCTTTTTAAATTTTATCTGTTTTTGACATTTTCTTAATTTTTATGGTAGGTATTTGTTTATAGATTTTATTTCTTGTAAGGCGCCATTGAACCATTGGGAAATGGCGCTAAAAAAATTTTCATATTATTAGTAAAAAGAAAAGATAGTTAATCTTTGTCTCCTAGCATCATCTCTTGCGCGAACATGTCCTGCGAAACACTGTAGCGCTCAAACTCGTACCTAGGTCTTTTGGCGCTGTGCAAAAAATTTTCTGATTTACACACAATTTGACAAATTATCTGTAAACCGGAAAAACTGCGCTTTGTATCCATTTTAAAATTCACTTTTACTTTTTTCGAATTTTGTAAGAAAATTCATTTTATTTTTCAGTTCAAGCTGTGTTTCCTAACGTTTAGGTTCAATTTATCTTATGCTTTCATACACTATGAACTTTCAAATGACATTTCAAATACTCTGGATTTTTAATTACGTTATTTTATTATCAGTTTCCTTTTAAGTCAACTACAAACGAAATTCGAATTTTTTATTGAATGAGATCGGGCACGCGTGCATATTTGTAATGAAGACTAGATCTTAGCTTCCCGACGCCCATACATAGTAAAACAGCTTTACACTTAAACTATTCCCTCTTGGCAATAAACCCGAATAATTCTTTTCAGGTGCGAGCTTTCTGACAAGTTTCTCTTTTCTCACATTATATATTGTATATTCAAAACACACAATCGCAACGTGTAATGAATTCCTGTGTGCAAAGCATATTTCTCATAGCTGGAATGAATTTTAATGTCGGTATATAAAGAAGCGTAAAATGACACACCCAGTTTGGCGTCGGTCGCCGTTGCATTGCAAGAGCAAGGACATCTTCGTCGATGTGCTTTCTTCAGGCAAGTGTATGTTCCCTCCTCCTCTCTTGAGTGAATTCTTTTTGAACTAGTTGTTAAGTTTTTCTTTAGTTTCCCTAGCTTTTCAATTTTAGCCTTTTAGCGGTTCGATATGGCCTTCAAACTGTGAGAATTTTGAGGTCATAATGAACATTTATTCATAGGAGACGCCGAAGACTGAATCATGATACGTAAAGTTCATCATAGAATATTAAGTTACTAAAGTTTTATCCGTTTTATCGCCGTTCGTTTCCAAGCACGACCATTTACGTTTTCTCCCAAACGATGAAAAGGGAAACTCTCTCCTCGCTTGCAATTACTTTGACATAAAGAAAACATTAATTCATGTTCGAAGAAAATTCCAGTCAGTTCTCTCAACCTTGCTGGTAGTTGCTTAGAAGTATTATTCCACGTGTTGAAGGAAGTTTATTATCAAGAGCAAAAGAGGTTCAGCAATGCTGCTGATCATACTTCACTATACTAAGTTAGTTAGAGTCTGATCGCTTTTATTTGTTGCTTGAACCATGGTATTGTTGTTGTTTTTCCCCAAACCGCGAACAGAGGCAGCAAAGGTGAATCCAAAGGAACTGTACTGGAGTGTTGTCAGCTTTGGACATGCGTTCGCTACTAACGCTGTCATCAACTCAAATGCAATGTGGTATGACAGAAATGAAAATGAACTCTTGTGAGCTCGCTGTTTGTTGCGTATCCTGGATGGCTTCTCATGTTGGAAACAATTCGACTGAATTTCAGATAACTGAATATTTTTCTATAATCTTGTCTTTCTTGGCAGGAAGTCTACCCCAGGGGTATCCATATGTATACGGGGATTCGAGAAAACCGACAGTAAAATTATATTCAAGGGAAATTGATTTCAGTGAGAAGTTCGAGGTACCGAGGTTAAACTGTAATAGAGACGACAACATGCGTGGCCCTTTCAAGAGTTTGTATTTTGTTCGGAGAACTCTCTGGGTTCGAAATTTTGTGGTGCCTTGTTTCAGTTTGGGATGCAGAAGACTTTTTCAGAGAGTTGACAGTTAGTTTGTGACAGATAAATGACGAATAAGGAAAGGTGGACCCCAAAACGGTCTGGAACTCTTGATTTGTTTAAAAACTGACTAAAATGCCATTATTATATGACCGTGTCTCACAAGGACTGGGAAGTACAGAATTCACTAATTTGATTAGCTTAAATCGATATTGACCGCAGTCTAGATTTTCCCATCTTTCCAAACTAAAATACAAAAATATTAACTATTTTCTTCCAAAAAATGTGAGTAGAAGTGCCAAAACGCCTGATGAGAAAAAAAAAAGTAAAAAGGACGAGCAAACTTTGGCAGATTTAAGTTCAGCTCATCGCCGTTCGCAAGCAAAATGTCAGCCAGTATAAAGCAGTTACGATAAACAAATTAAATTTTTCTTGATTGCCATACAATAAACATCTCAGTCGGTCTGAATGGGAGAATCTTGACCTCGGTCTGTACTCACGACCTCGGTCAAGATTCTCCCATACAGACCTCCTGCTCAGTTAATAAGAGCTAATTATTGCAAGCAGCATAACATGAAATAAAAGAACCGTAAAATATTCTTTCTTTAAGACGATGTTAATAAAAGCTAGTTGGCTTATATTCGATTGGAGGGAGCTTATTATTCAAAATAATGTTTGCGTCTAAAAAAGAAGGGTGTGTTTTCGGGGGACGCGACTTTTAAATATCTAAATTATATAGCAATTAAGTAAAGAAAAGGGGGATACAGTAAAGGATGGATACAAGATTTCTTAAACAAATGTGAAACCACAACAAATCACTACTGTTCTCTGAAAATTTGTGAAACCTGCATGCCTGTTAAACTCCGGAGAATGCTCATATGCTGGACACGACTGCGAGTTTGTCAGTTGACTAAGTGAGGGTAAAGAAGGAGTTATTTATTGATATTTCTGTCTTTTCTCCAGGTTGGATACAGATCAGCGTTGGAAAAAGGTGCGACCATCGATGATTACATAGCACTCTTGGATTCTGGAGCAAGTTGGCTATTGGAAACATCAAATTCAGATAAGTGCATTATTTCTGGTCTTGTTAGAAACCACTGAACGGTTTCAGTGCAAGAATGATGCAAAAAGAAAATCATTACCTAGAGTAATTGTATTGTCGAAGAGCCAAATTATTAGAATTAATATTAAAAGAATGAGAAACCAGTAATGAGAATTTGTATTTTGAGCATGGGATGTACCTTAACTACCACTCCGTTCGCTATCTAATCTTGGGGATCACCCTGAAACTGTCGAATAGTTATTGTCTTGCAAATTTCGTTTCAGAACTAAATTGTTATTTCTTAATGCATATGACATATCGATCGATAATCAAAACCAAAACGTTTTTGAGAAAGTTGATGAGAAAACAATGTTTTCCTAAAGAATTGAAAACAATAGTAAATTTTTGCAAGTAAAATT